>NC_041389.1:111800517-111819311 GCF_002162155.2 Triticum dicoccoides
AGGGAGGAGGGGGGCTGCTAGCTACTTCTCACTTTGCTAGGTGAGCCTCGGTTGGGGGGGAGGGGGCATGCATTCGTAGCTTAGGATTCCCTTTGTGCCGACATGAGGGGGTGGGGGCTGGGGGTGGGTGGGGGCAAGCAATACCATGCGCTTTGATAGAGAGGTGCCACATCGAAGTTGCATTTGGTATTTGAAAATCAAACCACCCTTTTGATACATAAATCTGGTCATCATGCAAGTGTGTTCGTGTTCTGACCCTCTACCGCGTCATTTTTCGCCAAATTTATGAACATTAGACAAGTCAGATGACACAACAGACACGGTTCACTCAAACTAACCGTGTGCCACGCTGGTGCCGCTGTCACGCACACATCCGCACAGTACATTGGTCTCCACGAGGCTCCCCCTCTCAAAAATATCTGCCTGCCTCGAGGGTTTTTCTGTTTCATAACACACGGTTGTTATCTCCGGACCGTGTGCGATGTTTCTTGTTCCCAATCCCGCCTGCATCCCTAGAAATTATCTGCCTGCCTCGAGGGTTTTTTCTATTTCATACCACACGGTTGTTATCTTCGGACCGTGTGCGATGCACTATCATCAAAATTTTCAATAGCCCCGGCATTTCACTCTCGCGTAGTAAAATTTTCAGTACCCGCGTCATTTTCTCAAACACCTCCTGCCCCCCCTCCACACACACACAACACACACACCAAAACCTCCTCGGGTGCGCACACACACACACACCCTCCCTCGCTCGAAACCCTAGCAAGGTTCCCTCCGCCGCTGCCGCCGCCGCCGTAAGGCCTCCATTGTCAACATCTGCCGGTTTGCCCGTGCGGCTTACCCACCGATCTCCATACCCAGGCCGCCCTGAGTTTCTTAGATGACGCCTGCCAAACACCCCCTTTCCCACAGATCCACATCCCCCACTCCAGAGCCTCGCAATCTAAGCCCGGCTACGCTTCCCGTGGAGCTCGAGGAGCAACCGGCCCAAAGAGGTGTATAGCGGTCTCTTTGCTCGACGTCGCCGAGGAAGCTGACGACCATTGCTGGCGGCAGTCATTCAAGCAGTGGGCTAGAGTATGTGGGCATGTCTCGGCCGCGGGCTACGACATCGAGGTCATCGACAGCGACGACCTGAGGTGGGTTATGTCATAGGTTAAGTGGCCCACCCCCAACCCCTCGGGTTCAACCGCCGTCGATCTCATCCATGGCCCCGCCGCTGATCTCCTCTAGCTCTGTCAACAATTTGGCATTCTACATCGCCATCGAGTCCCTTTTGTTATTTCTGAAGGACACATTCTGCGACACTGGCTTGGGATCCACAGCTTCCAAGTCAGACCTCATCGACAGCGACCACAAGGAGGGCACCCTCTCCGGCTCTTCCAAGGGGAAAGAGCGCATCTCCTCTTCCAAGGGGAAAGCGCCCCTCTGCGACATCAGGGAGGGCACCCTACAGCTGTGCTCTTCCAAGGGGAACGAGCCCATCTGCGAGAACATGGAGAGCATCCAGGGTCCGTGCTCTTCCCACGGGAACGAGCCCATCTGTGACAAGTGAGGAAACTCATGATTTGTTTTTCCGTGCCTCTTCACAGGGGAAACCCATGATTTGTTTTGTCGAGTCCCTTTTGTAGTGTAGTGAGAATATGTCCAGTTTTAATTGCTATATCTGGTTGTTTGAAGTATGCCTTGTTTATTTCAGTTGTTCACAATGTGATGCTCTATATGTGCAATTATTTACTGTGCAGTACATTTCATCAATCCAGTTTTAAACATACCGATAGGAATGCATATATTTGCTTGCTGTTAAGCCTGTTATAGCTAGCATATGCCTCTTTTAAAGTTTTTTGATTGTTCGGTTGTTTGTTGTTAGCATATGTCCAGTTTCAAATGCTATCTTTGGTTGTTCATAGTATGCCTTGTTTATTCCAGTTATTCACAATGTGATGTTCTATATGTGCAAGTATGAACTATGCAGTTCAATTTCACCAGTACCAGTTTCAACAATACCACTATGAATGACTACATTTGGTTGCTGCATCTTGTAGTTAACACGCCTTTCAATTTTTATTTAACAATAACGAGTGTACATAAACCGGCACAATACCAGTTTCAATGACTATGTTTGCTTGTTGTTAAATGTTAGGCCTGTTGCAATTAGCACACCTTTCCACTTGTTTTGCTTTACTAGCGTGCTTAAACCTGCATACTGAAGCTATCTTTTGGAGATTATTTTGTCTGCCATGTGTAATTTTGGTTGATGTTTAGCTTGTTGTGCTTAACATGCTTCTCGATGTACCTACACAGGACAATTTTGGAAACGACCGTTGTTTTCCATCGAGGTTAGTTTCATCCCATGGCTTATATCTGCTCACTGTTCAGGATATCGGTAACTGGTACCATATAGGTCGGCAGCTGATAAGGGACTAATCGGTGAATCGGACTTTTAACTGAATATATCTGCAACCCATTTATTGTTAGGTTAACTAGGGCCATATGTAATATATCTGAGGCTACATAGCAACATGCACTGTACTTAATGTCTTAATATGCAATCCTAGGCTACATAGCAACAAGGAAGAGTGTTACCTTAATGTTCTAATGATGTCTAGATATACGTAGAAGAGCAGCAGCAACAACAACAACAACAACACAACCTAGTTTGGATACTCAACTTAGCTAGAGGTTAGAGTTAGTTTCTAGCTCATGACTAACCCTGAACTAACTCCATCCAAAGAGTTGTTTGGATGACAGGGTTAGATTGACAATAAATGCACTTGGAGAACTAGCTCCAATCAGCACCTCTTGGGTTGGATAGTTTTTTTGGGTGGGTTATAGATGCAACTAGCTCAAACTAGCCCTCATGTTTAGATAAACTTTAGGGCTATTTGAGCCCGAACTAGCTCAAACTAACTATAACCCATGGATACAACAGCAGTTAATCAACCGATAATTTGTAAGAATGCACTAAACTCCTTCCGGCCCATAATATAAGATGTTAATTCATCTAATAGGTGAGTATATTGGATGTTATAAGATACTCCCTCCGTTCCTAAATATTTGTCTTCCTAGAGATTTCAAATGGACTACCACATACGGATGTATATAGACATATTATAAAAGAGTGTTGTACTACATCATTGTGCAATTGATGTTTAGCTTCTAATATTAACTTGGTGCTTTTAGGTACATATGTCATTGGTAAAGATCCGCTCTTCGACCCTTTCTGCGTATGGGGCAATGAGATATCAATGAACCAACATCAAGTGAGGAAGCTGATAAGGATTATTAGTAATATGAGTCCAAAGATGGCAATTAAACTATTTGTTGACACTTTATCCGAGACAAAAGCGAACTGCATGATGGTAAGTAAGAACTCTGCAGCCTTCTTTTTACTGCCCATAATGAGTTGTGTTAGATGAAAATGTCCGAATCTTTTTCCTTTGCAGTGGTTGCCAAAGCAGTTTACTCAAGATTACCTCTCAAACTACATGATTGGTGGGCATGCAAAGTTTAAAGTATTTCTACCAGAACACGATGATTATCTAGATGTTTCCTTGAAGACCGTGAAGGATGGGTGGTCGGCCATCACAAGGGGTTGGACTAGAGTCGTGCATGCCTTCTGCATGGAGGAGGGCACAATATGGGCATTTTTGCTTCACCTTGTTCAGCAACCAGAATATATTTCGCCTCTTTCTTTACCGTCTTTAATAGTACAAGTATACAACTGTGATTCATCATTCTTTGTTTGGTTCTTATGTAATTCTTGAACATATGTACCTATGAATCGAGTAATGCATTGGTTGTTTGAACCTGATGGATATGAATAAAGTTGTAGCATACATTCAAATTCAAATTCAAATCCAAATCCGGTACAATTTAAAAAGCATTAATTAAATTACGGTGAAATTACGCTCTCCAGGTTGTTACGGCACACACGGTTAACACAAACGTTTGCGATATGCACCATAATCCGAGACGCTTCACAGAGAGGAAACGTGTGCAAGCATGCACACAGTTGCTGTTTGCAAAGCGTGTGTGATGTCAGACAATATCACAAACGGTGCGGGCAAACTAAATGTTTGTGTTAGTTGCCTTATCGTACACGATTCGCAACCATGAACCATTTCTGATGAAGTATGCATCATAAACATTGCACCACAGAATAGCGTGTGCGATAGTTGTCGAGTATGACGATGTTACGACGGTCCGACGTTTCATAATCCTGTCCGACACTCGTACGACGATCAGCTAATCCTCTTAACAATGAACCGTTTGTGATAGGCCGCGCATCATACACGTTCTATAATAGTGAACCATTTGTGATGGGCCGCGCATCGTAAACGTAGCACCACAGAATACCGACTGTGATGGCAATGCGAGCAGAAATGAGTAGGAGTACTGTAGGGGCCCTATCCCCGACGGTTTCTGGTTCCTCTAGGAAGGACCCCCCTGTCGCCCACACTCACTTGGCAACTGTTCCAAATGCCATCGCGGAAAGGGGTTAAAAACCATTTGTTTAGCACCGACGCGCACTAGTGTGTGTGCAATGGAGGGCATACAGTTCATTCCAATAAGCTGTTTGTGTTGAGCCAAGAGAACAGAAACGTTTCACATAAACAAGATGTGTGTAATACACGGCAAACATCCAATTACATAGGTGGCTAATACACACATGACATTTCCACAAACCAAAGTAAACTATTACATGCATAATTAACTAGGATAAACAATCATCTGATTATCATCTACTTCTTTTGCTAGCTCGATGTTCCTTCTATGCTAAGTTTCCATTAATTGATGGCATTTTATTAACACACCACTGTTTCCTGCCATTTCCTCACCGGTTTCCCGCCACCCAGCGATATTGCGCATAAACCTAGGCGGCGCACGACACACGGAGGCAACAAGCATAGCCTGTAGCACATCCACCTTTTCCAAGCATGCCAACCCACCAAAGTGTCGCCTCTGCCATCAACCTCATCGACGAGAAAAACGAGCAGGCGCCACGGCCCGTCGAGGCCGAGGCGCTCCCCGGCAATGCGATGGACAATGTCGTGATGCGTGTCATCGCTAGGGTTGAGCAGACCCTTGGCGCATGGCGCTTCAGCGCCGCGGATCAAGATAGGCATGTCAGCGCCGATAGGCTGCAGCTCGCCGCACAACATGATCGATGGCGCACCGCAGAGCAAGCTAGGCGCGTCCGCGCCGATAGGCTGCGGCTCGCGGCACGGCGAGACCATTGGAGCGTCGTAGAGCGAGAGGCGCGGCATGTCGCACAGCAAGAGCGGATCCATCGGCGCTTTCCTGCTTTAGACAGGGCGTCACAGCTAGGTACACGTCCCGTCAGTACCCCCATTCCTCGCCAGGAGTGGGCAGAGGCCCTCTGGGCCGTACTTGCACCAGAGGTCGGCCGCGTCGTACTTGCACCGGATGCCCGCCATGCCGTTTGCATGGGTCGCGCCGTTCGCCTTGTCCGTGGCCCGCTCGATGCCAACACGCTGGTCGGTAGGCTTGACCGCCTCCTTGGCCCTGGTGTCCACCTGGGCACAGTAGAGGAACATGGCCGTCTCATCCTCGAGCTGGTGATCTTCGATGAAATAGCCAACTTGGAGCTCGATATCGCGCTCCAGATGTACCGCGAGCGTGTCGACCGCTTGGATGAACGCCTGCACAAGTTCAGGCAGAGCCAAGAGCTACCGTAGGCAAGGGCTGCTAGTCATGGTCTCATGGACGCGTTTTATTTTATTGAGTCGTTTCGACGTGGATAGCTATGTATTCACATCAATCATAGTATTGCTCTGTTTATTGCTCTGTTTCAATGTGTGTACTCTATTTTCCGTTCTTATATGTTATATTTCAATGTGTGTATATACGCTTTCCATTCTGTATACGTGGATGATAAGAGCTAGATTCAAAATAGTATACAAAAACAGATAGAAAATGGAATTCATAATATATATATATTAATTGTTTATTAGTTCATCACAATATATATATATAATATCATCACATATACGTGATGATACTTAACTACTAGGTACAATGCATAAAATTGAAAATGAACAATACTAAAACTAATAATCCTTCCAGGGGCCAGTATTCCGGCAGCCCCTCGCCAGCAGCTCCCTAGTGCGTGTCATCTTCCCAGTGCGGAGGCAGTACTCCGCCTTCTTTGCCTCGCAACGCTTGACATACCGATCTGCCTCTTGTTGGCGGACAAGCGCGAACGATCTTGCCATTTCGTTGGGCGCCCAACGGAGCTCCTCGTCGGTGGCACGCTGGAGCTTATCGGCCCACCTCCACGCAGCGATGAGGCCCCCAGCGCCTTTGACCTTCCTCGCGAAATGCTCGTCTTCGTACACCTCCTCCGCATGACAATGCACCTGCCCCCAAAGCTCTGCCGCCTCCTTATTCTAGGCGGCATCACGGGCTTCACAGGTTGCCTGGTACCTGGCTTCCTCCTCCACCATCTCCTTCTTGAACGCCACTTGCTTGGCTTTCTTAGCTGGTGCCAGCAACTTCCACAGACAAAGATTGTACTGGCCCCAAAACCAATCCAAAGTTGGGGGGCGGGGTCCAACGCAACCTCGTCTGGCGGCGCGTAGGGGTCCTCGTCACTGCTCTTCGAGTGAGCGTCCTCGAGGGGTGGCGACTCCTCGTTGGCGCTGGGCAGACCAGCGGTGCCATGGCAGAGATTTGAGAGAGAGAGAGGGCGAGCGAGGGGAGGATGTAGATGAGAATGCAGGCGGGAGGATGTGAGTAAGGTAGTATTTATTGGTGGCCGGAATCTTGATCGACAGGAACAGTACACACGCCGGTCACCGGAATTTACGAGGACTTTAGTTTGAATTACACACGATTCCCGCAGCAAAATTCATGTGTTAACATAATAGCTGGCGGTTTCCAATACAGAATCATGTCTGATTAATGACCCCCACCACTCACATACCAAACCTCAAGCCTCAAAATAGAGTGCCAATCATGTGGGGGCCGGTAGTCTTGCCAGATCTTTACATTTTCTTTTTGAATACCAGATATTTACATCGTCTGATGATTTTTTAACTCGCACACAAGTACACAAAAATATGATTTTTCAAACCGTTATGGTTAGACGTTGCATGTAGATGTAGTTCGAATTTGAATTACGGTCATTAAAAGGCTAGAAAATCACTTAAATGTCTTGAGAAGATCAAATGACGTCTAGAATTTTCCAATTTTTCACATGACAGTTGTATTAGTGCACGTTAAAAGTAGAAAAAAATTGAAGGAAGCTATCTCCCGTTCGTCATCACATATGCATTGTTCCCTCTCGGAACCACAAGCCTTCTAGTGAGTTGCTCCGGTTTGTGAGGGGTGTGTGTCTAAACTCTCATCAAACAGGCCAATTTTTTTACCACATCATCTTGGTGGCATGACATTACATCAAGCAAGGTTTTATGTTTTTCTGATCATTTTTAAATTTTTTGGAATTAAAATGCCATGGCACTCCATGCATGTGCCCATGCCGTGAGACCAATATGTTTGAAAATTACTTCTAATTTACTGCACATGAAATTAACTCGCACACAAGTACACAAATATGAATTTTTTTCAAACCGTTATGGTTAGCTGTTGCATGTAGATGTAGTTCAAATTTGAATTACGGTCATTAAATGGCTAGAAAATCACTTAAATGTCTTTAAAAGGTCAAATGACCCTTGAAATTTTCCAAATTTTCACATGACAGTTATATTAGTGCCCATTAAATGTAGAAAAAAATTGCAGGCAGTAAGAGGAAGTTATCTCCCATTTGTCATCAAACATGCATTGTTTTTCTTTTGGAAACATGAGCCTTCTAGTGAGTTGCTCCGGTTTGTGAGGGGGGTGTGTCCAAACTTTCGTCAAACAGGCCAATTTTTTTACCACATCATCTTGGTGGCATGACATTACATCAAGCAAGGTTTCATGTTTTTCTGATCAATTTTTTAATTTTTTGGAATTAAAATGCCATGGCACTCCATGCATGTATCCATGCCCTGAGACCAATATGTCTGAAAATTCCTTCTAATTTACTGCACGTGGAATTAACTCGCACACAAGTACACAAATATGATTTTTCAAACCGTTATGGTTAGCCGTTGCATGTAGATGTAGTTCTAATTTGAATTACGGTCATTAAATGGCTAGAAAATCACTTAAATGTCGTTAAAAGGTCAAATGACCCCTGAAATTTTCCAAATTTTCACATGACAGTTGTATTAGTGCACGTTAAACATAGAAAAATTAGATGGCCATAAGGGGAAGCTATCTCCCATTCGTCATCAAACATGCATTGTTCCCTCTCGGAACCACTAGCCTTCTAGTGAGTTGCTCCGGTTTGTGAGGGGTGTGTATCCAAACTTTCGTCAAAGATGCCAATTGTTTTACCACATCATCTTGGTGGCATGGCATTACATCAAGCAAGGTTTCATGTTTTTCTGATCATTTTTTAATTTTTTGGAATTAAAATGCCATGGCACTCCATGCATACATATGCATGTGTCCATGTCATGAGACCAATATGTTTGAAAATTCCTTCTAATTTACTGCACTTGGAATAAACTCGCACACAAGTACACAAATATGATTTTTCAAACCATTATGGTTAGCCGTTTCATGTAGATGTAGTTCAAATTTGAATTGCAGTCATTAAATGGCTAGAAAATCACTTAAATGTCTTCAAAAGGTCAAATGAACCCTGAAATTTTTCAAATTTTCACATGACAGTTGTATTAGTGCACATTACACATAGAAAAAATTTGAAGGCCATAAGAGGAAGCTATCTCCCGTTCGTCATCAAACATGCATTGTTCCATCTCGGAACTATGAGCCTTCTAGTGAGTTTCTCTGGTTTGTGAGGGGTGTGTGTCCAAACTTTCATCATGCCAACTTTTTTACCACATCATCTTGGTGGCATGACATTACATCAACCAAGGTTTCATGTATTTCTGATATTTTTAATATTTTGTAATTTAAATGCCATGGCACTCCATGCTTAATTGTGCCATAGCCGTTAGACCAATATGTTTGAAAATTCCTTCCAATTTACCGCACATGGAATTAAATCGCACATAAGTACACAAAATATGACTTTTCAAACCGTTATGGTTAGCCGTTGCATGTACATGTAGTTCAAATTTCAATTACGGTCATTAAATGGCTAGAAAATCACTTAAATGTCTTAAAAGGTCAAATGACCCCTGAAAATTTCCAAAATTTGACATGACGGTTGTATTAGTACTACAAATTTTCTCGTACATTTAAAACAACATCCGTTGCCACTTTACTCCAAATTCGTCTTTCACAACTAATAAAAAATATCTACAACATCACACACAGTTGTTTTGTAAGAACTGTTTGCGATGAAAATTTCTGGGTCTATTTAAGTCTTCCTCCTTAAGCTTCGCTGGCTCGTCTGCTCCAGTGTCGGCAACCCCCGAATATAGGAATCCCGATCCCCATTCCTGCACCCCCCTTCTTGCAAATATGACACCATGGAAACGCTTCGTGAAGGCCCGTACAACGTGCCCCCCCCCGAGCGCCACCGCATGCACCGAGAGAGCGGCCACCTACGCTGAGAGTGCTGCCGCATCCGCATTGAGCGCGGCCGCTTCCGTCGAGAGGGCGTCTGCGGCAGCTGACAGGGCAGTTGCAGCAGCCGAGATGGCTGCAGCTGCTGCTGCGATGGCGGCTACAAACACCAAGAACGCTCGAGCCGCTGTCCGTGCCACTGATGTCGCCCTGGCCCGGGTCGAGGCCATCCACGCCAAGATCGAGGATGGACACGCCAAGATATTCCAGGCCACCTCAGAATCCAGCATGCAACCCATGTCCGAAAAGGCGACGGTGGCCATGGAGCACCTGCTTCCTCATGAGGTCGCTGAGCGGGAGCTGGAGATGCGGGAGGCGGTAGAGATCGAGGAGTGCCGGGAGGAGGAGTTGCGCATGGCCGAGGTCGAGGTAGAGAAGAGTCTGTCCATCGAGGAATCAGCGGTGGAGTACCAACACAAGTTCTTGCGCAGCCATTACTACGAGTACTACAACCTTGAGGGCGGCACCGAGGCCGAGGACGAGGATGAGGACGTGGTCGACTTCAACAGGGGGGACGCGGAGTCCACCAACGGCGGCATGCGACCAGGATAAGTCATCGATGTCTCATATCACACCGGCGATGCATAGGCCGGCGCGGCGGCGGATTTGTTAAAATTATGCGTACTTAGCCTTTGTTTTTAATGCTGGTCTTTTGTTAGAGAAAGTCAACTGGCTCTGTTTAATTACTAAAATTGCTCGATTCAGTAAGTGTGGTCTGTCTGATGTACGCTCTTTTGTGTGCCCAAATTAGTAAGCGATGTTAAATTATGCCCGGCCTATGCATCGCATACCAGGGAAATTTCCGCCAAAATTTGAATTATCAAATTCATCCCATGCACGTAAAGCAGAAGAATCGTTTACGATGCACACAATCGTTCAAAGTGAATGGTCCGGCGGCACCGCGCGCAAAGTTTCCCTCCACATTTCCAAAATTTTGGCCTACCCCAAAATATCTACCCCCGCCCCCTCCCCCTTCCCTACCTCCTTTTCTCCCCTACCACAAGTCATAATTCCCCTGTTTCCTCCTTCCTTCCTTCCTTCCTTCCTTCCTAAGCTATAGCCTCTTCCTCGCTTGCTTCCTCGCTCTTGCCGCCTCGCATCCTACCGCCGAGGTCGCCATGGTCTTCTTCAAAGACCTCTCCAGCGGCTCCTCCTCTGACGACAACTCCTTCACCACCCGGGTATGCCTCTCTTCTCTCTCTCGGGCTATGACTTGGAATGAAGGATTTTTACCTGGCGGTCGATTTGAGTCATTTCTTCCTCTTGTAGCTCCCTAGGACCATCAGTGGTAAGGAATGGAGCGGGGTGGCTGAAGATCTATCTGCTCGTTGTCACCATCAATCTCCATGCGTGAAGCTAGTTGCGGTTGAATCTGTGGACAGTGGGAGGAAGTTTCTGGCATGTGCAGAGAAGGTTAGACCCTCTTTCATTGTTACAAATCATTTGTTAGATGTGATTCAGACACTGTCACAGTCCCAACCCATTCATACCACACCTTCAACCAAACGCATCCTAAGACAGTGTCACAATTTGTACCTAGTATCTAAATTGTTGCCATCTCATTAGCGGTGCCATTATAAAATTATTTGGCACCGCTTCAGCAGTTTGTGCAGCCAACTTTGGTCCACACATTCGAGCAGCCAAGCAGTAAAATACTAAATCTTTATGGCACGAAGGAACTGGGCATCGGAGCAACTAGGTGCTCCGGAGTCCGGGTCCCTGATTTTTTTCCGCTGCATTGGCTCGCCAGTGCAGGGCACCGGTGCGAGATGTAGCAACAGTTGTCTTCGCACCAGTTTTGGCAAACATAGTGGGCGGCCCTAGTGCTATTAGTTCTATGCTACTAAATTTGTGCATGTACACACCTGTTAGTATCAATTTGCTGTCATCCAAACACTGTCACTATGCTGTTGCAGTTATATTTACCTTTCTCATAAAATGTTCAATTTGTTATTTATTGTAGTTGTAGTTAATTATAGCTTCTGATGTTTCAGAATTTGGTTGTTGTCTCAGTAGCAATTAATTCATTTGCACATTGATCTTTTTGAGAAGATATGTCATAATTAACATGTTTCTTTAGTTTTTCAAAATAAGCATGTTGCGATAAACCCATTTCCCCTACAATTGTTACTGATCTAGTTATAACTATTATAGGATGAATGTAAGTGTTCTTACTTGGAGTGGGTTGATCAAGAGTGGCCACAGTCTTTGAAGATGTGCCTAATAAAGATCTGGAGCATGTATGAGGAAGAGAACAGAGGTAGGCTTAGAGAAAGTGTTGTCAATACTGAAGAATATTTGAAGATGCGGGATAAAAAGATGAGGGTGGAGAATGAGCTTAGATTATTTAAACCAGACTTTGCTAAGATGGTGTTGGTGAAGGAGGATGCACTTTCCCAGTTGGCCAGTGCAAAAAAGGTTCTTACTGAACTGAAAGCAGAGGTGGATAAGACGAGACTGGATGATCTCGATTTGGGAAATGAATATATTATTCTAATATTGTTCTTATGAAGTTGAACTAGCTATATGTTATACTGTGCTGTTTTCAGGTAGCTATCGTGCTGTGATGTTAAAATATATTTATGTGCCTGATATGAAATTGGAAAATAGTTGTTCGATATGAAATGTGAATTTGCGTTATACTGGAATTATTAATTATAAACTAATAAACCTGCTAAATGTGTCATGGAACTTTGCAGACGGTTCTAGTAGTAAAAGCGCTTGTGATGGATAGCCCAATGCCACACAGTTTTCTTCATCAAATCGTGTGTGATGTAGTTGATAAAAGCAAACGGTTAACCAAGGCAGAGCGTGTGTGATAGTTACACCTATCACACCCGAGCCTATAAATAAACCCGTGTGGGATGTACATATGAACGGAAACGTTTTCCATGGATTGACTGTGTGGGATGTACATAAGAACGGAGACGTATTCATTGGATTGACTGTGTGTGATATACATACAAATGGAAATGTTTTTCTGGGATTCACCTTGTGGGATGTACATACGAATGGAAATGATTGGGTTTCGATGCCTTGCCTGATCGCACACGAGCTCATTTTGCCCCAGCCTGTGTCCCAGTAGGGCCTATCCGCAATGGTTTCTAGGTCATGTGGGAAGGACCCCCCTATCGACCATACTCACTTGGCGATGGTTCCAAATGCTGTCGCGGAAAGGGGTTAAAAACCGTTTGTATAGCACCGACACCTACCAGTGCTCATCTTTTGAAAATTATGGGAGTCTCATTATCAGCAACCTAGAAAGTATGGGACATAGCAAGACGATATTACTAGTTTCCATACATAACCATACTTACAAATAAATGGTCGAGGAAGGTGTTGAACTGGGTTTCCTCTTTGTCATTCCTGTACTGAATCCATGTTGGGAGGATACGTGCATCACACCTAACGGCAACCGTTGCCTCTGATACTAACTTGGTTGACTCTGTAGCATCACGTGGCATTTTTAAACCTGCCTAAAAATGGATCTCCATTCTTCCTCCTCTAGATTTAGTTAACCTATCAAGCATAATCCCTGATGTTTGTTTCCTCTTGCGCCTAGGTGCTAGTCCAACAACGGACATAGGAAGTGTTTGTGTACATCAAACTGTGAGACTACATATAAAGAAGCATGCAACTGTAACTTGACTCCAGCAAGTACCTTCTTGCTGTTGAAGCTCACAAGGTTCATCTGATCTTGCCAACTTGTCTTGTGTCAAGAGTGCTTCTGAAGTAGTGCCAGGTGGCAAGGGAGCTTGGGAACATGCTGCTAGCTGAGTTGACAAACAAGTAACTCGTGCAGCTGGTGGTACTGTGGAAGGTGTTGCAACAACTAGGGATGTCGGTGCTTGTTTGGTGGCAGCTATTAGCTTCTATTTGGCTTGTTTTACAGCTCGTGTAGCACGGGATACCGCATTTGTACAATTTTCCTGTGGACTTTGACCTTCTATTGCACCATCAGTACCAGTAGAATTTGCATAATTCTTCCGCTTCTGTTTCCGTGTGTCCTTAGTACTAACACCATCCCTGTCATTCTGTGTTCCTTCCTGTTTCTCTGTGCCATGTTAAGTCAAGCCAACAAGAAAAAGGAACAAAAATTTAGTTCTTCAGAACAAATTGATGCGTGATACAAACGAACCGAAATTTGATGTTAGACAACCACATGATAGGAGGATGTAATATGTACGAAAAACAGAACGACATGAGATAATCAGAACTATGATGTGTAGGCATTTCAATAAATTAGAAGCAATGCAATGGAAGGTAGACACTATGAAAGATGCTACAAATATTGCTCTGCCAAGTTAATAGTGTCTCGTCATAACTGGCGTTTAAACAAATGTGAAGCAGTACAAGTAACAAATCATATGCAAGATGCAAACAACATCACACTACGAAGTTAAAGGTCTCTCGTCATTAGTGCCATTGCATATTCACAGCTTATGATGTGTAAACTAAGCAGAAGACATTTCAACAAATTATAAGAAGTGAAAGCTAGACACCATATGTAAGACGCAACGAATAACACTCTACCAAGTTAAAATTGTCTTGTCATTAATGCCATTTCAACAAATTAGTAGTACAAGCTAGAAAATAATGCGAGATGTAAACTATATCAGACTCAAGTTAAATGTGTCTTGTGAAAAGTGATTGTTGCAGGTTACACAATAGTAGTACTTTGATGTAAGAACATGGTGTGATAGACATATATTGTATGTTCTAGAAACAGGAACACGTGTCTTATTCACAAGTATAATCTGTAAAGTAAGCAGATGGAATTCAACAAAATTAGAAGCAATACAAGCTAGACAGCATACATAACTTGCAACCACATATAGCAGTGCCATGTTAGAGGGAGCACCTGTGATGGTGGACAAGGGGGGACGTGCTCATCATCAACACATCTACTTTGAGTGTCTATGCATGTGTTGTCTTCCAAATCTTGTTGGGGGGATGGCTGAGTAGAATGTGTAGAGGCCCTCCATTTGGAAGAAGAACCTTTATCCACTGCCTTGCTAATTTCCTTCTGTTGTATTGATTTTGCATTGTCAAGTAAAACCGACAAGAAAAAGCAATAAAATTCACTCTTCAGAACTCATTCATGCATGATACTGACAATCACTACCTTGATGTAAGGCGAACATATGATACAAGGATGGAATATGTACGAGAAACAGGACGACATGACATATTCACAACTATCTATGTAAACTAAGCAGAAGTAATTTAATCAAATTACAAGCAATACAACACTACAAAAAAATACACTTCTGTGATGATACGTGTTTGTCACAGTAGGTCGTGTTTTCTGTCATGCATGTACATCCATGAGAAATTTATGACAGAATCAAGATAGTCATACCTGTGTTTTCATAGAAGTGTTCCTTGACATTGCCAAAATTATCATCACGGAAGTGTCCACTTCCATGATGATAAATCACGCGTCATAGAAGTGCTTTCGTCAAGGGTGACCGACACGTGGCATCCATCGTAATGGAACACCGTTAATCTATCGGGTCGGGTTTTGAATCCGATAACCTGTTAACAGCCCCGACCAATGGGGATTTCCACGTGTAAAATCATCATTGGCTGGAGGAAACACGTGCCGGCTCATCGCTGGAACAGATGTCATCCACTCATTGGACAAAAGGCGCCTATGATACGTCGACATGTGGTACGGACCAACAGAGGCCCATTCCTGTTAAAAGGCCGGCCCGTTTGACTTGGTCAAAAGGTGGCGGGCTGGCCCATTGAAAGCCTGTTAACGGCTTGTTCGCATATAGCCCATTTACAGCCCGCTAACCCAAGGCCCGTTACGCCCTATTCGAATTAGGCCCAGTAGAGTCATCTGGGCCATCCAATATGATTCCAGCCCATTTTCACTTCTGGCCCATGTATGGCCCATGACGTCTTTCGGCCCATATGAGGCCCCTATGTAACTCTTGGCCTATTAACGGCCCATGGTGAAACTGGCCCGTAATGAACAGCGTATCACTTTACACCCATTAATGGCCCATGGTGAAACTGGCCCGTAAAGAACAGTGTATCGCTTTATACCCATTAACGGCCCATTATTCCGTTGGGCCGTTTCCAGCCCATGTTATCTTTCGGCCTTCTCAGAGCCCATTTATTCTTGGGCTATTTTCCAGCATTCATTTACTTATGGCCCGTTACTGTCATTTTCTGCTTGTGGGCCAAATTCAGCGCGTGGTTACAGTCGGCCCGTTTGTGGTCCGTTAATACATTGGGCCGTTTTCATAGCGTCATCAAATACGGCCTATTAACGATGGCCCATTATGGTCGGACCATGAACGGACGATTCCAACTCTAGCCCATTTACGTCCAGAATGCGGTCTGTTTGGCCCATGTTTGGCCAATCGATCATACGGCCCGTATAAGGCCCATTGATGATACGACCCGTAGAAGGTCCATTGTTTCTACGGCCCGTAGAAGGCCCACTGTTTCTATGGCCCGTAGAAGGCCCACTGTTTCTACGGCCCGTAGAAGGCCCACTGTTTATACGGCTCGTAGAAGGCCCAGTGTTTCTACGGCCCGTAGGAGGCCTAGTGTCACTACAGTAAATATTAGCCCATGGTTATTGTGGCCTAGTTTTAAAAAATAGGTTATTACAGCCACTAGCAAACCTCAGAAAAAGAACTGCACTGACTACAAGCAAACAAATAAACAAGACAACAAGGAAATAAATATTCAAGCAACTTACACTAGGCTATCACGGCTATTACACATATTACATCCACTGGGCATCAAAGTTCGCCACCAGTGCAAATATAGGGAACATAGCAGCATATAAACGCCGTAGCAAAACAAGTCCAGAACTGAAACCACTTCAGAAGAGCTCAAGAAACAATATCCTGGGTATCCATAATGCTGGCAAGATGCTTAGAAAGCTTATTAACTTTCTCTTGTTTGGCGCTTAAGTCCTCCAGCGCTTGCTATTGCACCAGAAAGTATGCATCTGGATTCTGCAGGGACTTCCTCAGTCCTTCGGCTTCATGTCGCATAACATCTGATCGATGTCTTTCAACTTGAAGTTGAGACTCAAGAAGCCAAACTGATTCAGTCAACGAGTTCGAAGAGCTGGTGCCAGTAGTGGTAGCTAGTAACTCGAACACTACATCAAGACAGGACTTTGGGGTTGTCTCAGTGTCTTCAGTATAGTTTTTATCAGCTTTCTTGGAGACCAACAGGGATGTCTCACTATCTTGAACCTTATCTGCATTACTTCCTTTACCATTGCATAACAGGGTACTCTTCTCCAATATTTTATCCGCGTTCTAAAAGAGAAACAAACAGACACATCTCAGGTTTACAATGTAGTATATGAAACTCATTTTGGTAAACCAGTTCAGTAGTAAGGTGGACAGGATAACAACATGAAACAAACATATATCTATGTAGTATGGTCACTGTATGGTCTATATCATTCTAGTTTATGTTGCCAAATCAAGATAGATACAGTTCGAATCATATCTATTTAAGACAAAGCAGCATAGGCAGAATATAAGTGTGGGAAACTACACAACAATAACAACACTTGTAATGTGCATGGCATGAGAACATAACTGTTTATTCAATTGAAACTTAAATCAACATAGAGCAAGTTACAATAGCAAACAGCCAAACACGTTGAAGAAACATGTTTAAAACATACCTGTTGCGCCATTGGAGTTTCAATTGCATCCTTCAAATTTCAAATTAGTTGGTATCAGTAAATACAGTGATGCAAGAGCAAAGTAGTATGAACCATAGCTATGGAACCTGACCTGAGAACAATTCTTCTTCTGCTTTAAGCGTTGACTTCGGGTTCGGAGTGGTGGTCCTCGTGATTTGGGCATTGCAGTTGCCTTACTAACTGCTCGTGTTTGGGTGCTCTGTGGTGGAGACGGTGCTGTGTCAACGGGAACTGGGTGTCTATCTGCTAGGGTTGGGGTTAGAAGGGGTGTAGCTGGTTCTCTGTCCAACTGGGTAGGGGTACAATCTGCATGAGTGTGGGTTATGTGTGGTGGGGCTAGTTCTTGGGCAAGTACAACCGTGGTTCTATCTACATCGACAGGTAGCACGATCTTTTCTGAAGACCGTGTTTTTACTCCCACAGATACTGCCATCACTCCCTCCAATTGAAATGGCTGATAAACAAGAAAAGTAATTGAATGTACATACATTGTAAGATAGACAGGTGCAATGGATAGTAGGGAAGAAAATAGGGCATGAAATAATTCACATTTATGTTGTCTAAGCAAACAGAATAGCAGGACATAATTTCACATATATGATGGCTAATTAAACAGGATAGCATGACACAATTTCACATGTATGATGGCTAACTAAATAGGATAGAATGACATATTTCAAAATATGATGACTATGTAAACATGATGACATGATATAACTATACGACGTGTCGATTAAAGTGGTTGGCATGCCATAAATCACAAACATGCCGTCGATGGAAACATGATGGCATGATATAATTCACGGATAGAATGACATAATTTAAAATATGATGACTATGTAAACAGGATGAGATGATATAACTATATTATGTCTTTAGAAAATGGGCTGGCATGCCATAATTCAGATACATGCTGTCTATGTAAACATCATGGCATGACATAATTCAAATATATGATTTATATACTAAGGAAGTGGCAGAGGGCAATCACATATATGATGTGTCAACTAAGGAGCTAACTAAGGAGTTGGTATCAGTATATATGCATTATATGAGTAATATAACCCTGCCAAGTTTGAGCATACACCTCAGGGGGATAATAAGACTGGTAATCTGCCTCTGAATCCTCCTCTGAAGAGCTATCTGTAACCAGCAAGATATCTGCTTCAGCAGGTAGCATTGTCTGCACTGAAGACCTTGTTTTCACTCCAGATTTCTCCATCACCAATTCAAATGGCTGATGCACAGGAAGAGCAGTTGAATATACAAACATTGTCGACAAAAGCAATGAGAAATACAAAAAAAGGATGGCATGATATAATTCACATATATGACGCTTGCCTAAACAGCATGGCATTGCATAATTCACATATATAATGCCTTGCAACAAGATAACATTGCATAATTCACATATATAATGTCTTGCAACAAGATGGCATTGCATAATTCACATATATGGTAATTAGACACTAAACATGTGGCATTCACA
>NC_041389.1:111819590-111820770 GCF_002162155.2 Triticum dicoccoides
GGGGGATATGACTGGTCATCTGTCTCTGAATCCTCCTCTGAGGAGCTATCGGTAACCAGCAAGACATGCGCTTCGTCAGATAGCATTGTCTGCTCTGAAGACCTTGTTTCCACTCCAGATTTTGCATGACCATGCCGAATGGCTGATGCACAGGAAGAGTATTTGAATGTACTAAAATTGTTGACAAATTTAACACGTAATAAAAAAATGATGGCATGATATAATTCACATATAAGATGAGTGGCTAACCAGGGTGGCATTGCGAAATTCACATATATGATGCTTGGCTAGACAAGATGGCATTGCATGATTCACATATACGATAAAGAAACTAAACAGATGGCATTGACACAAAGCATGTCTAAACTAAGCAGATGACATCTTTAATGTATACAGTAAGCAATGCAAGGCACCATATGCATGATATTACCAACATCAGCATGCCAAGTTAGAGCGAAGACCTCATGGGGTAAATAGGAGTGGTCTTCTCCTTCTGAATCCCCCTCAGAACAATTATCTTCCTCTTGATTACGATACAAAATGGGTGGAGGGGGGGATGCCTTCGCGCCCACCATGGAACGACGTCTGCATGAAATTTTATTGCCACGCAAGGCTCGCCTCTTTTGCTCTACATGATCAGTTCCATTGTGTACAATAACTGGCATGCATAGGAATAAAACATAGTGAGATTATGTAAGGAGTCACTACAAAAAAAGACACATTCGTGACATTTTGGGCCGAACGAATTTTTTTCTGTCATACATATGACACTTCTATGACAATAATTGTGACAAAACCTGGTATCATCATAGATGTGGTGGGCTCCTACTTCTATGACAAAAAAATCATGACAGAAAATGGGCTTTTCGTCCTGGGCGGGCCGGAGATGCAGCTGCATGACAATCTTTGGGCCGTCCATGACGGAAATAACCATGGTAGAAGCGAGGGGGAGGAAAATTTCGGGGAGTTGCCGGTTACGGTGGGAGGTCGGGGGTGGAGCGATGCGTGTTTCTCTCGTACGTACGCGCGTGTGTGCGAGGCGTTGGCTCTAACTGAACCCGAGCGAGGCGTTGGGCTCTAACTGAACCCGAGCGATTGCACTGCAGGCTACGCGTTACTGAACCCGAGGAATCGATCGGTGGCTGTTAACTGAACCCGATGGAGCGATTCCTTCGCTACT
>NC_041389.1:111820959-111844055 GCF_002162155.2 Triticum dicoccoides
TGGATGAATAGTAGACGGCGGAGGGGTGGCCATGGAGGGGTGGTTGAACAGGACCCCGTGGTGTGGAGGGCTGGATGAACAGTAGATGGTGGAGGGGTGCCCGTGGAGGGGTGGTTGAACAGTAGTCGGTGGAGTAGCGCGCGGTGGAGGCTGGATGAACAGGAGCCAGTGGAGGCTGGAGGAGGTCGACGGTAGCCCGTCGAGGCTGGAGGAGGTCGGCGGTGGAGATGAACAGTATCCCGTGGAGTCCCATTTTGCAGCACGCCACACCCCTCCCGATGAACAGGACCCCCGTTTCGACCGTGGCGCTCCAACACAAGTCCGTTTCGTCCATTTTGCTGTACGCCACACCCCTCCCGATCAACAGGACCCCCGTTTCGACCGTAGGAGGTCCGTTTCCTCCGTTGTGCGGTACGCCAGGCCTCGTTTCCATTGCCTGATCCATCCAAGCCGGTTGGCTCCCATGCGTTCCGTTGCCTCCCGATGAACACGACGCATTCCGTTGCATCCCCATGAACACGACGCCTTCCGTTGCCTCCCGATGAACATGACGCATTCCGTTGCCTCCCCATGAACACGACGCATTCCGTTGCCTCCCCATGAACACGAGCCCTCGCCGTACGTATGCGCGACTAGGCGTTCGAGACCCTGCCCGTATGTACACATACGTGGCCGTATTTTCTTTCTTGCACCCTGGCCGCTGTACGTACGTGTACATGCACGTGCGCGCCTCTACTACGACACGTGCGCACCTCTATAACGACTAGTATGTACGTACACGTTCGCGACCAGAATGACAATGCTACGTACGCTTCGACCAGGTGGGTCCCGACTGTCAGGCACTTCCTTGCGTGCAAAAATGTAGCTGGTGGGTCCCAGCAGTCAGAGGGGTGAATCGCCTTTTTTGCCCGGACGCACTTCCTTGCGTGCGAAGGTCTAGCTAGTGGGTCCCAACAGTCAGGGGGGAAACGTTTTTTTGCGAAATACGGTGGCCCGTCCGGTGGATCCCCACTGTCAGGTGGAGGAATAATTATTTTCCGTGTAATAAGGAGGCACTTTCTTGCTGCGGCCGTGGACCCAGCTATCAGCCTCTCCACATACAGTCCACGTCCGATGGAAATCGTTCCTTGACCACGTTGACCATGCCGCGCCGAGAGCACCAGGGCGTTGGACGACGGAGAGGCCTAGGAAGGGGACGACGGGAGCCGGGGATGACGCGGCAGTGGAAGCCCACACCGAGAGGAGTACGAGGGTTCACTGGTTCGACTGCGGTGTGAGGCTGCCGTCGCCGCAGGGCCTGGCCAATGGTGGGAATAGTAGGGGCGGTGAGGCCTCCGCGGCAGGACATTCGGCCACGGGAGGCAGGAGCATGCGGCACGACCGGCGCTGCTTTGGGCAGCTGGAGCAAGAAGACCAGAGGTTGAAGAAGCACTACGACCGTTGGATGGACATCGTACGGTCACTGGAGCTAGAATCGTTTATATTGACTAAGTTGACAAAGCCCTCCGTCCCCGTCAACTTAGTAGGCCCACAAGTCAGCCTCCCACCAAGGTGGGTCCCAGCTAGCTGGGGGGTATTCATTTTTTTCTGTGTAATAAGGAGGCACTTCCGGTGGGTCCGAGCTGACAGCAGGGGGAATGTTTTTTTCACGAAATACAGTGGCCCGTCGGGTGGGTCCCAGCAGTCAGGGGCAAACGTTTTTTCGCGAAATACTAGTGGCCCGTCCGGTGGGTCCCTGCTGTCAGGTGGAGGAATAATTATTTTCCGCATAATAAGGAGGCACTTCCTTGCGGCTGCCGTGGACCCAGCTGTCAGCCTCTCCACATACTGTATTCTTCCGATGGAATTCGGTCATTGACCACATTGACCACGCCGCGCCGAGAGCACCACGGCGGTGGACGACGGCGAGGCCTAGGAAGGGGACGGCGTGGAGCCGGGGAAGACGCGGCAGTGGATGCCCACACGGAGAGGAGTACGAGGGTTCACTGGTTCGACTGCGGTGTGAGGCTGCCGTTGCCGCAGGGCCTGGCCAGCGGTGGGAATAGTAGCGGGCGGTGAGGCCTCCGCGGCAGCACATCCGGCCATGGGAGGCAGGAGCATGCGGCACGACCGGCGCTGCTTTGGGCGGATGGAGCAAGAAGACCAGAGGTTGAAGAAGCACTACGGCCGTTGGATGGACATCGTACGGTCACTGGGGCTAGAATCGTTTATATTGACTAAGTTGACAAAGCCCTCCGTCCCTGTCAAGTTAGTAGGCCCACAAGTCAGCCTCCCACCAAGGTGGGTCCCAGCTAGCTGGGGGGGTATTCATTTTTTTGTGCGTAATAAGGAGGCACTTCCTGTGGGTCCGAGCTGACAGCAGGAGGAATGTTTTTTCGTGAAATACGGTGGCCCGTCGGGTGGGTCCCAGCAGTCAGGGGCAAACGTTTTTTTCGCGAAATACTGGTGGCCCGTCCGGTGGGTCCCTACTGTCAGGTGGAGGAATAATTACTTTCCGCGTAATAAGGAGGCACTTCCTTGCGGCTGCCATGGACCCAGCTGTCAGCCTCTCCAGGTACAGTATTCTTCCGATGGAATTCGGTCATTGACCACATTAACCATGTCGCGCCGAGAGCACCACGGCGATGGATGATGGCGAGGCCTAGGAAGGGGACGACCCGGAGCCGGGGAAGACGCGGCAGTGGATGCTCACGCGGAGAGGAGTACGAGGGTTCACTGGTTCGGCTGCGCTGCCGTCGTCGCAGAATAACAGGGGGTGTGGGTGAGTGTAGTGGAGGGATGGCCTAGCCAGCGGTGGGAGTAGTATGGGGGCGGTGAGGCCTTCGCGGCAGCGCAGCCGGCCACGGGAGGCAGGAGCAGGCGGCATGACCGGCGCTGGTTTGGGCGGCTGGAGCAAGAAGACCAGAGGTTGAAGAAGCACTACGGCCGTTGGATGGACATCATACGGTCAGTCGAGCTAGAATCGTGCATATTGACTAAGTTGACAAAGCCCTTAGTCCCCGTCAACTTAGTAGGCCCACTATACTGGGTCCCAGCTAGCAGGGGATTATTCTTTTTTTAGGCGTAATAAGGAGGCACTTCCTTGCGTGCGAAGATATAGCTGGTGGGTCCGAGCTGTCAGCGGCGGTAATGTTTTTTTCGTGAAATACAGAGGCACTTTTGGTGGGTCCCAGATGTCAGGTGGAGGAATCATTATTTTGCGCGTAATAAGGAGGCATTTCCTTGCGTGCGTCCGTGGACCCAGCTATCAGCCTCTCCACGTACAGTCCACTTCCGATGGATGTCGTTCATTGACCATGTTGACCAGGCCGTGCCGAGAGCACCAGGGCAGTGGACGACGGCGAGGCCTAGGAAGGGAACGGCACGGAGCCAGGGAATACTCGGCAGTTATTTCCCATGCGGAGGAGTATGAGGGTTTACTGGTTCGTCTGCCGTCGCCGGAGAATAACAACATGTGTGGGACTGAGGGTGAGTAGAGGGATAGCTAGGCCAGCGATGGGAGTACGGTGGGCGGTGAGGCCTACGTGGCAGCACAGCCGGCCGCGAGGAGGAGGGAGCAGGGAGTCCCGCCGGCGCTTGTTTGAGCGGCTGGAGTAGGATGAGCAGAGATTGAAAAAGCACGACGGCCATTGGATGGACATCCAACAGTATACAGGACATCTGTGGAAAGCCTCAAATCTGTGGAAAACAGCATACAGCCCATCTGCCATTATTTCAAATAGTTTACAGCTCATTTGCTAATTCTTACAGGGTTTTTTGGGGCCCATATTGTTTTTGTTAGCATTACAGCCCATATTGTGGCCACGGTTAAAAAATTATACGAAATTTTGCACATGTCGGTTCAGTCTGAACTGTTTTTAATCCCTAAATTTCAAGTCACATTCAGACTAATTTTAAAAATAAATGTATATCAATATAAAATCCAATAAATTGTCCACGCATAAAAATCAATGCAATTTAAAATCTCGAAATGAAAAAAAGATATTTGAAACTAATTGCCGGTTTGATGTGTTTTAAAAATGTACAACCCATTTCTCATTACTGATAGGCCATTTTCTCGGCCAGCCGAATGAAGCTCTCCTCATCTAGCCCAACAGGCTTGATAAAGTGACTGACTTGACAAATCACAAAAAAACTGGGCTAGCCATTTTCAAAAAGAAAAAAAAAACTACTAGGCTGGTCTGTCGTAAACATAAAAGAAAAGGCTGTCTAGACAGGCCAAAGTGTCCCGCACAGCCCAGTTGACACCCCGCTTCCGTCTCAAAAACATATTAGATAAATGCCACTCCAATCATGGCGATTCATAAAAATGCCACTGCAATTTCCAAACTTTGAAAAATGCCACTGCAATTTTTGCAAACTTTGAAAAACGGCACTGCAGTTTGCAAACTTTGAAAAACGCCACTCCAGGCTTCAAAAAATGCCACTAGAAATGGCATGAAATGGTATTTTTCAAAGTTTGGAAATTGCAGTGGCATTTCTTGGAGGCATTTATCAAATTAACCCAAAACAAAAATAACTGGGCGAGCTGCTGGGTCCCTGGTGTCCGCCGCTCGTTGTGCAATTCTCTCGTTTATTGACTATGTTGACAATGGCATGGGACCCAGATGTCAGAAATCCACTAGGAGGAGCCATTTTTTATTGGCTTGAAATAAGGAGGCACTTGCTTGCGTACTGCCATGACCTTGGCGGGTCCCTGCTGTCATCCTATCCACGTACAATCATCTCCTGATTGTGTACGCGTCAACTTGCTAGGCCCACGTGTCAGCCTCTAAACCCGTGGAGGACAAATACAACCCATTTAAAAAAATAACAGCCCATTCCATACGTTCAAACGGAAAGTTCAACATTCAGAGCAAAGTAACAGGTCTGATCCACATATAGAGTACTGAACTTCCACGTTGACAACCATCATAGCCAAGTTAACTATCTACTCCCACTAGACAAGTACTAACTTACTCTTAGCTAACTAGACGATGTCGGCGGTACACGCTAAATGCCGGCACCGGCGTCCTGCGCCTCTCCTCGGACTTGCCAGAGGTGCGATAGGGCGCGTTGCTCGTGCACGTTGGCCCTTTCCATGCCGGGGTGGTCCACCGAAGCTTCGGCTTCCAAGCGGGAAACCCACTTGACGAGCTGGTGGTAAAAATCGGCGTCGTGAATGCGTGCGTGCCCGACAGCCTCGAGGGCTATTTGCCGGGCGCCGGCCTCCATGTAGTCGGCCCAGTTGCGGGCGCTCCGCTTGTGACTCAGAGCGTCGGTGCGCTGCTGCTCCATGTCCCGCTGGCGGCGCAAATCAGCAATACGTTGCTCCTCCGCCAGGCGGTCGCGCTCCAACAACTCCTGCTCCTCCGCCATGCGGTCGCGCTCCAACAACTCCTCGATCTACGCATTGCCGTCTAGAGACAGATAGAATGCCTCCTCCCTCCGTCTGCCTTCCGGTGAAAAACCAAACACTAGTTCCGGAGGTGACCGCCTCCGGCGTCGCCTACCGCAGACGGGCGGGGGCATGGCGGACGTGGGTCACGGTGGCACTAGAGAATGCCAGGAAACAATACTTATAGGGGGAAGGTAGCGCGACGGTCATCGGAATTCAATGCATAATGGCTTAGCGCGCCAGCTTGCCGTGGAAAACTAGGGAAACTGAAATTATGACTGTGACGTGCCGTCCCGTCTGGGTCGCACGCCAGCATGGCGGTCAAACGAGTGCACTAAAATCATCTCCCTCCTTGTCAATAATGATTTCACGGATTTAGAAAGCCCGCAACAATTAAAGCGTATCTTTTTTCGCATTAGTTAGCTGCCTTAATTACCGCTGGCTGCATGCAGGCACTCAGAATCGCTAGCAGGCAGTACGCGAAGCAGCATGCAACGAGTCGCAGCCGAGGGCACGCGTGCAGCCACTTAAATCACTGGAATTAATTAGGCTTAAACTTCTGCATGCCGTTAATTATTGCCATGCCTTGGTCTTGCTGCTTTGCTCATGTGACTAATAAACCCGGACGGAGGGAGTACCTTGGTTGGTGAGAGGTTTGAATTAAGCCCTGCAAACCGAAAAGGAGGTACTAGTACATGCGTGATCCGCTATTTATTCGTGTAGGATCTAGTAGGTCGTTTCTTGAACTGAGCCGTGCAAACCGGAAAGGAGGTACTACATGCGTGATACGCTATTTATCCGTGTAGGATCGATAGTGTAGCTTGTCAGATTCTTCAGAGGTAGGCATTTTTATCCGTGTAGGATCGATAGTGTAGCTTGTCAGTTTCTTCAGAGGTAGGCATTTTTATTCAAAAAACTGCCACTTCGCATCTTGCGTCGCAAATAAAACTGTCAGGTGCGCATTTGTAGGCTAGCTAGTGATCGATCAGCAACTTGTAAACACTGAGCGAACAGAAATAAGTAACTGTTAATGCATCTCAATGATTCACAGATCATATACAAATATGTAGCTCCAAAAGCAAAGATCAGCCACTTCGGATCTTGCGTCGCAACTAAAACTAACTAGTACGATTCCCATACATAAGATCAACATGTTAATGCATCTCAATGATTCACAAATCATATACAAATATGTAGCTCCAAAAGCAAAGATCTAGAAAAAACATTTGTTCTTCCTACTAACATGGATGCTTCTCTTGGCCAACATTCAATACAGATTGAAAGACAAATTTGTTTGTGAAGTCTACAATTCCTCTTGCAAACGTAAGTGGTTTCACCAACAGCTGGAACCATGAGAATGAACCACACATGATGGAGGAACATCCACTGCAATATGATTTGGTCTTCTCTCGATCACACCGCGAGACTATTTTCAGAATACAAACTTTAACTTAGGAAAAATGATGCCCATTGTATAATCAGACCAAAGCAATGAAGCACCAAGTGTTGGCCAGTAAATAGTACAGTACTACTTTTCTGCAGTCCATGAAGTGACTATCCAATCTTTGTGTCTATTTTCAAATGGCACTGCATGCAGTGACTATACTATTCTCTTGTGCAGTTCAACCAAAACTGCGGACACTTTGTTTGTTTGTCAAATAGCAACGGGCAGACATCTCTGTCTGCACAAATATCAAGCAGCTAGTAAACATATACCACACCATGTTCACAGTGATGGAAGAGGTGAAATCGATACAACCGAAATTGAGCATCCAATCATTGAATCTTGTCCCGCACCTCCAATGTAGGTCCACCCGGCCAATAAATTCACATGCAAACCACTAGTATTACTATCTAATGACAGTACAAAAAGAGTAGCAAGATAGTATCAAACCATGTACCTTCATAATGAATAGCTCATAGTGCCACCAATTGGATATAAAGGTTTGGAAAAAACATGCTCCTAATGTTGAACCAGTTGGACTTTTTGTGCAGCTCCACTAAAATCGAGCTTCCCTGTTTGCATAGATATTGAAAGTGTAATTACTATAAAAGTGGCAATAGTTGAAGCATAGACTCACAAATATAAGCATTCCAATTTCTTAATGGTAAAAGGTAGCAAGACTGTTTCTAACCACCTGTTTGAAGGAATAAATAAAGCAACAGCGGCTGATGTCAGGAAGGCATCCATACTTTTTTTCTGAAAAACTGAGCCATTCCTGACCTTTCCTCTTCTTTTAAGCAAATTTTGTGCAGTTCTACTAAAATAAAATGCCATCACCGCCTTGACAATTTAGTTACACTGTACAAAAGGAAATGACTTAACATTACATCATGATGTCGGGTATGTAGTAGACAGGCATTAGAGACAAACATACAGACCTCCTCCGATAACATAATGAACATTAATTTTAACAAAGGTGTGATTAGCTTTACCGGGATAATTTGAGTGAACTCTACACCCTCTGTTCCTTAATATAAGACGTTTTCGCGGTTCAATTTAAAGTACCCAAACGTCTAGTATTTAGAAAAACAAGTAGTAGTTTTCTTGAGCACATATCTGGGAAAGCTTGCCACACTTTATTTATGTCCATACGCTAATGCAACACCATTCGAATACTACAAATATACACTAATCTAGTGGCTAGTGCAATAGTAGAGTAGTTAGTTTATTACAGGGTACAGTACAATGGTTTTACTGAACAGATTTCAATAAACTCTAGAACTGGAAGGTTTCTATAAGAATTAACAATACAAAACGTAAAGGTAACAAGTTTCAGCATTGGTATACTAGCTATGCATGAGCATTAAACCAAATACAAAAGTCTGAAGGTAACTAGCATTATTAACTAATGACAGTATAAAAAATTGCAAACCATGTACCTGCAAGGTAAATATCATTTCGAACTCGGGGGGACCTTAAAAATTGCTATCCCAATCTTGATAATCGATCAAACATAAAAACTTGATCTTTCCTCTTGATAATCAAGAGAACGGCCGAAGGAGGAGGTGCCCACTCTTGACCTTTCCTCTTGACTTCATAATTGTCTATGCAGTTTAACCAAAATAAAATGACATCAGCGCCTTGGCATTTTGGTGACACTGTACAAAAAAATTAACTTATCTCATGAAAGTGAGGTATGTAATCTATAAGCATTAACAGTGCAAAAATCTGAAGGTAGTAACAAGTTTCATCATTGGTATACTGGCTATGCAACAGCATTAGAATGCCTTAGCTGAAAAATCTTTAATACATCCACAATCAACAGCTAACCCTGAAATGATCCAGTGACATTAAATGGCACTACTTAAATTTATCTGTGGCGTTAGACTAAGAGTGGCATTAGTTAAATGTGGCATCACTTTAGCAGTAGCATTGCTTGACTTGACTGCTGGCGTTATACTAACAGCAAAAAAAGTGGCAATAAGAGCATGTGAGGCCCATTCGGACAGTGGGTGCACCAGTACGATGTACCTCCACGGACGCAGAGTGGTGAGGGTGGTATGGTTGCCCAGAGCAACAAATATCCAAGCAGCATATGTGGATTACGTCCAATTTTTGTTCTCTTTAGCCACCTTTTTCCTATGTGAGGACAACAAACCGATCGACCTGGTCATTCTCTATTGTGTTGTCATGCCTTTCTACCCTTCTTCAACCAAGAGACACGAGACTCGTTCCTTAGCTACTGATTTTCCCCTTTTCAACCTAGATGCGGGTTCGATGCCTACTCTCTTGGACAATATAGTCTCCCTTCTTATTCAACCCAGACATGCATTAGTCTGCATGAAGTAGGGTTTCCTTTAATAGTGCAGATTATGGTTTTCGTCTGCGTGGCCAGCAGAGCAGAGGATAGCAAATTGGGAAGATGGTGGAGTGGAAAAAGATCCACATGCAATGACGTGCCAGATGGGGCAATAGAACAAGGGTATGGTTCGAAAAGAGGTAGCATACCTGAGGGTCGGCAGGAAGTGGCTTCGCTCGTGGTCGTCGTCCTCCGCACACACTACGGCAGCCATCCCACGCGGGCGCTAGGTCTGAGAGGACGACCTTGTCGTCAGTGCGTGACCTCGCTCGCCGACGACGAGTGCGTCAATGCTGCACGTCCTTTTCTTCCCTGGTGGATCTGTGACCACCGGTGAGGAGGGAGAGAGGGCCCGTCTTTTTTAGATCTGGAGAGAGGGTGGTAGTGTGAGAAGCAAGTGGGCAGCCCTTGGCAAGAAAGCGCTGACGCTCCAGCCTATATATCTTCTTTATACTACTAGTACTGGAGGTGGAGTAGTGGTAGAGTAGTTTATATTTTCTCTGTGTACAGTACCAGTTAGTCAT
Source organism: Triticum dicoccoides (assembly GCF_002162155.2). Lineage (NCBI taxonomy): Eukaryota > Viridiplantae > Streptophyta > Magnoliopsida > Poales > Poaceae > Triticum > Triticum dicoccoides. Next base: position 111,830,664 of record NC_041389.1, read on the forward strand.
GCTTCAAAATTGAACGGCACGCCATTAAAAAAATAAAGGCTGATAACTAATGCGGCACCTCGGGCCAACGCGGCCAGATTGGATTTTGCACGAGAAATTACACACCATGTTTCGTTGACATGTGGTCCCGTTCCACATATCAGTGAGATGATGGCGAGTAGTAGGACTATTTCCGAACCGGCGTGTAGGCCCGGGCGCCCCTTTGTGAACCATGGCAAACTGGCAACCGTCCACCGACTCTTCGCCTTTCCCTCTCGATTTGGAACTGCTGCCATTGTTCGATCGTCTTCTCCATGGAAGGAACAGGACGGAAACGACCCCGTTATTCTTGCCCCGATCTGAAAGATGACGTGGTGGAGGAACTCATTGATCGGTGCGATATCATCACGTCGGCTAGCATGGCAGGTTCATTCAAGCCCATTCTCGACTCAACTAATAACATCATTACAAGGAACCCAAGAGTCAAGGAGTGGTTTGCTCTCCCCTATCTTCTTTGCCGTGACCCTGATGACTAATGCCGTCACGATGGAGGCCTCGACTTGTGCAAGTTAATGCCGCTTGATAATGATATGTATGATGTTAAGATGCCATCGCTTGAGGGCAAGGCTTGGGCAAGCACAAATGGAGATTGGGTTGTTTACATTGGGTCCAACTGCGAGTGGGAACTTGTGAATGTGTACACTCGTGACCGGGTTCCACTTCCAAAAATCTCAGCAGACTGCCCAGAGGTTGAGCACACCGGTATTGTACGCATGTTCAAATACAATCATGGTGACCGTATTCTATGAAAGATAGCAATTTCTCGAGTCCCCAACCGCTCTTGGAATTACAACAACTATGAAGTTGTTGCTATCTTCGACAAGCTTGTTGCTGTCGTCAGTGGTTTGGCTGGATGGATATTGTTCAAAAATCAATTTCTGTACATGGATGAGTACTGTGATGCAATTCAATACGAGGGCCTTGTGTTTGCTGCCACCACTCGTGGCACTGTTTTTGCATGGCATCCTCGTTGTTTCGGTACGTTTGTCTTCCACCGTAATTATAATTGTTTCATCCACATGCATGCGGGTTAGCAAGGCTGGTCATAGTGGGGAGTAACTTAGACTGGTAACATGCATATGTTACTAGTTTATGTTACTACCTCTATAGTGCATAGTATCTTAGATTAGTATCATAGGTGGTCTCATTTATTGGCATGCATGACACATAGTAGCATCACATTTATTATGTTACGGTATCTACCTATGTTACTGTAACCATCTCTCTCTTCCTTAATTTCCTGCCACATAAGCATGTTTGCGAGTCCCAAGTGCATGATACTACTTATGTTACCCCCACTATGGCCAGCCTTACTAATTAACCTTCTTCTTTTGTTTCCAAGGTCCTGTGAACATTCCACCACCTATACTTGAAGATTTTTATAACCAAGGGGGAGATGATGATGGTGATGATCACGAGCATGAGGACGAGCAGCGCCCATATACTATTTGGCGTCTGGCAACTAATTCCGATGGATCACCTCTTCTCGTGTGTATACAGCCCACTGATGATGTTACTGCTAAGGAAGCAGGTGTAGTCTCCCATGGTTGCACTCTCCGGACCTATTCCAACACCCGTTGCATGGTATTCAGGATGGATACTAGTGTGCTAGCGCCAACTCCTTCTCCCTGGTACAAAATTGATAGTCTTGGAGAAAACTCACTCTTCCTTGGACAAAACTATCCAATGATGGTGAAAGGCGATCCAACTGCTGTTGACACAACGTTACTACCATTTATGAGAAGCAACTGTGTCTATACCTCGGACATTTGGGTGGTTCCATACCCTGGTACTGATATAGTAGGCCGCTTCAGCCTGGATGATCAGTCCTGCGTTGGTCTCTAGATCGACAATGGATGGGCCGTCCTAGAGAATCACTTGTGGTTCAAAGCAAGCGTTTCCAACGCTGAGGAATGGTTGAGTTGAAGTTCATTTCATTGCTTGTTATTTGTTGTGTGGTGAAAAATTTAGTTTTTATAATGTATCCTCATTGTCGATGTGGGTTGATGACCTGTTGTATGTAATAAAATGATATGCCTGTGATAAACTCACTAAATTTATGAATGGCTTTCGAGTTGCTTCTATGAGTGAGTGGTGCGACGAGGCAAAAAATATATTTTCCGAATACATAATTGTGCGTGCATTGCAACAGGTTATCGGATGAGGCCAATCAACAATAGTAGTACACTATTTGTACTAGCTTCACATGCTTTGCGCGTCGTGCGGGTGTTTTTACTGTAGCCATACTGTACTACGTAACCAGCACCTCGAATCCTTGATACTAGTAGTACTATATAGTACTAAGTAGTGGGAGTAGTAGGGTGGCATGGGCCAGAACAAGCATTCACGTCCAGGAGTACGGCACACGCCACCAGCACGACTTCCATCTGACATCATATTTCTTGGAGTCCATGCTAGAGCAATCTCTTCAACCTCATCGTTTCTCTAACTCAGCCATCACGCGGCGGGGGAGGTGGGGGTTTGCCGATAGTCGGTTTCCTTAACTGCGGTCCCACTTGTAAGGCCAACTACAACGCACGACCCCAAACGGACCTCTGTTTTGCACGAACTCCAACGATAATTTTGACTAGAAAGCAAGACCAAAGAAAACAAGAACCACAAGTATACATTTTACTACTCCTGTAAGTTGGATTAGTGCCTTCTCGATGCATTCATTGTTGATCTGCGGAGGCTCGATCTTGCGTGCTTCTTTCTTCTTCGAGTGTAAAGAAGTAGAAGTTGCTTCCTCGCATCTAGTCTCATGTCTAGCCTCTATTCTAGTACTCCCTCCGATCCGTTTTTCTCTACGTCTAAGCAGCAACACGCATACCAAGTAGGAGCATCAACAAGTGCACTAATCTCGTCTATAGCCTCTGTGCTAGCTAAAAGTGATAGAACATCTACTAAATTGCGCTCTATCAATATATGGATGTACTCTTCTTCCCAATACAAAAACTTGCATCCATTCTACTCCCTTCATTGCACAATACATGCCTTCTATTTGTCAAAATATATATATATCTAGACATGTTTTAGTATATAGGCACATCCATTTTTGGACAAATGGAAGTAAAGTATTTTGGAACGGAGGGAGTACACAAGAAAAATTTTAAGTTAGCACAACTAGTCTAATCCGAGAGCACAACCAAAGATTTGGTCGGGTTCTTCCTACTTTTGCCGACACGTGGGACATCCAGCATCCAGGTCGTGTCATGAAAGAAAATAGAGTGGTAGTTGATAAGTTGAAGCCACGAGATGTGCATCTTGGGTTAAACTGTAAATAGAATCTTACTACTCTTGAGTAACTCCAAAAGCGGCCACCGAAGATCTTTCTTGGATTTGTTTTTCATCACCAGCACGTCGAGGTGAAAGATGTGCAGGTTCAGTGGGTCTGCTTGCATTTTCACTGACATGTGGGACCGCATGTGAGCAAACAGACGATGGGCTCCGCGCATCCGCTGGCTGGTTGAGAAGAGAGATAGAGGAGTGCTGAGCACGGACTGCAAGAAATTTGTTCTACATACTGTACCTTGATATAGGCTCGATATAGTGGGGTGGCATGGGCCATAACTAGCATTCACGTCTAGCAGTACGGCACACGCCACCCACACGAGTCCCATCCGACACCAATTTTCTTGGAGTCCATGCTACAACCATCTCTTCTCCCTCCTGTTTTCTCAGCCATCGCGCGGTGGGCGGGGTGGGGATTTGCCGATAGTCAGTTTGCTCAACTACATTCCCACTTGTACGTGGAAAATGCAACACCACACGCGTGCCGGACCAACCGTGTGGGGGTGCGACGCGAACACGGCAGGCTTTTCCTTTTGAACTCGTAACTTGTAAAATTTGGTTCTGCTCCATGGCGCGATTGATAAATAGAAAATAATGATTTTGCCTAGAGTAATGAGAAGTTTGGTTCTGGTGCCGTTCATGCATGGAGTACGTACGAAAATTATGAATTTTATGCGAAAAGTAAGGTAATTACTGTAGTATCATATACTACTACATGGATTTGACGGAAAGATAAAAATACATACAGATCCATCAATGACATCCTCACGCCCTAGTGCGCCGGGTCACCAACCGACGTGTGAGGAGCAGCGGCGTTGGCGGCGAGCTCAACGTGCTTCTGAACAGTGCCGTCCAAGGTTGCCCTGCGGTCCAAGAAGGCCAGCGACCTATCGTCCTCCTCTTGCATGCGCGTAGACGTGGGTGATTATGTCCATGGTGTCTTGCTGCACCAGGCGCTGCGCGGCGAGCGCGACCTCAAGGTGGACATTCTCCGGCGCGACGGCGGGCAGTCGCAGGGCTACCAGTGTGTCGAAGAGGTTGTCACCATAGTGGCCGTTGAGGGTGGCGGGCATCGCAGAGCCTGGGCGCGTCGGCTGAGGCTTACGTCAAAGTCGTCCGCGAGCTTCTTGACGATGGTGAACTTGTCGAGGAAACCAACGAGGACCTCGTCGAACAAGGAGACGAAGCTGTCGTCCAAGCGGCCCCTCGCCCTGCCGGCCTCAAGTAATACTACCTGGAGACGTTCCTCGTTGCTGGGCCATAGGCCGGCGTCCTGGACCATCTGGCACAGCCGGCTGATGCTTGCGCTCATCGCCTCCATGGGTCTAGCTTAGCTTCTACTACCTCTGTCCTGGTTTATTGGTCCCCATTGTAATTCGTGTCAAATTTTGACCATAGATTTAACTAACAAAATGTTTAGGCATGTTACTAAAAATTATATCACTAAAAACTATGTTCAAATATGATCCAAAAATATAATTTTTGTTGGCATGCATCAACATTTTGTTAGTTAAATCTTTGGTCAAAATTTAGCACAAATTACAAAGGAGACTAATAAATCAGGACAGAGGTAGTAGTAGTTAACTGATCTTGCGATTCGAGTGATCACTCTTGCCCTTGGTTAGTGTGCATAGGTGCGTAGGATTTCGTACTACTCCTCGGCCCTCTATTGCACCTGCCTTTGGCTGTATGATAGGTGGGCCAGCCACCCCCTGGGCCCACGTGTCATTCACCCAAAGGCAGTTGCCGTAAGTAAATGAAGCTGCGCCCCCCTTCGTGTCGGTGTAATATAGTCATCTCACCGAACCTCTAGTTGGGGCCAAATGAAAGAAGTTTGATGTTTACTGGTTTATTGGTCCCCTTTGCATTTTGCGCCAAGTTTTAACCTTTGATTTAACTAATAAAATGTTAATGCATGTAAACAAAAATGTTGTGTAAGTCACATTACGAAAACCAAATAATCCCAAAACACTTAGGCACGGTGCATTAACTCCCTCCTTGTTTCTTATTTCGTGACATATCAACCAATGAGAGATGTGGGTCGTGCATGCTTTCAATGATTTGAGACTACCAAACATGACATGCAGTGTTTAGTTCATTGCATGTAATCCTATTAAGACTCTAGTTAGCAAGAAAACATTAAGTTCTCTTGCCGATAGGAATAAAACACCATGTATTTATTTACAGAGGGAGTAGTACATTTTTTGTGACATGCATTACTAGATATTGCTAGTCAAATACTAAAATCCAGATGGATGTGGTAGTACCCCTAAATCCAGACGGTGGTACTACTAGTACTAGTAGTAGTACTACCAATGTAGTACTCCTAGGAGTACTAGCACTATACTACCCGTTGGTCAAATTATTACGTGCTGCTCCTCACAGTGAAGTGACAAGACCCTGCGCCAGAGATGACACCTGAGTATAGGCGCCGTGTTCGGCATACCATAGTCAGCCTCACCGTATGCAGTCACTATCATCATGGCTGTAGAGCTAGCCTGCTTACAACTAGCCCTGTTCGACATAATTTCCCGTGGGTAGATGCCCGTGCATTGCACGGAACACCAAGATTGGGGGTGGACGGCTCCGGCAGTGGCCATCACGCCAGATTTTTCCACAGCCTACTAGATATGGTGGGGAGGAGATAAGGCTGATTGTGAGAGACAAGGAGTTGTTTGTAAATAGGGAACAAGTGCGGGCATCTTTTTGCAAAAATGGAGAATCTTGGTTTGTATGCGTCATATCTAGATCCGACGGCTATTGGTGAAATATGGGAGGCACAACATCATCACCAACTCAGGACCTGTTTGATTCGCACGATTTTGAAAACGCAGGAATAGGACACGGCAATATTACAAGTTTCAAACTGATATTACAAATGTTAGGAGTAATGTTGCACCTAGGAAGAGGGAATTACTAGGAAGTTCACGTAAGAACTTTTGTTACTTAAGGTGGATGCAGCGTTATCGTACAAACTAAAATCCACCGCCCTGAGAAGTCACTAATGGGCAAATAAGTTTCCGAGTCTCTGGCCACTTGATGTTTCAGAAACAAACTCAGCTTCTGCGGAGACTTTGTCATTTACGCTTAGACGCTTGCGGTGATCAGCACGCCATTCATTGTTGCGCTAGAGAATGCCAAACCTCATTACCTTGAGCACACTTGCCTCCAGAACAAAGAACCTAGCCAATTTAATCTCAGATGTGCTGCCTCGGTAGTCAATCAAATCAATTTCTGTAAGATGGAGATCAAGGCATTTGATGAGATTGTTACAGTGCAGCACATTTTTCACTTTCGGGTCTTTTTTTTATCTGCAAAAGAAGAGAACATATTAGAGCAGTTGGCTGCATAAGATTGCCGTGTCATCAAGAGGTACCAATATCAATCGCTCATACGATAGGGTTGGCTGGCTAGTGATATTTTTTCACTCTCTCTCTCTCTCCCTCTCTCTCTCTTTGATTCTGTTTCCTCTCATTTAACTAGGAGCACGTGAAGAGCTTGGGCATTTGTTGCCTTCCACTATGTGGCCGATGCCATATTTCGCAAAAGTATGCCACATAATACGGATCGATGTCAAATCAAAAGATTTTGGCACCGCTCTCGCGATGTGAGAGAGTTGGAACCGCTGTGCACACAAACCCACATGTATAAACAAATCAATCAAACCAACTACACTAGCCTCTCACTCTCCCAAACAAGTGTTTTTTTATTGCCTGAGTCCTCTCTCTCTCCCACGTAGTGTTTTTTCATTGCGTGAGTTAATTTGGCACCGGAGCAAAGTAGGTGCTCCAGATTGGGGCACCAGGTGAGCAATAGAGGGGCATCGATGCCAAATGCATCACAAGTGAATTTGGCACATGTTTTGGCCTACATAGCCCACTTTTGTACTCCCTCCGTCCCAAAATTCTTGTCTTAAATTTGTCTAAATACGGATGTATCTAGTTACATTTTAGTGTTAGATACATTCATATCTAAATAAGTGTAAGACAAGAATTTTGGGACGGAGGGAATACTACCTTGTATTTAGTATAAAATTTTGACCATAGATTTACCTAAGAAAATGCCAATGCATGTCACTAAAAATTACACCATTTGAAATTATGTTCAAATACGAATCCAACGATATAGTTCTTAGTGACATGCATTAACATTTTGTCAGTTAAATCTATGGTCAAATTTTGATACTACAAAATTGGAAGAGTAAACCAGGACGGAGGTAGTACTTGCCCTTAGGGTAACCATAGAGTTACTTGAGTAGTCTAAGTTACTTTCCACTATGACTAGCCTAGGCTACTATAGTAGTACAGCATAAAAATGATGCAGGTGATCACGTGAGAAAAATACTAAAAACATTTTTTTCGGTGAGTGCGTAGATGTAGTTTTGAACACTACACTTGTCATCGTAATTTGGGAAAATTACAAAAAAATTGAGATACGTTGTGATTACCGTTTACTAATAGGAAAGAAGTTTCACCTCGATGAGTAGCTTCTCCGTGCATGGAAAGCATGTAAGGAATCCAACAACTTGATCCAGATTGGGGCCGATAGATTTTAGTGCTAAGATCCTCACTGTGCGCATGGACTGGGTCAAGCTTGTGGGAATCATTTTCTGGAAGACGGTCGTAAATACATCAAGAAGAAATTTAAAAATGTGAATTTCAAGAAGACGGAGAAGAAGATGAGTGTTGTACCTGAACGATTACGGATCCAATAAAGAGTTCGAAGAATTTGGCAGACAAGTACACCAACACTGTCAATTTTGGCGCGTCAATGACCCTGATTTTTGGTGGACCTTCTAGATCCGATACAAGCAATCTCTCAAGGAAAGGCGCATTCTCAATGACCATAACGTGGAACAGCTAGAGTGATCTCTTCCCAATTGATGTCTTGTTGCGGGGCCAGCAAGACACATAAATCCATCGGAGATTCGTCGAGGCGATGTGGAGGCTAATGAACCCGTGGATCTGCTCAAGACGAAGGTACTCGAGCGTAGTACAGCTGCGGAGCAGGTGCTCCATAGCCTTCTTCGAGATGACAACGTCAAAGAGGTCGAGCCGCTTGAGTTGAGGGAGAAGAAGGGCGGGCGCGGCATTAATCTGGGGAAGATAGCAGGAGCTGAAGCTGGCACGGTGCAGCGTTGGCGTGAGGCAGAGCACGGACGGCGGCAGAGAGTGACATCGTCCAGCTTCAAAGCTGAGCTCCTCGAGCTGATCTAGGGCGGGGGATAAGAACCACTCGTCGAACTTGGGTTGGACCTTGCAGTTGGTACTGAACATGCGGATGTCAAGGCGTCTGGCTGGCCCAGGGTGGGATGAAAGGATCTTGGAGACTGCGGCCATGCATTTGCAATCCCCGTCGCAGAGTCAGCTGTCGACGGTGAGGTTGAGGGGGATGCAGCACCAGAGGGGGCGCCACCGCCGGGAGAGCAGGGCGGTCCGCACAGCAGATTTGGTGGGAGGAGGCCGATGATGACGAGCAGCATGTCGTCGGGGAGGCTGCTGATGAAGTCCAGGCTCGCCGGCTGCGGTTTTGGCTCGAGCGGCCTCCGCTTGTTGGCTACCTCGCCGTCCATCTCAACCGGCGGCGACGCCGGTGTACACGTGTGCTGGTGTGTGTTGTGTGCTGGGTGTGCGCGAGTGCGTCCTTCTGTGCATGCCGCCGTGCAGTGGTGAATTGTGTGCGAGTGCGTCCTTTGCGCGCAAGAAGTTTGTCCTCAGTGCGCCCTCAATTTACTAGCGTGCGGGGTGCTACCCCGAGTGGTTTCAACTTTGTTTCCTTCACCGCGTGTCAGATGGGCCTCTAGTTTACTTATTTTCACCCAGTGCCACATGGGCGAGCACACCAAGATACAGAACACGAGCTGACAACGTAGCATGTGGATTGGTTGACCGGTCAACTAAAAAATATACAGAGCTATACGCTGACATAGTGAGCGTATAATCCGTCAGTATAGAGAGTTCGAGTGAGAGGGGAGGCCCGTGAGAGATAACAGAGAGAGAGAGAGAAAGAGCTACTCCCTCCGTTCAATAATGTAGTTACAACATATTTTTTATAGTCAAACTTTTGAAACTTTGACCAAGTTTATAAAGAAATTACTTATATCGGCAATACCAGAGATAAATGATAGTATGAAGTAAGTACATGTTGTGATGAATCTAATGATCATTCCAGATGTAAATGTTTTTCTCCACATATACCTAGTCAAACTTTTCTGAGGTTTGACTTTTCAAAACATCCATATGCTTATGGACGTGATAGAGTCCCTGACGAGAGAGAGAGAGAGAGAGAGAGAGAGAGAGAGAGAGAGAGAGAGAGAGAAAGAAAGAGAGAGAGTGACTGAAAAAAGTGTGTGTGCGTGTGTGAAAGAGACATGGACAACACACGATAAAAGTGGAGAAAAAGCGTGTGTGTCTTATGCAAACATATCACGCATGCATCTTCGACAACGGAGGAAAGGTGAGGAGCTAGTGTGTAGTTGTTTGGAACCGAGAGAGGAAGACCCCTAGCACGTGGCCAAGAGGGGTCTGACAAACAAGGGAGAGAGGTCAAGAGAGACGTACAGAGAAAATGCAGACATGGGGAGGAGAGAGTGTATGTTTGTCATAGAGAGATCCCTTGGAGATCATGATGGGACTACATGGGTGGGAGATCGAGTGACAAGGTGTGTGTGCGATAGAAGATGCCCCGAGAGATATCGAGATAGATGTATGGATGGAAGGAGACAATACGTGTGTTCCTGATGGCTAGTAAGAGATAATCATACTTAGGAGGGGGGGAGTGCTTGCGCCTATGGCCCTGTTTGGATACTCTAACTCAGTTAGAGGTTAGAGTTAGATTCTAACCCTGAACTAACTCTAAGTAAAGAGGTATTTGGATGGCAGGGTTAGATGGAGCGTGGATATGGCGAGGCACCTTCACGGGCGGTGCGAGAGGGAGGGAGGGAGAGGATGAGAAGCTTCGAGGAAGTGGGGAGGGATCTGCTGCGGGGAGAGCGAGAGAAAAAGTGTTTACTAGTGGTCCCGAGAAGAACTAACCCAAATAAGCACCTCTTGGATGGGTTAGTTTTTTTGGATGGGTTAGATGCATCTAACCTAAACTAACCCTCCTGTTTGGATCTTTTTGGGTTAGTTGACTCTAAACTAACCCAAACTAACTCTAACCCATGGATCCAAACAGAACCTATGATGGACTGAGGGATTATGGTACTTAGGGGGATGCGTGTCGCATGGAGAGAGAACAAGGGCGGAGAGTGTTGGATGGGTCTATATGTATAGCGCGAGCGAGACATGTGTATGTGTGAACCAGGGAGATATAAGGTCCGTTTGGCTTGCGTGGTGAGCATCTTTTGCATGGCCTAGGGTTGTGGCTGGATTTCATGCACGCTTGTTTGGTTGCTACCCTGTAAAAAAGAAAGCCCGTCTGGGCTGGGTTCCCTTGCACTTTAATTAGCCTGGCTGAACTCCAGACACTACAAGTAGCCTGGCCCAAGCGACCAATTTCGAACGCCTGGCCGTGCCTAGTCGTGCGGCCACGAGGCTAACAACAACATGGATGGATATTAGCATTAAATAATTGATGCATGGATTGATTAATGGGACATTGATGCTTTGCCTGGCCCAGTCATGAACCAAACGCTTCAGCACCACACAAGCCTGGCGAGGCAGAAATATTTTACATCTCACGTCCACACCAGGCAGTACCGACCATCAAGGCATGAGGGTCAGGTCACGAACCAAATTGACCAATAAAGTTTGAGAGAGATTGAGGAGCCCCGATAAGTCTGAGTGGTGCGTCAGATAGTTGAGAGGGGGAAAGATATATTCCATCCGCTCGATAATGCAGTGCATGTAAATTTTTTAGAAGTCAAACTTTGGAAACTTTGATCAGGTTTACGCAAATGTTATTTATATCTACAATACCAAAGATACATCATACAAAACTACATCTCATGGTGAATCTAATCGTATATGTTTGCCGTACTAGATGTAATTCTTTTTCTCCACGTACATGGTCAAACTTTGTGATGTTTGACATTTCAATAAATCTATGTGCTATGGACGGAGGTGAGTGCCTCACTCGAGACAGATCAAGTGCGTGTGAAGGAGAATGAGTAAGTGTGCAAAAAGAGTATGTGTGTGAAAGACAAAGTGACAACAAACGATAAATTAGAGAGAGTGTGTGTTTTTTCGTTTCTTATGCGAACATAGCACGCATGCATCTCCGAGATGGAAAAGCGAGGCGAGGAGATACACGAAGATAGCTCGTGTGTGATTGTTTGCAACGGAGAGAGACACCCCTGTAGCACATGTCCAATAGAGGTCTGGCCAACAAGGAAAAAAGGTCGAGAGGGACACATGGATGGCATGGACGCATGGGGAGGGAGAGAGGGTGTGTTTGTGATAGAGAGATCCCCTCGAGATTGTGAGGGGACTATATGGGTGGGAGATCGAGGGAGTGCGTGCATGATAGAAAGATGCCCCGAGAGAAATTGAGATAGACCATGCACATGTCTGTGATGGAGACTAAGATTAGCTAGTCATATACATATAGGGGGGACTGTTGTGCCTACAATTGAGTGAGAGACCATCATACTTGGCTAGCTGGGCATGAGATTGTGTGTGTGTGTGCGTGTGAGATGGGGAGAGAACGATGGAGAGAGATAGAGTTTTAGATGGGCCTATCAAGTGCGAGTGAGATATGCATGTGTATGTGTGACCCAGGTGGATGGAGAGTTTGAGAGAGGGGGGGAAGAGCTCCGAGACGACATAGTGGTGCGTGAGAGAGTTACGGGCAAAGAGCCAAGGAATTTGTGTGCGTACGATGAGTGCACCCAAGATATCTATCTTGGACTAGCTAGAGTATCATACATAGTGTGCAAGAGAGACCTATAGATGGTGTATATATGAATGCGGACTAGAAAGAGCCCCCCCCCACACACACACACAGAGAGGGAGAGAGAGAGAGAGAGAGAGAGAGAGAGAGAGAGAGAGAAAGGGAGAGGGACCAACAAGGTTTTTGTGTCGGATGCGTGCAACAGAATTGAAGATTGTCGGCGAGAGAGTGAGAGAGAGAGAGAACAGGAGTCCGGGAGAGGGGTAGGTCGCGTTTTATGCATCAAAGACTGATATAAACCATGTTTCAATATAAACTTGCATTCAAATATTTAAATTGGAGACCATGTCATCTGCAATCCACACATGAACGGATATATGCGTATATCAAACAAGTTCATTAATTTGACTTTCAACATGTTCATGGAGTACTATAATATTGTACAACATGCTACTCGATTGAGGTGTTCAATTTTGGATTTAGTTCACTATTTTGACCTACTGAACGAGCTAGTTCATTGAATCGAGATATTTCATTTTGGGTTTGATTCGCGTTTTTGAGTGGGTCAACTATTTGTCATATAGTAAATCGCTAGCAACGAGCATGTAAAAACACATTACTCCCGGGCATCATCTCTCCATCTAAAAAAGAAGTGGCAAGCTAATATTTCAAAATTTGATTCGAATCGACTTGGTAAGGTAGACGTGGATGCTCGTTCTCCCAAAATTTGAACGAACCTTTAAACATCCTCTCTGCTTGGTGGAATTCGCCCGAGCAAATAAATGGGAGACCCGAAATTACCGTCCTATGTGGGACACACATCAATTGGCCCATTGTACATCGAGGGTAGGTTCGTAACTTCATCCAAGCGCGCCTTCTCCTCGGCCGAAATGACATGTGCCGAATAATTCATAAACTATGGTCGGCAAAACACGCTCTCCTCGCCCGAAACAGCTCGCGCCCACTATTTCAAAACACGCTCTCCTTGCCTGAATTCGCTCGCGCCCACTATAGTTCAAAACACGCCCTCCTCGCCCGAAATCGCTCCCGCCCACTATTTGGGGAGAAGCAAAGTTACTCTACTATCCCCGACCCTCAGTACAACGACCCAAGCCGAGAAGCCTATAGGCAAGGGTAGAACTGTAACTCCCCCTCACATTTCAGACAAATGCGTCCATAAGACATGGTTCCGCTCCCCTCCCAATCCCCCCCCCCCGCCCGCCCCCATTT
>NC_041389.1:111844542-111852733 GCF_002162155.2 Triticum dicoccoides
TATACCTCGTGGGTGTCAAATCACCTTCTCCCCGAGAAGCTCCCTTCTCCCTAGCCGCGAAACCTCAGCCCCACCTCCATGGAGCCCCCCACCGCACCAATTTCACAGCCGCCCTCCTCCCGAATGCCGGAGATGCTGTCCAATTGTCGTCGTGCACTGGGCCGTGTGCCTCTTACTCCGTGCTGCTGGTGCTGCCCCGATGACGGCCGCGTGAACCGTACCGGAGCCGATTCATCCCCGCCGTTGTTCACGGCGCCGGAGCGGCTCCAACTTCAGATCCGTCCAGAGTACTGGCACTGCTTCCGCGTAGCCGTCGACCGTCGCGACATCGCTCTTTCCCTGCCGCCGGTCACCACCGCAACCGCGCCGGCCTCACCGACTCGGCAGCTGGACCTGCCTACTTCACCATGCCGCCAGATAGGTCGCACCCTCATCTGAAATCACTTTATTTAAGCATCAGTTGTCTGAATTTTTATTCTGGGCCAATCGATTCCCAATGGGATGCAGCACCCCTCGAGGCGGCGGAGCTCCTAGGCTGCCGGTTGGCTGGTGTCTAACGTAAGGGTGCGGGGCCGCAAGTTTGTTGCGGAAGCAGTGCTTAGATGGCTATCTTTTAGAGTTGCATGGGTTGAAGGTACTGCCACCGCCGGATCTAGATGACGGGGAGTCTTTGTGGATTGGCCCGGGGGCGGCGCAACCACGGCAGTGGAGTGGGGCGGGGAGCAGGGTTTTGGACGGGGCCACGGACGGCGGAGGCAGGCTGCTCTGCCGTTGGTTGCTGGCTCTTCGGGGAAGATTCCGAAGACTGTCAGCCGGGAGGCACAAGACGGCCATCAAGCCATCCGGCGTAGATCGGACAGTACCAAAATAAAATAAAATCGTGTGACCCCAATTTAGTCTTCAGTCAACAGACGTGTGACCACTCTCATACCTTGTTGTTGATCTCTTAGTGTATTTCTTCAGATCAAAGAGATATGTCATTCTTAACTTTATGCGTTATCTGCATCTTCAGACACACCGTCTTCTGACTCACCGCAGCTGCTCCAACAAGGGAAGCATACACCAGAAGGGAGCTACAGTCCCCACTCAACAGTTCCCTGCATTGAATGCGCGTGCCCGACATGGACAGACACAACAACTGCAGGGCCATCGGCAAGTCAGCACATGCTGCTCACTCCTATGGATGGCAGCCAGATAGGTTGTATCCTCATCTTACTTGTGTGCAACATTTATGGCTTTGTTATTCATCTAAGCATGGAAAATAGATCATCACATTTCACTGTATATTCATGCTGATCTCTTACGGGTCTTGTTCAGGAGTTCACGCTGTTCCATAGTTCAGCTAAGATACTTGTTCTTTAGGTAATGCTATTCCATAGTTATCATCCATCAGCCAATGCTATCCCACAGGCTGGTGATTATAGTATTATACCACTTCTAGTATTACCTATGTTGTTCTTTAATACTTTTGTGTGCCATCTAGTTAATCTCGAGTACAAACAATACATATTATGTAGCTTTCATCTGTGTTCTCCCTTTAGTTTATGAGACCTGTTGCTGCTAGTTAACCCCAGTCCTACTATTTATGTCGTCTCCTACAGGCACTCATTTACATAAATCTAACTACTAGTTGTCTTCCATGCATGTCAGATATAATTGCACACACTTATATATCCACAAGAACCTCACGGAGCAATGTAAAGGCCAATAAACTTGATGTCAATGATACCCAATATGATGGAACATGTAAAGGCAGTTCTTCAGAAGACTTGCAGAAAGATGATGAATCCTCTTCACCCCACAAGGTCCTTGCTCTAACTTGGCCTGTGATATGGGTACAACATGCATATAATGTCCTGGAGTGTATCTACTCTGTTGCAATGCCATGTGCTTAGCATGTTGATCATGCATATAAATATGTCATGCCTTACTGTTTTTCAGTACCTATTCCATTCATGATAACATGTTTTCAAATTCAAGTACTGTCATTCTACTCTATCGCAATGCCATCTGCTTAATTTGGACATCATGCTTCTGAATATCTTATGCATTGTCATTCATCAGTATGTACTTCATCTGTCTGCCATACCATATTTTTTACATTGAAGTGTTGTTCTAGTGCTCTGTTGCAATGCCATCTTATTTTCCCAATCATACACATGTATGTTGCCTTAGTTATTTCTGTACGTATTCCGCTAGCATATAGTTTTACATTCAACTAGTTTTTTTGCTATGTTGTCCTGTCGTATCCCTAGCTCTTACACCATACTCCCTCCGTCCGGATTATATGTTGCCGAAATGGATAAAAAAGGATGTATCTAGAACTGAAATACGCCTAGACCCATCCATTTTTTCCGGATGGAGGGAATACATGTCAATATGTCATGCCTTTCTATTCTTCAGTACCTATTCCATCTCTCTGCCGTCGCATGTTTTATAATTAAAGCACCATTCTTCTATACAAGGCATGCAAGGGGAAGACGACTATGTTAGAATCTGAAGGGTTACAAACAAGGCCTTTGCAAAAGATCCAAATGCCAGGAGATAATAAACCAACTCCAGTTTTTATAGATACTGCTCCATCACAGAGAAACCCAACTCCTACTGATAATAAGCAGATTCCAGTGGCCAAAGAACTAGTCCGCTCCAGTCGAGAAAAAATATGTCAACTCAATTCTAAGAAGCGTGTGCGTATCCTTGCATCATGAAATTTTATGGCATGCTGATCATATTTTCTACATGTTTCTGACCCATCTCTCTTTTAGAAAATAAGCTTAACAGATAGAAGATTTTCTGCAATGGTACCGTTTATGAGGAAAGATTCTTGCAGGAATTCTCTGTGCTCCAATGTAGATGTAAGTACCTGTTGTATATCACTATAATTTTACATCAGCATGTATTTTGTTAATCAGCGTGAATCCAACCTTTATCTGATCTAAATTTAGTTGTAGCAAAATGTATGAATAAAGGCCACAATACTGATTTTTGTAAGGAAAACTGCCTGGTAGTTTTGCATCCTAAGCTGCATGAGTGTACTATCTCATATAAGTGGGTTTGAATACTTTGGTTCTGCAGTGGGTTTTTCAGTGTTTTTTTACTGTGTTGTCCTGTCGTATCCCTAGCTCTTACATGATACTCCCTCTGTCCGGATTAAATGTCACAGAATTGGATAAAACTAGATGTATCTAGAACTGAAATACGCCTAGACCTGTCCATTTATTTCCGAATGGAGGGAATACATGTCAATATGTCATGCCTTTCTATTCTTCAGTACCTATTCCATCTCTGCTGTAGCATGTTTTATAACTGAATCACAATTCTTCTATATAACGCATGCAAGGGGAAGACGGCTCTGTTAGAATCTAAATGGTTACAAACCAGGTCTTTGCAAAAGATCCAAACGCCAAGATAATAAACCAACTCGATTTTGCATAGATACTTCTCTAGCACAGAGAAACCCAACTCCCATTGATAATAAGCAGATTCCAGTGGCCAAAGAACTAGTCCGCTCCAGTCCAGCAAAAGAATGTCAACTCCATTCTAAGAAGCGTGTGCGTATCCTTGCATCATGAAATTTCATAGCATTCTGATCATATTTTCTACATGTTTCTTACCCATCTCTCTTTTAGAAAATAAGGTTAAACGATAGAAGACTTCCTCCATTGGGATCGTATTCGAGGAAAATATCTTGCGGGAATTCTCTGTGCTCCAATGCTGATGTAAGTACCTGTTGTATATCACTATATTTTTACATCAACATGTATTTTGTTAATCAGCGTGAATCTAACCTTTATCTGATCTAAAATTAGTTGTAGCAAAATGTTAAAGGCGCCAATGTTGATTTTTGTAAGGAAAACTGCCTGGTAGTTTTGCATACTGAGCTGCATGAATGTACTATCTCATATCACGCACATTACTGAATTGTAGAGCTTCTCTGGTTGCCCATTCATTCATTGTGTCAATGTTGCTTTCGTACTACCTTACCTGGTTGATGATAGCTGTGCCATATTGTGTTAATTTGGTGTAGGCTACTTTCCCAAACGTTCGTTGTGTCAATGTTGCTTTCCTATTATCTGACTTGGCCAATGATAGCAATGCTAGTGTGTTAATTTTGTGCAGGCTTCTGAAGATAAGAAGACAAACTCCGAAAACAGCAAGGCAACCCCATTGTTTCTTTCCAGTAAATCTAGGCCAGGTAATATGGCAATAACTCATGATTAATCTATTTGGTTCCCGTCCTAATTTATGTTATGATGCAGTGGTCGAGACACTCTCCACTATAATTAATACAAGCCTGCTAAAATCGCCATCTGAATCTGTTCAGTATCCTCTGTCTCAAATGCAACGGAATAAATGTATGTTTGTGAACCAATTAATGGCTGAAGCAATGATGGAAATGGTGGATGAATCAGAGGTGCAGAGTCGTGTGATAGAACAACGGATTGACAGTGTAGCAAAGCAGAAAGAACTTGCCCACATGCTTATGGGTGTCATCTGTGCTGAGGTTGCAGATTGTGACGTTGTAGATGGTTCGGTTCTGCTCATTTATTTGCACTGGCATCAATCTTTGATTGCCCAGTGGATGTAATTTCCTGTAATATATGCTGGATGTGCAACGTTATTCCCTGTATGTCGTACCTTTGTGTGATCGGTTTTGGTCCTGTGCATAATTGCTCGTTGTAATGGGATCAAATTATCTAATTTGGCCTAAAGACATGTACGAACTTTAGTGGGCCCATTAAGTTAATGGGCCGTTACTAGGCTGAAAGTTAATGGTCGGCCCTCTTACCTCCCGGGTCGTTAACAGGCCGACATCGAAGCGGGAAACAGGTGGCCCCAGTTTATTTCACGGGCCGTTAATAGGTCGTTACTAAGTTTGGGCTACATATGGCCCAACTATACTGTAGGCCTTTAGCAGGCCGAAAGAGACAGCGGGCTTGTACTGGACCATGAAGACCATGGGCCACTAAGAGGCCGAAAGTCAGGTCGTATTGTAAATGGCCCAACTGTGTTGTGGGCCTTTAGATGGCCGAAAGAGAAACCGGGCTGGTATTGGACCATGAAGGGCATGGGCCGTTAAAAGGCCAAAACTAAGGTCCGACTACAAAAGGCCCAACTCACTTATGGTCCGTTAACAGGCCGAAAGTCACACAGGGCTGGGAGTTGGCCCAACACTTAAATGGATCGCTAAAAGGCCAAAACTCAGGTCTAAAAATGGCCCAACTGATTTATGGGCCGTCAACAGGCTGAAATTGACACCGGGCCAGAAAATTGGCCCAACACTTAAATGGGCCGCTAAAAGGACGAAACTCAGGTCCTACAACAAATGGCCCATCAGATTTATGGGCCGTCAACAGGCTGAAAGACACACCGGGCCGGAAACTAGCCCAACATTTAAATGGGTCGCTAAAAGGCCGAAAGATGTACATCCTGAAAATTGGCCCATCCATTAAACGGGCCGTTAATAGGCCGAAATCTCATCGGGCCGATATTGAGCCCAGATATATAGCGGGCTATTAACGGGCTCGAACTGACGATGGGCTGCAATGGTGTCAAATCTTTAACGGGCCGTTGACGGGCCGAATTGTCTCATCTTGTATGGGTCATTGGCTTAAATGGACCTGACACAAGTAGGCCTTATATGGGCTGGCCTGCTAATTTTTACTGGCCGGCATTTTCACAGGAATGGACCTTTGTTGGGCCGTGCCACGTTTCGACATACCATAGGCGTCCTCCGTCCAATGAATGGATGACATTTGTCCCAACGGTGAGCCGACACGTGTTTCCTCCAGCCAATGATGATTTTACACGTGGAAAATCCCCATTGGTCGGGGCTGTTAACGGGCTATCAGATCCAAAACCCGACCCGATAGCTTAACGGAGTTCCGTTACGGTGGATGCCACGTGTCGGTCACCCTTGACGAAAGCACTTCTGTGACGCGCGATTTATCATCATGGAAGTGGACACTTTCGTGATGATAATTTTGGTAATGTCATGGAACACTTCTACGACAGCACAGGTATGACTATCTTGATTCTGTCATAAATTTGTCATGGATGTACATGCATGACAAAAAACGCGACCTACTGTGAAAAACACGTATCATCACGGAATTGTATTTTTTTGTAGTGAGTGCATGCACAAATCCAGAGTGATGGTAGCAAACCGTGGATAGACCCAAAACAAATGATAGCAGGCAGATAATAGCTTTAGTTAAAAAATACAGATAATGGCTCCTTTAATGTTTGTTTTCTCCCAACATGAAACTCATAGTAGACACCGGAGATTAACCAGATAGTAGACAGATAGTACTGATTGCTGCCCCAATATGTACCCCACAACCATTTAAAAACTCAAGTTTCAGGATTAGTTTGGACCTGACTCGGAGTCTAATAGGTGAACACAACGACAATGTAGCATGTCATCATATTAAGCGACGCATAACGTAAGCAGACACGGAAGAGTGCGACCTCTCTTGCGGACCCGTGTAGTCCTCAAGGTCATTTGCTCAGTTGATGATGGTAATGAAGTTGCCATGGCTGCTGGCGGCGGGGAAGAAGATCTGAGGCAGCAAAAGATAGTCTGGAGAGTGGATCCCTACTGTGGTGAACCCTTCCGTTGTTGGAGCAGCTGAGCTGGGTGGAACACAGCGCCGCAGGAGCAGGACAAACCACACAAGGTTTTCTTTGACACATATATGTAACATAAGTAATTGAGTAAGGGCTTGTTTGAATTTGAGGATTCTAACAATGCAG
The DNA here is from genome assembly GCF_002162155.2 of Triticum dicoccoides. Lineage (NCBI taxonomy): Eukaryota > Viridiplantae > Streptophyta > Magnoliopsida > Poales > Poaceae > Triticum > Triticum dicoccoides. The sequence goes on from NC_041389.1 coordinate 111,851,299, forward strand.
GGATAGGAAATAGATAGGAATAGGATAGGAATGCACGTGCAAAACAGATAATTTAAAAATACAGGATTTCTGCCAATCTGGGTGTTTGATTCACAACAATTGGAAGATCACAGGATGCAAAAAAGCATGGTGAGATTAAGTCAAACCACAAGAAAATGTATGGTTATAATGCTATTATGCTACTATCTCTTAGTCTTGTGCTTGATGAATGGGAATATGAAAAGGAGGAGAAGTGGAAATTAGAATTCCTACGGTTTTTCTTTCAAGGAGACACTAAAGGAACAAATCCTACAGTTTTCCTTTGCTCCATTCCTTTGCACTAAATTCATGAAAAGTAGTACCATAGGAAACTTTCCAATTCCGATGTTTTTCATTCAATTTTCCTTTCAAGCACTGGCGATTCTAGTAGGCAGGCTTGAGCAAGGAAAATCCTACACTAAAAAATGTTTTTGTGCTACTTCTATTACTTTGGACCCAGGCCACTGCCATACTAGCTCAACTCCCAGGCCCATCGACAAATGCACAGCTCAAACGCGCAGAGATAAATAATGATGGCGTTCAAGAGAGTCCATCGCGGATAGCAAAGTTGCCTGGTACCTCACTGCTTGTCATATAGTAGGATAAAATAATTGTATTTCCCATTACTACGAGTGCTCAGTGGACAATATATATAACATGTAGAGTAAAAAAGAGATGCAACAAGTGTACAACCTCTTTGGCGAAGCCATGTCGATCTCAGCGTGATTGGGTTGGCCAGTGAGGATGCTCCGGCAGACTTGGCTGTCGGAGGAGGGGAAGATCTTAGGCGTCTGGAGATGGAGCTCGAGGTACTGCTCCGCTGTTATGGAGGCTTTCGTCATTGGAGCAGCTCCGGTGAGTTGTACAACGCCGAGGCTGAAGTAGGACAAGAGAGACAACGAACAACGTTAACCTTAGTGGAATTCTAATAGCATCTCCAATACATGACGTAAAATACATAACCACAAAGTGCTAGATGTAAAATACATCAGCCGCTCATCTCTAAACTTAACTATCAAAACTGAATTTAACTGTCGAAACTAAACTTAACTGTCAAAACTGAACTTAAATGTCGAAACTGAATTTTGTTGTCAAAACTGAACGCACTAGCAAGGTGAGGCTACACGTCGGTCGACTGACTTTTTCATCTCTGGTCAGTCGACTTTGCAGCCATTGGATAGGAAATCAAGGGCCTACGGTTCATCTTCAACCTCCACCCCCTGAGTCGCCAGCCACCACCGGCCAAACAGCAGCCCCCCGCCGCCCGCGGCCGGTGGTGCGCCGCCCCGCCTGCCCCGAAAACACTCCCCACCGCCGGTCCGCCGCCGCCCCGGCCATCCCTCTAGGCCCCCCGCGCAGAGCTTTATCTCCGGCGATCCCCACACCACGGCCCCGCCACCGCCCCGCCAATGCCGGC
>NC_041389.1:111853122-111890709 GCF_002162155.2 Triticum dicoccoides
CGATTCAGTCAACTGAAGTGTAGCTAAATCGGAGCAGCATTGCAAGCAAGAGCAAGAGCGAGAGCAGCAGCGCGAGCAAGAGCAATAGCAAGAACAGACCAGGCAAGGGCCCGAGAGCAAGAGCAGAGCAGCAGCGCGAGCAAGAGCTAAAGCAGCAGCAACTCCTACTGGTGTGGACGTCGCCACCGAGGGAGCGACGCCGTGGAGGAAGTGGCCGACGACATTGCCGTGGATGGAGCCGCGCCGTGTCGGCTCGGGACCGAGCGCCGGCAGCACCGTGAGATCGAATCAAGAAGAAAATGCGGCGACTAGTGTACAACCTCTTTGGTGGCGCCGATTAGGCCGCACCTTCATCCGAGGAAACGGTGATGATGATGCTCTTCCGATGGTGCAGGTGAAGACGGCGGTGTGGGAATGGAGGTGGCACGAAAGACGACGGGAACGTCAGGGCAGCTCCTTGGAGGTGGAGGACGGGGTGGCTGAACCGGCGGGACGATGAGATCGACGACGGATCCTCATCTGGTACGGTGGATGAGGGACGTCGAGGTGTTGTTGTGGATGACATCATTGGGGAAGAGGCTCCGGCTGGGTGGCGTACACAGCAGGGTGTGGCTTTTCGTCGCGGGTTTCGCGGCCTCGGTGTACGAATGGGTGGGCGGATGGGATGGCAGTAGGGAACCATGGCTTAGAGACGCGCTTGTCCAAAATGTGGGGTAAGTTACGAAAGTACCCCCACCGATTTGAGGCGGTTCTTTCGGTTCAGGGGTACCACGGGCATTTCGTGTGTCGGGATTTCACAGGAGGTGGGAGTTTTCGCACGTTGTAATTTTGGAATAGCAAGGCGCGGGTTGAGATGGAGGGAGTTGTCGGAGCACAACGAGGCAAAGATATATCTTAAATATTTCGGGCTAACAAGACGCGGGTTGAAGAGCCGGGAGTTTCACAGCATGATAGACAGAGACGCTAGCTTGAATTTTTGGCATAACAAGGCGCGGCTTGAAATTTCCGAAGAACAAGCTTAACGTGTACCCAAAAAAAGACAATTTGCACCTCAACACGCACAACACACACACACACAAACACCATTTAGACTAGAGTAAGGTACACGTGCATTGCACGCATGAGATTTTGCAACCAAATTATGAATAAATACCACGTTATAGCATGCAAGCTTTGAGTCATATATGCATGATGTAGATGATCGTCTAATTCTTATAGTTCATTTCATTCAAAATCATCTAGTTTTTATAAGAAAGCTAATCTATTTTAAGATTCATGGAATTGTGCATCATAAGACATAAAGTAAAAACAAATAATGGCAAATCATGTAGAAAAACATTTGGGCAATTCTGATACGGAAAATTCTAGAACAAATAAGAAGTGCTTGTGTTTTGATGTTTGTGCATTATGCTTAAGTTCAACCATGGAGTCTTCTAGATTATACATGTGGCGAAATCTGGTGGAATCAAGATGATATCCAACGGCCAGTAGTGCTCAAATTTGCCATCTTTGGACCATCGGATTCGCCTCATCCAACGACCATCTTTCAAAGTTAAAGTTACCCGCACACAATATAAAAAATATAAAATATAATATATATATATATAGGGGTATAGATATAGATATGTGATGCGAAAGCCGCCCATCATCTCCAATTAGAATAGTGTGTCCATGCATGGATGCGACGTGGCCAAATGATGTCTGCCATCGGTATCTCAAATTCAAATCAGTCTGGCCTTGTTCAATGTGTATACATTACAACATGCTCGTTTCCAAACCACACCGCGCAGATCTCCGTTATATTCATGCATGCATGGGTTTCAAACATCAGGATCTCTTATTCAAATATTTGAATTCAACTTTACATTGATTATGACCTTACCTATTCTTTTACACCCACACAGTAGTCTTCTCTTTTATAATTGTACCACTAACTTTCTCTCGTGCATGCATGCACACACACTACCAGTCGGCATCATCCATCGCATGCATGCAATCTTTTTCTTCATGTCGGTCTCTGATACGTCTCCAATGTATCTATAATTTTTGATTGCTCCATGCTACTTTATCTACTGTTTTGGACTATATTGGGCTTTATTTTCCACTTTTATATTATTTTTGGGACTAACCTATTAACCGGAGGCCCAGCCCAGAATTGCTGTTTTTTTTGCATATTTCAGTGTTTCAAAGAAACGGAATATCAAACGGAGTCCAAACGGAATGAAACCTTCGAGAACGTGATTTTCTCACCGAACATGATCCAGGAGACTTGGACCCTACTCCAAGAAGTAACAGAGGCGGTCACGAGGGTGGGGGGCGCGTCCCCCCCTAGGGCGCGCCTCCTACCTCGTGGCCCCCCTGTTGCTCCACCGATGTACTCCTTCCTCCTATATATACCTACGTACCCCCAAACGATCAGAGCAGGAGCCAAAAACCTAATTCCACCGCCGCAACCTTCTGTATCCACGAGATCCCATCTTGGGGCCTATTCCAGAGCTCCGCCGGAGGGGGCATCTACCATGGAGGGCTTCTACATCAACACCATAGCCCCTCCGATGAAGTGTGAGTAGTTTACTTCAGACCTTCGGGTCCATAGCTAGTAGCTAGATGGCTTCTTCTCTCTTTTTGAATCTCAATACAATGTTCTCCCCCTCTCTCGTGGAGATCTATTCGATGTAATCTTCTTTTTGCGGTCTGTTTGTTGAGACCGATGAATTGTGGGTTTATGATCCAGCTTATCTATGAATAATATTTGAATCTTCTCTGAATTCTTTTATGTATGATTGAGTTATCTTTTCAAGTCTCTTCGAATTATCCGTTTGGTTTGGCCAACTAGATTGGTAGTTCTTGCAATGGGAGAAGTGCTTAGCTTTGGGTTCAATGTTGCGGTGTCCTTTCCGAGTGACAAAAGGGGCAGCAAGGCACGTATTGTATTGTTGCCATCGAGGATAACAAGATGGGGTTTTTATCATATTGCAAGAATTTATCCCTCTACATCATGTCATCTTGGTTAAGGCGTTACTCTGTTTTTAACTTAATACTCTAGATGCATGTTGGATAGCGGTCGATGAGTGGATTAATAGTAGTAGATGCAGAATCGTTTCGGTCTACTTGTCTTGGACGTGATGCCTATATACATGATCATACCTAGATATACTCATAATTATGCTCAATTCTGTCAATTGCTCAACAGTAATTTGTTCACCCACCATAGAATATCTATATTCTTGAGAGAAGCCACTAGTGAAACCTATGGCCCCCGGGTCTATTATCATCATATCAATCTCCATTACTTTATTACTTGCTTTGTTTTTACTTTGCCTTTTACTTTTCACTTTGCATCTATATACCAAAAATACCAAAAATATTATTTATCATCTCTATCAGATCTCACTCTCGTAAGTGACCGTGAAGGGATTGACAACCCCTAATCGCGTTGGTTGCGAGGAGCTATCATTTTGTGTTGGTACGAGAGACTTGTGCGTGGTCTCCTACTGGATTGATACCTTGGTTCTCAAAAACTACGGGAAATACTTACGCTACTTTGCTGCATCATCCTCTCCTCTTCGGGGAAATCCAACGCAGTGCTCAAGAGGTAGCAAGAAGAATTTTTGGCGCCATTGCCAGGGAGGCTCACACAAGAGCAAGTCAACCATACCAAGTACCCACCACAATCCCTATCTCTCGCATTACATTATTTGCCATTTGCCTCTCGTTTTCCTCGCCCTCTCTTTCCCAATCTCCTCCTCTTTTTCTTGTTGCCTTTTTGTTTGCTCGTGTGTCAGTTTGCTTGCTTGTCGTTATGTCTGAAATTGGGGAAATTATTGCCGACATGGGCGATAATAATATCATTGAAAATTCTGAAGCTCCTGCTGAGGAATCCCCTACCTATCATACAAAAAGATTTCGAATCGGTAGTGGTAATATTATTGGAAAAGGAGTTATTCAAGATTTCTTTACTTGTGCCGGTGCTTTGCCCTCTATGGGCAGTTCTATTCTTCATAGAACTAGTAGTCTTGCGGACGCCATTTCCATGCTTATCGTTGAACTTGAAAGGCAATTTATGCATATGCACCCTTCTATACAAAGGATTTTCCTAGAATTCTCTAATATGGAACACTCCTCTATTAAGCGTGCCGCTACTATCTTTTTGGCTCATGAATTCAGATTTATAATAAAAGAGGCCAAAGAAATCTTTGCGCATTATAGGGTGGACGCCGGCTGTCCTCCCATAGAATCTATCCTCTTTGATCAAGAAGAAATTATGCGTTTTCAATCTCTTGACTATGTTGCTTTTAATGAAAACCTTAGAAAAAAGGTGCCAACCAACATTTTAATTGATATAATCTCTGAACTTAATGATGATTTGGCTATTCGAAATAATGAGTTAGGATACTCTCTTGAGTATAGGCTCACAAGGTTCTGTCAAAAGAACGCTTATAATGATGAATTGGTTCTGCATTATGAAGGGCCAAAAGAGGAACCTATACCTCCTAAAATTGATCTTGGGGATTTTTGGCCTATTAAATTTAGCCCTTTTGATTACTTTTGCTTGCCTCAAAGAAAACTTGCTACCGAACATAGAGAATATGAAATGAGTTTCACCGATCTATCTTATTACTACGGCACTACCTAGATCTATCCTTACTTTTATGCCTAGCTAGGGGCGTTAAACGATAGCGCTTGTTGGGAGGCAACCCACTTTTTTTTGTTTTTTTTGTTTTTTCTTCTGTTTAGGAATAAATAATCATCTAGCCTCTGTTTAGATGTGGTTTTATCTTTTAATTAGTGTTTGTGCCAAGTAGAACCTATAGGATAACCTACGATGATAGTTGATTTGATTCTGCTGAAAAACAGAAACTTTGCGCACACGAATATAATTTTGTTAGATCACAGAAATGTGCTTTTGTGTTGATTCTTTTTTTTGCTGTTCAATAAACAAATTTTACTGGACTTCCTATTTTGGTAGGATTTTTAGAGTTCCAGAAGTTTGCGTTAGTTACAGATTACTCCAGACTGTTCTGTTTTTGACAGATTCTGTTTTGCGTGTGTTGTTTGCTTATTTTGATGAATCTATGGCTAGTAAAATAGTTTATAATCCATAGAGAAGTTGGAATACAGTAGGTTTATCACCAATATAAATAAAGAATGAGTTCATTACAGTACCTTTAAGTAGTCTTTTGTTTTCTTTCTCTAACGGAGCTCACGAGATTTCTATTGAGTTTTGTTTTGTGAAGTTTTCAAGTTTTGGGTGAATTCTTTTGATGGATTATGGAACAAGGAGTGGCAAGAGCCTAAGCTTGGGGATGCCCATGGCACCCCCAAGATAATCCAAGGAAACCAAAAATTCAAAGCTTGGGGATGCCCCGGAAGGCATCCCCTCTTTCGTCTACTTCCATGGGTAATTTACTTGGAGCTATATTTTTATTCACCACATGATATGTGTTTTGCTTGGAGCGTCTTGTATTATTTGCGTCTTTGCTTGTTAGTTTACCACAATCATCCTTGCTGTACACATCTTTTGAGAGATACATACATGAATTGGAATTTGATAGAATACTCTATGTGCTTCACTTATATCTTCTGAGCGTGATAATTTTTGCTCTAGTACTTCATTTAGATCTTTTAGAGCACGGTGGTGGATTTGTTTTAAAGAAACTATTGATATCTCATGCTTCACTTAGATTATTTTGAGAGTCGTTAATAGCATGGTAATTTGATTAATGTTAATATACTTGGTATTCAAGATATGTGTTCTTTTGAGTGCGTTGAATACTAAGAAAAGTTTGATGCTTGATAATTGTTGAGATATGAAGATGGTGATATTAGAGTCATGCTAGTTGAGTAGTTGTGAATTTAAAGAATACTTGTGTTGAAGTTTGTGATTCCTGTAGCATGCACGTATGGTGAACCGTTATGTGATGAACTCGGAGCATGATTTATTTATTGATTGTCTTCCTTATGAGTGGCGGTCGGGGACGAGCGATGGTCGTTTCCTACCAATCTATCCCCCTAGGAGCATGCGCGTAATACTTTGCTTTGATAACTTCTAGATTTTTGCAACAAGTATATGAGTTCTTTATGACTAATGTTGAGTCCATGGATTATACAAACTTTTTCCCATCCTTCCACCATTGCTAGCCTCTCTAATACCGCGCACTTTTCGCCGTTATCATACACCCACCATATATCTTCCTCAAAATAGCCACCATACCTACCTATCATGTCATTTCCATAGCCATTCCGAGATATATTGCCATGCAACTTTCCATCGTTCCATTTATTATGACACGCTCCATCATTGTCATATTGCTAGCATGATCATGTAGTTGACATCGTATTTGTGGCAAAGCTACCGTTCATAATTCTTTCATACATGTCACTCATGATTCATTGCATATCCCGGTACACCGCCGGAGGCATTCATATAGAGTCATACTTTGTTCTAAGTATCGAGTTGTAATTGTTGAGTTGTAAGAAAAATAAAAGTGTGATGGTCATCATTATTAGAGCATTGTCCCAAGTGAGGAAAGGATGATGGAGACTATGATTCCCCCATAAGTCGGGATGAGACTCCGGACGAAAAAAAACAGAAAGAAAAAAAAGATATGAAAAAAAAGAGGCCATAAAAAAGGGAAAGGCCCAAATAAAAAAATGATGAGAGAAAAAGAGAGAAGGGACAATGTTACTATCCTTTTACCACACTTGTGCTTCAAAGTAGCACCAAGATCTTCATGATAGAGAGTCTCTCATTTTGTCACTTTCATATACTAGTGGGAATTTTCATTATAGAACTTGGCTTGTATATTCCAATGATGTGCTTCCTCAAAATGCCCTAGGTCTTCGTGAGCAAGTGAGTTGGATGCACACCCACTTAGTTTCTTTTGTTGAGATTTCATATACTTATAGCTCTAGTGCATCCGTTGCATGGCAACCCCTACTCACTCACATTGATATCTATTGATGGGCATCTCCATAGCCTGTTGATACGCCTGGTTGATGTGAGACTATCTTCCCTCTTTTTGTCTTCTCCACAACCACCATTCTATTCCACATATAGTGCTATATCCATGGCTCACGCTTATGTATTGCGTGAAGATTGAAAAAGTTTTGAAAATGTTAAAGTATGAAACAATTGCTTGGCTTGTCATCGGGGTTGTGCATGATTTAAATATTTTGTGTGGGGAAGATGGAGCATAGCCAGACTATATGATTTTGCGGGGATAAATTTCTTTGGCCATGTTATTTTGAGAAGACATAATTGCTTAGTTAGTATGTTTGAAGTATTATTATTTTTATGTCAATATGAACTTTTATCTTGAATCTTTCGGTTCTGAATATTCATATCACAATTAAGAGGATTTACATTGAAATTATGCCAAAGTATCACTCCGCATCAAAAATTCTTTTTATCATTTACCTACTCAACGACGAGCATGAATTAAGCTTGGGGATGCCTGATACGTCTCCAATGTATCTATAATTTTTGATTGCTCCATGCTACTTTATCTACTGTTTTGGACTATATTGGGCTTTATTTTCCACTTTTATATTATTTTTGGGACTAACCTATTAACCGGAGGCCCAGCCCAGAATTGCTGTTTTTTTGCCTATTTCAGTGTTTCGAAGAAACGGAATATCAAACGGAGTCCAAACGGAATGAAACCTTCGGGAACGTGATTTTCTCACCGAACGTGATCCAGGAGACTTGGACCCTGCTCCAAGAAGTAACAAAGGCGGTCACGAGGGTGGGGGGCGCGCCCCCCCTAGGGCGCGCCCCCCTTCCTTGTGGCCCCCCGTTGCTCCACCGATCTACTCCTTCCTCCTATATATACCTACGTACCCCCAAACGATCAGAGGAGGAGCCAAAAACCTAATTCCACCGCCGCAACCTTCTGTATCCACGAGATCCCATCTTGGGGCCTGTTCTGGAGCTCCGCCGGAGGGGGCATCCACCATGGAGGGCTTCTACATCAACACCATAGCCCCTCCGATGAAGTGTGAGTAGTTTACTTCAGACCTTCGGGGCCATAGCTTGTAGCTAGATGGCTTCTTCTCTCTTTTTGAATCTCAATACAATGTTCTCCCCCCCTCTCTCGTGGAGATCTATTCGATGTAATCTTCTTTTTGCGGTATGTTTGTTGAGACCGATGAATTGTGGGCTTATCTATGAATAATATTTGAATCTTCTCTGAATTCTTTTATGTATGATTGAGTTATCTTTGCAAGTCTCTTCGAATTATCCGTTTGGTTTGGCCAACTAGATTGGTAGTTCTTGCAATGGGAGAAGTGCTTAGCTTTGGGTTCAATCTTCCGGTGTCCTTTCCCAGTGACAGAAGGGGCAGCAAGGCACGTATTGTATTGTTGCCATCGAGGATAACAAGATGGGGATTTTATCATATTGCATCAATTTATCCCTCTACATCATGTCAACTTGCTTAAGGCATTACTCTGTTTTTAACTTAATACTCTAGATGCATGTTGGATAGCGGTCGATGAGTGGATTAATAGTAGTAGATGCAGAATCGTTTCAGTCTACTTGTCTTGGACGTGATGCCTATATACATGATCATACCTAGATATACTAATAGTTATGCTCAATTCTGTCAATTGCTCAACAGTAATTTGTTCACCCACCGTAGAATATCTATGCTCTTGAGAGAAGCCACTAGTGAAACCTATGGCCCCCGAGTCTATTCTCATCATATCAATCTCCATTACTTTATTACTTGCTTTGTTTTTACTTTGCCTTTTACTTTTCACTTTGCATCTATATACCAAAAAGACCAAAAATATTATTTATCATCTCTATCAGATCTCACTCTCGTAAGTGACCGTGAAGGGATTGACAACCCCTAATCGCGTTGGTTGCAAGGAGCTATCATTTTGTGTAGGTACGAGGGACTTGTGTGTGGTCTCCTACTGGATTGATACCTTGGTTCTAAAAAACTGAGGGGAAATATTTACGCTACTTTGCTGCATCATCCTCTCCTCTTCGGGGAAATCCAATGCAGTGCTCAAGAGGTAGCAGTCTCCCATGAAGGCACACACCCACACACATCCCCCTCTCCATCATATCGGGCATTCTTTATCTCTCACGCGTGCTTGCGCAACGATCGATGTTCCTCTATGTATGTGTGTATTTAGCTAGGTCTTTCATAGTTTTCCACACAAACCGATCAATCGATATATCCAGTGAGGTCTCACCCTCTTTGCCACGTCCACATCGATCAATCTATACCTCTCTATATAGGATTAACATATATAGCTAATACACCCACATTAATTATATATCCAACATCCCCCTCTCATCATCCATACCTTCCGCTTCATCTCTCAGACGCGTGCACAATGGCGAAGACAGGGGGCAGTAAGGGCCCTGCCCCCTCCCCCCCTAACATCACTATATATCAAGGCTAATATGAATGTGATCATTAGACAATTGCTGCTAAAACTGGTTTAAGTTCATGAATTGACCCTCCTCGTAAAGGATTAGCAGTGCTTGGCCCCCTAGCTCATTTATTTTTCATGGCTCCGCCACTGCGCACAACAGCGCACGTGTTCCTCCCCTCTCTCTAAATATTGATCTCGCACTTGTGCATTCCTTCATAGTCTCCCTCCACTCGGCCCCTCGCACCATCTTCTAGCCGCCACCAGATTTTGCCACATGTACAATCTAGCAGACTCCATGGTTGAACTTAAGCATAATGCACAAACCTCATAACAACAGTGGTTCTCTTTTGTTCTAGAATCTTCCGTATCATAACTGCCCAAACTATTTTTCTAGTTGAATTGCCATTATTTATTTTTACTTTATGCTTTACAACGCACAATTCCATGAATCATAAAATAGATTAAGGGCTTCTTTGATTCAAAGGATTCTCAAAGGAAATTTGGAGGATTCTAATCATTAGGAATTTTTCCTATCTTGGTTGTTTGATTCGTAGGATTGTAAACCATAGGAATTTTTCCATATGATTCATTTGCACTAGATTTCATAGGAAACATCCCATCCACTCAAACCTCTTTGAAAGAATTCTGCGTTTTTTCTATGCACAATCAAACACTCGTACAATCCTGTAGGATTCAAGACGACATTCCATATAATCCCATGTTTTTCCTATTCCCGCGTTCTTGGCTTTTTTATAAAAACTAATTGACTTTGAATGAGATGAACTATAAGAATTAAACAAAGGGCTACATCAGGCATATATGACTCAGAGCTTACATGCTATAGTGTGGTTTTTATTCATAATTTGGTTGCAAAATCTGATGCATGGAATGCACGTGTACCTTACTAGTACTTCGAGTATGTGCAAAACATGTAAATTAGAATACCAATGGCACGCTACAGAGTGTCTCTCTTACAGTTCATGAAGCCATGTGGCACATGTGGAGGCGTTGTCATGACCTCCTTGCGTGGATTGATCACAGTGACGTGCTGCTGGTTCCAGAAGAATGTACTCGTCCTCCCTGAGCCATACTGGCGGTACATGCATGAAGCAAAGATGTGCACGGACGCCACGCACGCACTCATTCCCTCGCACGCACACGCGGGTACACGGGCAGACGCAATTTTGTACCAAGATCCACCCCATGTGATAATTTGACGCGTGTAAAGTCGTTCACTTCATTGATGGTCAATTAATACAGCGCATGCAAATTGAGTGGACGTGAGGGCGTAAGAAAGACATTATTACTCCACTGCGCGCATGCGAGTAGTTAAATCGTGGGTTGCTAGTTGTACTTCCATTAGTCTCCTTCATATTTTGTGCCAATTTTTGACAGTAACATAATATTTACGCATTTGAGCAGTGTAGTACTTGAAATTTATGTTCCTCTAAACTCATCGGGTGCCGTTTCGGGCCTCGAAACCAAAACCATCAAGTAATCTTTACCTTGTTCCCATCACATTTGAAAGCCTGCTCACACCTACTAGTATGTACCAAATCTGAATGTGTTCCCACTATGTAGGTATTAGTACTAGTGCTAGTACTTAGGTTGTAAAAAGGGGAACTACCTAACCGAAAATTACTCTAGCTTTCCTCCTCATAAGTGCTTCTTCTTCGCCTGTCATTGCCATGGCCGGTGAGCAGAGCTCTAGGTCGAGAACTACTCGTAACAAGGGAGTGGCAACCAAGGCTGCGGAAAAAAAAGAGGGCTCGTCGCCACGCAGAGACCTCAAAAGATCACTCACGGGCAGGCGATTGCTCCCAGGAGCTCCCTAGCCGCGGAGGCGAACATGCCGAGCCGGCGGAGCTGGAGTCGTTATCCCTCGACGGCATGATCGAACAACTCAATAAGCAGAAGGAGTTCATCCAATGCTTGAAGGAGTTGCTGAAGGAGAGCCTCGACGACCCCGCTGAGCTTAATCAGCGGGGGTAGTTGGCCGCCGGCTTGGTGATGCTGCTGAAGAAGAGCATTGCCTCGGAGAAGAAGGCGACCGGCGAAATCCTGTGACTTCAGGGGGACAAGGCGAAGCTCTGCCATGAGATCGACCTGTTGAAGGAGAAGAACGCTGGCTGAAAGAAGCTGCATGAGAATAGTAGTTCCTTGATGAAGATGATGTAGGCCCTCGTCATGGAACAGAAGGAGGAGTTGGCAAAGCTCCGCATTGAGAAACCGGCTGCTATCAAGGTACGTTACACCATGCACCATAATTCCCTACTGACATCTGTTGGGAAAAAATCACTATTGCCGACCCAGAGTCGGCTAGAAAAATTTCTAACAGACTATGGGTCGGGAAATCCATGTACACTAACCCAGTGTCAGTCGGGAATGGTACAACATATACCATCAAACGGTCGGTCGGTGATTCTATTGTGCCCCATGGAACATCGGTCGGTAAATAACCCCGACCGACGGTTGAACGCTAAAGTGGGCCTCGTGAGCCCACAACATTTAGCGCCAAACCGGGCCAACCCGCGAAGTTTCCCCCCAGGATGCCACCGCCCCCACGCTCCATTCGTTCCCCACCAACGAAATCCCTAGATCTCTCCTCCTGTTGCTCCCCACGCACGCCGGCGACCACGCCTCCGACCGCCACCCCGCGCCGCCCGGGGCTACCGCCGGTCTATCCCACCGCTGCCCCATGCCGCCCTTCCTCTATAGCACCGCCCCCACGCTCCATTCGTTCCCCACCAACGAAATCCCTAGATCGCTCCTCATGTTGCTCCCCACGCACGCCGGCGACCACGCCTCCGACCGCCGCCCCGCGCCGCCCGGGGCTACCGCCGGTCTATCCCACCGCTGCCCCATGCCGCCTTTCCTCTGTAGCACCGCCCCGCACCGCCCTGTCCCTACAACGTAGCCCAACTCCGTCCTGGCTCTCTCCGCCGCCGGCTCCACACCCTCGTGCTCTCTCTTCGGTTGGCCACCTCTTTCCAACATCCCTGGCCTAACCTCCCCATCTCCACCGTGCAGCTCATGAAGACACGCATCGGCAGATTTGGATGGGGGCAGCGTGCGCCTGGGCAAGGGCATCCCTCTCTGTCTTTGGCTGGGCAGGGGCACCGAAGCGGCTGAGGTACAGCTCCTCCCTCCATACATTCCTCTGTCTTTGCGTCCAGTTATTTCGCCGCATCAATTTTGTATTACAAAGTTTGTTAAGAGATGAACTGGGAGTGAAGGAGTTCGCTGTGGATGATGGGTAGATGACTGTGTTATTTGCCCCGTCAGGACTCTGTTGGTAGACGATGTTTATGTAGATTGAATATCTTTTTATAGTACCAAGTTATGTTAGATTTAATTTTTATTACAGTACTAAGTTCTGTTGGCAGCCTGCAGCTTCTTTGTCAAAAATTGTGAAACTAACTTGGTTCTCTCGAAAGTGAATCTTCTTTGCAGCACCAATGGATGCGTTTCTAGTGTTTGTGCTGCTCCAGCTAAGCACTTTTCTGGGCTGAGTTCACGACAATGGCGCGTCAGCATATCTCCATTCACCTGCCCAAATACTCACTTAACTTTTTCTTACTGAAATCTTCTTCATGCTTTACCTTCTTACTGAATTCTTCTTCATGCCACCCAAGAAAAACAACACAACAATAGCTCTTACTTGCTTGAAAGATGGCTCGAGACAAACATAGACAACCTTGTGACATGGTTGTCTTGCTTTCCTTGTTTCACTTCATTTTAGTGTACACCACTTTGCTAGAGAACCACATCCAGCCGGAGGAAAGAACCATGGAATCACAATGCAGAACTCCCGCTGCATAGTTCTTTCTTCCTGCCTCTCAAAGAAAAGGACCTGGCCCACAATGGCCTGAATCAAGCTCATCTTGAATCTTGGTATCATATAGACACATAGACAGGTTTATTATTGTCATGTTTCCCTGCAAGCAACTACAACCAAAATTAACCTACAAACTAACACTATGCAGACTGATTATGACGCATACAAAAGATATTGTGGATCACTATATGTGTTTCTCGTTATAAATATTTTTCCATTTATTTTTATAAATATTTTTCCTATCCAAATTCCAAAGGACCAGAGTAGTCACCATGATTGTCAAATTTCCTTCAATGCCAAGGTCAAATATTGTGTGGAAACATTTTGACGCAATAATCACTTCTGCTACTGAAACATTGCATCTGACCGGACTATACAGTGCCAAGATGTCCTCCATGGGGTGGGGTAATATAACTGGTGGCACAAACTTACTTTTGCAACTAAGGGGCAAACAATGGGCATATGGGCCAAACAATGGATCGCAATAGAATGTAGCACAAGCCTCTATGTTCTCTCTATACATGTGACCTGGAATTCATCTCTCTCATTTTTTCTGCAGTTAAGCAGAGGACAACTGTTTGTAACATTGAGCCGATGAAGAGAAGTAGCATAATATTTGCGACGCCACCTTAGTGCATAAGGTGTGTGGAGTGTACAGTGTTTATTTTTATTTTTAGTATATGATTTTCATGATGTAGTGCCTCATAAGTCTTGTGTTTGATCCACTAATATTTTCTATTTTCAGCGATGTACTCATACATTGTGTCTTTTGCAGGAGGAAAAAGGGCAAGCGCAAGCGGAGAAGCTAAAGATGGTGGGGTCACGGAGGAACAACTGAAAGCGGTAGAGTATAAACTACAGAAAAGTAGGACCATAGAAGAAAATGAAGTAAGTCATCCCGCTGAATCAAAACTATAGTAATCCATCCACATATCCAAACTGTAATATATCCCTGCAGCACACTCTATTATGGACATAAATAAACACATATGCACGTAATCATTCTCAAAACACAAACAATATATATGATAATAAAATAGTAGAGAGTGATGTTGTCCACATGTCTAGTCATCATAAATCTCCTTGCCTTTTTTTATAGTCTTGTAGTGCTATCACCAAAAAGAATCGCACCAATGAAGTGCCTCATACATCCGGGAGCAAGAGTCATAACAATATATATGATGGTTTACGATTTTCTCATGAGGTTGTTGTCAATGTTGTGATCACAAGGGATGCAATGCT
Source organism: Triticum dicoccoides (assembly GCF_002162155.2). Taxonomy (NCBI): domain Eukaryota; kingdom Viridiplantae; phylum Streptophyta; class Magnoliopsida; order Poales; family Poaceae; genus Triticum; species Triticum dicoccoides. The sequence goes on from NC_041389.1 coordinate 111,867,596, forward strand.
GCCTTATGAATATGATGGTTTACGTTTTGTCGCTGATGCTGTCACAAGGTCCATTGCATGGCCATCTAGCAAGGTAATCACCAACAATATGTGTTTTGTCTACTTGGCTCAAATTATTTGACATGTCATACTGATTCATGATCATTTTGGTAGATGAAACCCTACAAGCCAGGGGCATCTTCCTCATCCCGCCACTAAGGTATTTATGTGATTCACTATTTATGTGACCATGCTGTTATCATGACCACTTGGTATTGTACAAGATCTTCTCCTTAGTGCTCCCTAGCTATCTCAAAGTGCATGAAGAGTGCATCATGCAATCTGGACATCATGGAATTTATCATGGTATCCTAGCTCAAAGTGAATGAATATTCCATGATGACCAGATTCCATAAGTTTATCATGGAATCCTTGCTGCTACTTATGTAGTAATAGTTGCTTCTCTTTGTTCATTTAGGCCCAGTTTGGATGCAAAGTTTTTTTTCATAGCGTAGTTTCTGGAAAAAATTGCAGTTTTGAAAATACTTTGATGTGTTTAGTCCAAGTATATACCATGGTTCTACAAATTGTAATATCCCCAGTGTATCTATTGCTGCCAGCGGGAACGTAGTATTATGTGTTTTGTGTCCACGTATCTATTGCTGCCACCAGGAAGATAGCAGCATCCCTTTCAGTACCATTCAATTTATGGCCACTACTGAAGAGTAAACAAAGATAACTGAAATACTGTACTTCTCACATGGATAGAAAACACCAGTAAGGTGTATCTCTAATACTTAGCTATATGGTACCAGTTCCCTAGAAAAACAAGTTATATGCCCAAATAGCTCTTTCTTGTGTTTAGGAAAAAAATATTACAGTTTCAATTACGCCTCTTAAACCACCCTCCGTGTTAATCTTGTCTGAGGTATTCTCTTACAGAAAGTCAAACATCAACAGATGACAGATGCATGTGAAACCTGTAGTCTGGACTTCCCTTTGCTTTTTCTGTCTCCTTCTTTCTCTCATGCAGATCTCTGATGGTGGTGGAAAGACAACATTTTTTTATTTCATTGTCGATAAGAAAACGTGAGAACGTATCTTTTCTTCATCATCATTGTCGAAAGGCCGCTAGTACTTAGCTCCCTGTAGTTATGACTAGATGAGTGTAGCAGTCAACATAGCTACAGCTACAACATTTCTTTATGTTCCCTATTATGCAGCTTGACATGAATTATTTTCAGTTTCACAGCATATTATAAATCATCAGTGCACAACATTTTTTAACCCTGTGATATAAATCATGTGAAGATAGTCATGAAACGGTTCAATCATCCAATTATTTCTCAAAACTTGGGGTCGAGTCTCCTGGTCGACTTTGGTTATTCTTAGTTTGACACTTTCGTAAGAATCCCTGCAAATCAGACTTATTCACCTCAAAGTTAGCTGGTTGTATATTAATTTGGTTTCTATGTTTCATGCCTGATGTTCTTTACTCTCAAGTTGAACAGGTAGTACAGTAGTACTCACTGAAAAGGAAATTTCATCCGCTTGCATGTATATTAATTGTATGCTTTTTTGTCTTTCCAGGTTGCTCTCAGGTTGTGTACGGAAGACAAGAGGAACAAGAAGGAACCATGAAGCTGTCAGTTTGTGTCAACTAGATATCTTTTGTAATGGAGCAAAACCAATGCATCTTGTAGCTACTATTTTGTAAAGGATATCTTGTAACGTAGCAAGCATTGAATCATCGGACATGCATCTACCATTTTATAAACCTATCGGGTGTTTCGGTCACCCAGACAAATGTTTCCTCTTATTTAGTTACCTCTATTATGAGAATTATAAGTGTTATTTTTCTTTGGTTCTGGTTTAATATTTGAGATTACATGCAAGTTATTGTAACTTTATAGATAATGATGAGATATGTCACCTGCTTGATATTGTTTTGATACTGTAATATGCCAAATACCATTGGCAAAGTGCAGATGAACTGTCGGTAGGTAAAAGGAATCACCGTCCTACTGTTGGTTGGGAAAGGTTCATGGCAGGGCCAATGGATAGTTGGTCGGCAAAGGTATTGCCGTCAAACAGTCGGTCGGGAAAAGTTTGTGCAGGGCCAACAGAAAGTCGGTCGGTGATGTTTCCTATAGCCGTCAATTAGTCGGTCGGGAAAGATATGTCGGTCGGGAAAAGGCTTTCCCGTCTGGACTTTCCCCAACAGACCGTGTCGGTCGGCAAAAGTCTTTCCCAACCTACTGCTTGTCAGCAGAAGTTGTTTTCCCGACCAATCTGTCTGTTGGGAAAGTAGTTTTGTGGTGTAGTGGTAATGCGGCCGTGGAACAGATGATGAAGGCTCGCCTCGAGAAATCCCGCGTCATGGACAGAATGAAGAAGATGGCGGAGGAGACGCGCAAGGAGATGAAGGTCGTGGAGGCGATGAAGAAGCATTTATGACTCCGCGTCGAATTAGATCATTTGGGGTGATAATCTTCCTTCTTCTTTTGCTCTTGTGTTTCATCTTTTGCTTCGGCTGTTTTGCCGCACGTGTCATGTTCTCTGCGAGGCATGAATAGAACAATGTTTTTTTTTAGGGAATGAATAGAACAATGCTAACAATGAGATGACTAGCAAATTAGATCATTTTCTATCGCCATATGGCACTGGACTGCCGTGTTTCGTGCTCCTCCGTCGCAGTACTACTCCAGTGAAAAACTTGAGTATACCGCATGGTTCTTTGCTCCTGCTCAATCAGGTCGTCGGCACATTTAGACGAGCAGTCAAATCACAAGGCCCCGCCTTCCAGCAGTAATGAGCTGTCAAATCACAAAGGCCCTCGCCTCTCGTGAAACCGACCAAGCTAGATTGCCCCGCCTTCTAGCCTTCTAAAAAACTAGCGGGGTAACCCGCGCATTTGCGCGGATAGGATCAGTACATATTGCTTTATCTTGATGATGTTACAAAAGTCGGTGTATTGTAATTACATTCTTTTGAAGCTGTTATGTTCTTGTGATTAATCATCACTTAAAAATATGTACATAATATATGTCTTGCGGAAACATGATTGCATTTTAATATAAATCTTCCGATGATTGTTTAGTGTTTTCGGCAAGGCCGATGATGAAAATTGACGATATTTGAGTTTGTGACCTACCATGTGAAAGAATTTACTTTCATATTGATCTCTGTCATCCCTCCTCCACTCCTCCTTGCATGCAATTGAATTGCAAATCATATAGAGACTCCTATTCAACTTGACTTACTGCTTCATACTTATATCTACCCCCCTTCATTCCAATCCAAATTTGTATTTTTATATGCCTAAAATTGATTTTAGGGTCCATGGACCCACCATATACTTAACGGGGCAGATAATCCAGTTTATTTTTATGAATATGCTCGTTGGTGCACATATGTGGCATGTTGGAATTCATCTTCTACTTTGCTTGCTCATATCGTACATCGAATGTGCACATCTTATACCATTTTATCCTTTCTAGTTAAGCATGTCTCTATTTATCCCTAATAATCATGAAATCTGGTAATTTCGATGGATTCATCCATTGCCTTGTTCGTCTTTGTTGTACTTTGCTAGCACATATCAATCTATTTTGTATTTTACATATTTATTATTGCTCTGAGTTGTTATTGTGTCATTAGTTTGACATTCAAAACTATAGAGAAACTTTCTAACAGAATTACAAATTGGAAAGAAATAAAAAACTGAGTTGTTTCTATGCTAACTATAGCATCAAGATATAGAAAAATAGCGCATCTAACATATGCACACTTAGATATATGTTAGAGACAAAATCCGAGCATTTGATTTCCGTCTATTGGTTGGCATATGAATTTGAGACATGGCCATCGGATTGGCTTCATTTTTTTTGAGAAAAAACATGGCCTCAATTGATACACACTTCTCATCTTTTGCCAAAAACATGTGCTAATTAAGTTGATTTGTGAATCTGAATTACGGAATTTGCCTTCGCGAACAACTAAAATCTTCTCGATAGAAAAAGACAAAACATATATGGAGTCGGCAAACAACTATATACCCGTAATTCAGGTCCATGATTTTTTTGAAAGTAAGGAACAACAAATTTGTGGGTCAAGAAAATTTTGGGAAGGCGGAAAGAGAAAAACATATCTAGAGTTAGAGACCATCTATATACTCATATAGCGGCCATAGAGTTTTCAATAGTAAATAGACACATATTTGTAGATTTTAGATGTGTACTTCTAGATGTGCTCTACATGCATGAGTAATTTCATTGGTATTAAATATATTTATTTCTGTAATAGTAAATAGTACGGGCATTGTATCAATACATTTTTGCCTCTTGCGTTTGTAGATAGATAAATATGCTTATTTAGTTTCCCACAAAATAATATGTTCATTTATAAAAATTGTACCTATGTGTAATGAACAACCACCGCAAAATAAATTAGCAACTATTTGTGCATACAAAATAACTATTTGTTTTTTTATTTAACTACAAGCTGTGCTTTTTCTTTTTCTTGGGAGGGCTACATTAGTTAATTAATATACATGCACGTGCTATTTTTTTGGGGCGCTTCTGATTAGTACTACACGCTAGGATGCAGCCACTTTTTATTATTCTATATGGACTTCGGGTCACTTTAGGAAACTGAATCGGCAAAGGCAGCAAGCACCGTGCATGACCAAAACTCTGGGGTAACGTGCCTCGTTTTTACATCGTGATGTGGCATCGGAGCTTTAAGTCTACATATATTAGGAATACTTATGTAAAGACGTGACAGTCCAATATATTAGTACATACATATTTATATGTTACGTAATATTTTTAAATCTCAGCCGTTATTTTTTTGATCGAACGATGTAAATAATATTAGCATATGTGGACGAACGTGATGACTTGTTTGACTTCTGTATTATGTATATAATAAATAGATAGATAGATGTATACTTTTATACATCAGTAGTATCGATGGATTGCGCCATGGAGCAAAACTTGAAATTAAAAAAAGGTGGTACATATAAAGAGCGCTCGTCGCCAAATTATGCATATAGTACTATTAAAAAGGCTAGTCACAATAATAGTGTCTAGCACAACCCACCCCAAAAATAAAACTAAGAGGGTGCTTGGATACGTTTTAGTCCCATGACTAAAAGTAGTGGGACTAAAACATGCTAGCCTCACCCATGCTTGGATCCAAATACTAAAAAGGCTAAAATCAAGTTAATGAGTATTTATTATCCTCCAAACCCTTCAATCCAGAACTCGCCTGTGTTAAAGGAGAGGAGTTAAATGAGTAGAGAGAGGACTAATCCATATTTTAGTAGGGGTACCCCTGACTAAAAAAAATTAGTCTCAAGACTAGTTTTAGCCCCTCTTTAGTCAGGGGTGCTTGGAACTTTAGCCTCTTAAAGAGACTATTTTTAGTCAGACTAAAATAAGTCCCTTGGATCCAAGCATCCTCTAAGCATCCTGGAATTCTTTGACAAAACTAAGCACCCTGAAATTCTTTGACAACTAAACTGCTGGCTATATGATGTTGGCCATATATATTGTACGTATATAATGTGAAGAAACGAGTGGTAGTACTATACCAACTAAAAGATGAAATATAAGAAATACTAGTATGTACGTACTGAAGAGTTAAAGTAACGAGAAGAAACATAACAAAATTCTGCTGGGGGCTCAGCACAACACACCCCTCAAATTAAATTAAGCACACCTGAAATTAAACTTTGCAACTATTCCGGTATACATTGCATTAGAACCACCATGAGCAACGACACTACCACCTTACTCGGAGTCCTCGTCCACGTCCTCGACTTCGTCCTTGTCCCTCTTTCTCTTGGCCGATACTTCTTTGCTTGAACCGCACACTTGGCTGTTGCTCTTCATCCAACCCTTGTAGATATTGAAGCAAATGTAGCCGTCCATTGCAGCGTAGTGGATGTGGTCTATATCTAGTACATTCCGCTGCCATGCATGACGATGAAACGTCTATGGAGGTTTCTCCAGTTTACCGTACGAAGGATGAACCATGGCTCCTGCCAGGGTCAACATTGAAGGCTGATGAGAGGACACCACCCGATTCTTCTAGAGGTCGAAGGTGTTGCCTACAATGAGGCCTATCCGACGCAGGACTTCTTTGTCATTACCAAAGTCTACAGTAACGAATTTGACTAGGTTGCTCTCGAGGAAGTCCTTAAAATCCTGGCACTCAACGTCGGCATGGCATATGTGGTAGACCAAGCATAAGTCATGCACGCAAACCTAGATCACGTCGGGCGTCTTCCTCTCTTCGTCTTTTAGATCCTTCTCTCGTCCCAGGACTGGGCTGTACTCAACATCTAGCCCAGCGACTCACTCATCATCTGAGTCTTCGAACATGCGTCTGAAGCGAGAAAGACATCCTTTCACCATCGCGGAAGAACGGGTGTAGATGACGTCGAACTCATCGCCGGTGATGGTTCTAACCTTGTACTCACCGCCGATTGTGGAGATTTGGGACGCCATGGATTTGGGAGGAGGGTTAGGATTAGTGGAACTGCCGTAATGTGAATGGACGGGACGACTAGGAGCGAACCGCCGTAGTATTGAAGGACGTGCAGGGACGAGTAGGCACGAACTGCCAGCGTGCGAACGGCAGTGTAGTGGCTTTCCATTCTCCCATGGTACGGGCTTCCGAGAGCCCTTGGATCTGAGATCGAATGGTTGCATGGCGTGATTTTATACCTATGGGTGAATATCCTATCCTGGAGGGTTATTCTGCAAATTTTCAGCAACTTAGCATGCGACCGTTTGATCTCAGATCCAAGGGCTGCCAACAGCCCGTATCATGGTCGCGCCTACCACGACCGTCGCGTCGCTCGCGCGGTCGCGACCTTGGAGATTTAACACGGTGCGTTAGGCTATCTGATGTTGGCATGTCATACATAGTCATCACTTAGTCACTCATACTACAACAAGGTTGGCTATAAGGTTGGCTATAAGTGTATTTTTTTACTCCTCTCTATCTCTTTCTTCGTACTCCCTCCGTCCCATAATATAAGAATGTTTTTGACAGTAGTGTAGTCCCAAAAACGTTCTTATATTATGGGACACAGGGAGTACTAGTATTTATTGCATTTGCCAAGGAGTGACCTCTTCCAATGAAATGGTGTTGCTAAGTTTGCTTCATTTAATTAGCTATAGACTCAAAATTGTCTTTTCACCTAGGGACACGCGCTTAGCACCGTTTCTTCCTTGGGTCACCAAACTAGTCTCTCTCTTCTTGATTCACTTGCCACATCAGACTTGATGCCTATGTGGCAAGCTTAAGCACCTGTAGGAGCAAGTAAAAGTAAGTACAATAGTGCGCTTTACATGGCATTTTTGCATATGTGAAGGAAAGAGAGGCAAGGAAAAAGTGGAGAAGTGGGCTCTCATGCAAGAGCCAGCCTCTACTACATGGTGGAGCATTGGGAGAGGCACCTGTATGGAGGTGGTCAGGAATCAGGAGACCCACGCCGGTCGTAGCGCCGCAGTTAAAATGATAATGGCAAGTCAAATCACGGGGCCCCACCTGTCCAGCAGTAACTCGCTGTCAAATCACACAACCCTACATTTACAGCAGCCTACTCCCTCGTCTTCTCGCGTCTCTGTCGAACCGACTAGGCGGAACTGCCCCGCCGCCTACCGCGCAGGAAAAGCCCCGCCTTCGACTTTTAAATAGTATATAGTATACTAATTTTTTATCCATGGATTGCGCCCGCGCCATGGAGCAAAGCGTCTAGAAAACGGCGGTACACATGTATGGAGTATACAGCACGCCCGTCGCGTTCGCGTCTGCTACCTCTTGAGCACTGCGTTGGATTTCCCCGAAGAGGAGAGGATGATGCAGCAAAGTAGCGTAAGTATTTCCCTCAGTTTTTGAGAACCAAGGTATCAATCTAGTAGGAGACCACGCACAAGTCCCTCGTACCTACACAAAACGAGAGCTACTCGCAACCACCGCGATTAGGGGTTGTCAATCCCTTCACAGTCACTTACGAGAGTGAGATCTGATAGAGATGATAAATAATATTTTTGGTATTTTTGATAGATAGATGCAAAGTAAAAAGTAAAAGGCAAAGTAAAAACAAAGCAAGTAAATAAAGCGATAGAGATTGATATGATGAGAATAGACCCGGGGGCCATAGGTTTCACTAGTGGCTTCTCTCAAGAGCATAAGTATTCTACGGTGGGTGAACAAATTACTGTTGAGCAATTGACAGAATTGAGCATAGTTATGAGTATATCTAGGCAATGATCATGTATATAGGCATCACGTCCGAGACAAGTAGATCGAAACGATTCTACATCTACTACTATTACTCCACTCATCGACCGCTATCCAGCATGCATCTAGAGTATTAAATTAAAAACAGAGTAACACCTTAAGCAAGATGACATGATGTAGAGGGATAAATTCATGCAATATGATAAAAACCCCATCTTGTTATGCTCGATGGCAACAATACAATACGTGTCTTGCAACCCTTTCTGTCACTGGGTAAGAACACCGCAAGATTGAACCCAAAGCTAAGCACTTCTTCCATTGCAAGAACTACCAATCTAATTGGCCAAACCAAAAAGGATAATTCGAAGAGACTTGCAAAGATAACTCAATCATACATAAAAGAATTCAAAGAAGAATCAAATATTTTCCATAGATAATACTGGATCATAAACCCACAATTCATTGGTCTCAACAAACACACCACAAAAAGAAGATTACATCGAATAGATCTCCACGAGAGAGGGGGGGAACATTGTATTGAGATCCAAAAAGAGAGAAGAAGCCATCTAGCTACTAGCTATGGACCCAAAGGTCTGAAGTAGACTACTCACACTTCATCGGAGGGGCTATGGTGTTGATGTAGAAGCCCTCCGTGGTGGATGCCCCCTCCGGCGGAGCTCCGGAACAGGACCCAAGATGGGATCTCGTGGATACAAAAGGTTGCGGCGGTGGAATTAGGTTTTTCGCTCCTGTTCTGATCATTTGGGGGTACGTAGGTATATATAGGAGAAAGGAGTACGTCGATGGAGCAACAGGGGCCCACGAGGTAGGGGGCACGCCCAGGGGGGAGGGCGCGCCCCCACCCTCGTGACCGCCTCTTTTGTTCCTTGGAGCAGGTTCCAAATCTCCTGGATCACGTTTGGTGAGAAAATCACGTTCCCGAAGGTTTCATTCCGTTTGGACTCCGTTTGATATTCCGTTTCTTCGAAACACTGAAATAGGCAAAAAAACAGCGATTCTGGGCTGGGCCTCCGGTTAATAGGTTAGTCCCAAAAGTAATATAAAAGTAGAAAATAAAGCCCAATATAGTCCAAAACAGTAGATAAAGTAGCATGGAGCAATCAAAAATTATAGATACGTTGGAGACGTATCAGGCATCCGCAAGCTTAATTCCTGCTCGTCCTCGAGTAGGTAAATGATAAAAAAGAATTGTTGATGCGGAGTGATACTTTGGCATAATTTCAATGTAAATCTTCTTAATTGTGATATGAATATTCAGATCCGAAAGATTCAAGACAAAAGTTCATATTGACACAAAAATAATAATACTTCAAGCATACTAATCAAAGCAATCATGTCTTCTCAAAATAACATGGCAAAAGAAAGTTCATCCCTACAAAATCATATAGTTGGGTTATGCTTAATTTTCGCCACACAAAGATGTTCCCAACTTCTATACCCCCGATGACAAGCTAGGCAATTGTTTCATACTTAAATAATCTCAAACTTTTTCAACCTTCACGCAATACATGAGCGTGAGCCATGGATATAGCACTATGGATGGAACAGAATATGATGATAGGGATTGTGTGGAGAAGACAAAAAGGAGAAAGTCTCACATTGACGAGGATAACCAACGGGCTATGGAGATGCCCATCAATTGATGTCAACATGAGGAGTATGGATTGCCATGCAACGGATGCACTAGAGCTATGAATGCTCAACAAAAGAAAACTAGTGAGTGTGCATCCAACTCGCTTGCTCACGAAGACCTAGGGCATTTGAGGAATCCCATCGTAGGAATATACAAGCCAAGTTCTATAATGAAAAATTCCCACTAGTATAAAAAGGACTACTTATGAGACTCACTACATGAAGAATAAGGTGCTACTTTGCAGCACAATATATGAGACTCACTACATGAAGAACAAGGTGCTACTTTGAAGCATAAGTGTGGAAAAAGAGATAGTAGCATTGCCCTTTTTTTGGGCCTTTATTTTTTTGGCCTTATTTTTATTTGGGTAATGCTCTAATAATGATGATCATCACACTTCTATTGATTACAACATAAGGATTACAACTCGAAACTTAGAACAAGATATGACTCTATATGAATGCCTCCGGCTATGTACCGAGATGGTGCAATGAATCAAGAGTGACACGTATGAAAAATAATACATGGTGCTTTGCCACAATTACGATGTCAACTACATGATCATGCGATGGCAATATGACAAAAGTAATGTATGATGAAGATGATGGAAGTTGCATGGCAATATATCTCGGAATGGCTATGGAAATGCCATGATAGGTAGGTATGGTGGCTGTTTTGAGGAAGATATAAGGAGGTTTATGTGTGATAGAGAGTATCATATCACGGAGTTTGGATGCACCGGCGAAGTTTGCACCAACTCTCAAGGTGAGAAAGGGCAATGCACGGTACCGAAGAGGCTAGCAAAGGTGGAAAGGTGAGAGTGCGTATAATCCATGGACTCAACATTAGTCAAAAGAACTCATATACTTATTGCAAAAATTTAGAAGTCATCAAAAATTCAAGTACTACGCGCATGCTCCTAGGGGGATAGATTGGTAGGAAAAGACCATCGTTCGTCCCCGACCGCCACTCATAACGATGCACAAGCCAGGTACACTTCATGTTTCAAATTTGTTACACAACTTTAACCATACGTGCATACTACGGGACTTGCAAACTTCAACACAAGCATTTCTCAAATTCATAATCACCCAACTAGCATGACTTTGATATTATCACCTCCATATCTCAAAACAATTATCAAGCATCAAACTTATCTTAGTATTCAATTCACTCAAAAGAAAGTTTCACATATCTTGAACACCAAGTATATTAACATTAAGCAAATTACCATGCTATTAACGACTCTCAAAATAATCTAAGAGAAGCATGAGAGATCAATAGGTTCTTTAAAACAAATCCACCACCGTGCTCTAAAAGATCTAAGTGAAGCACTAGAGCAAAAATTATCACACTCAGAAGATATAAGTGAAGCACTATGAGCAAAACTATCAAACTCAAAAGATATAAGTGAAGCACATAGAGTATTCTAACAATTTCCAATTCATATATGGCTCTCTCAAAAAGGTGTGTACATCAAGGATTATTGTGGTAAACTAACAAGCAAAGACGCAAATAATACAAGACGCTCCAAGCAAAACACATATCATGTGGTGAATAAAAATATAGCTCCAAGTAAATTACTGATGGAAGTGGACGAAAGAGGGGATGCCTTCCGGGGCATCCCCAAGCTTTGACTTTTTGGTGTCCTTCAATTATCTTGGGGGTGCCATGGGAATCCTCAAGCTTAGGCTCTTGCCACTCCTTGTTCCATAATCCATCAAAAGAATTCACCCAAAACTTGAAAACTTCACAACACAAAACTCAACAGAAATCTCATGAGCTCTGTTAGAGAAAGAAAACAAAGAACTACTTAAGGTACTGTAATGAACTCATTCTTTATTTATATTTGTGTTAAACCTACTATATTCCAACTTATCTATGGATTATAAACTAATTTACTAGCCATACATTCATCAAAATAAGCAAACAACACACGTAAAACAGAATCTGTCAAAAACAGAACAGTCTGTAACTAACGCAAACTTCTGGAACTCTAAAAATTCTATAAAAATAGGAAGTCCTGTACAATTTGTTTATTGAACAGCAGCAAAAAGAATCAACGCAAAATCACGTTCCTGTGATTTAATAAAATTATATACGTGTGTGCAAAGTTTCTGTTTTTCAGCAGAATCAAATCAACTATCATCGTAGATTATCCTATAGGTTCTACTTGGCACAAACACTAATTAAAACATAAACCACATCCAAACAGAAGGTAGATGGATTACTTATTCCCAAACAGAAGCAAAAACAAAAAACACAAAATAAAATTGGGTTGCCTCCCAACAAGCGTTATCGTTTAATGCCCCTAGCTAGGCATAAAAGCAAGGATAGCGCTATCGTTTTTTTAGCGGAGTCATGCTCGAATCCGGGGGGTTCTTTCCGCTTCCCTTCATACTCGGAAATTTTTAGATCTAAAGAATCCAACCGCTTATTACAAAGATTAATCAACATATTGATGCGGTGAAGATTTCCGCTAACACTTTTAAGAGGCTCAAGAGATTTTTGTAAAAATTTTGTTACTTCGTAAATCTTTTCAAACACTTGGGTTTCTTCTTGGGTAGGATGAGATCCTCCCTTTTGGGGTAATGTTCCCACTATTCCCTCTATAATTTCATGCGCAATACTGGGATCAATCTCAATAAAATTTCCTTCGGCAATGCAATCCAAGAGTTGTCTATGCGTCATATTTAACCTAACATAAAAATTGCGTAGAAGAATTCTGAAGTTCACCTCTAGGGTGCACTTACGATAAGATTCCATCATCCTATACCAAGCATCTTTTAAGTTTTCTCCATGCCTTTGCTTAAAGTGAAGGACTTCAAACTCGGGAGACATAGGAGCGGATAAGGAATTGGACATAACGACAAGCAAGCAGACACACGGGCAAACTAACGGACAAGGAAAAAGCAAAAAGAGAGGAGGAGATTGGGAAAGAGAGAGCGAATAAAATGGCAAGGGTGAAGTGGGGGAGAGGAAAACGAGAGGCAAATGGCAAATAATGTAATGCGAGAGATAGGGATTACGATGGGTACTTGGTATAGTTGACTTTCTTGCGTGAGCCTCCTCGGCAATGGCACCAGAAACTCTTCTTGCTACCTCTTGAGCACCGCATTAGATTTCCCCGAAGAGGAGAGGATGATGCAGCAAAGTAGCGTAAGTATTTCCCTCAGTTTTTAAGAACCAAGGTATCAATCCAGTAGGAGACCATGCACAAGTCCCTTGTACCTACACAAAACGATAGCTACTCGCAACCAACGCGATTAGGGGTTGTCAATCCCTTCACAGTCACTTACGAGGGTGAGATATGATAGAGATGATAAATAATAATTTTGGTATTTTTGATAGATAGATGCAAAGTAAAAAGTAAAAGGCAAAGTAAAAACAAAGCAAGTAAATAAAGCGATAGAGATTGATATGATGAGAATAGACCCCGGGGCCATACGTTTCACTAGTGGCTTCTCTCAAGAGCATAAGTGTTCTATGGTGGGTGAACAAATTATTGTTGAGCAATTGACAGAATTGAGCATAGTTATGAGTATATCTAGGCAATGATCATGTTTATAGGCATCACGTCCGAGACAAGTAGATCGAAACGATTCTGTATCTACTACTATTACTCCACTCAACGACCGCTATCCAGCATGCATCTAGAGTATTAAGTTAAAAACAGAGTAACGCCCTAAGCAAGATGACATGATGTAGAGGGATAAATTCATGCAATATGATAAAAACCCCATCTTGTTATCCTCGATGGCAACAATACAATACGTGTCTTGCAACCCTTTCTGTCACTGGGTAAGAACACCGCAAGATTGAACCCAAAGCTAAGCGCTTCTCCCATTGCAAGTACTACCAATCTAGTTGGCCAAACCAAAAAGGATAATTTGAAGAGACTTGCAAAGATAACTCAATCATACATAAAATAATTCAGAGAAGAATCAAATATTTTCCATAGATAATACTGGATCATAAACCCACAATTCATCGTTCTCAACAAAAACACCGCAAAAAGAAGATTACATCGAATAGATCTCCATGAGAGAGGGGGAGAACATTGTATTGAGATCCAAAAAGAGAGAAGAATCCATCTAGCTACTAGCTATGGACCCTAAGGTCTGAAGTAAACTACTCACACTTCATCGGAGGGCTATGGTGTTGATGTAGAAGCCCTCCGTGGTGGATGCCCCCTCCGGTGGAGCTCCGGAATAGGCCCCAAGATGGGATCTCGTGGATACAGAAGGTTGCGGTGGTGGAATTAGGTTTTTGGCTCCTGTTCTGATTGTTTGGGGGTACGTAGGTATATATAGGAGGAAGGAGTATGTCGGTGGAGCAACAGGGGGCCCACAAGGTAGGGAGGCGCACCCAGGGGGGAGGGCGCGCCCCCCACCCTCGTGACCGCCTCTTTTGTTCCTTGGAGCTGGGTCCCAGTCTCCCGGATCACGTTCGGTGAGAAAATCACGTCCCCGAATGTTTCATTCCGTTTGGACTCCGTTTGATATTCCGTTTCTTCAAAACACTGAGATAGGCAAAAACATCGATTCTGGGCTGGGCCTCCGGTTAATAGGTTAGTCCCAAATAATATAAAAGTAGAAAATAAAGCCCAATATAGTCCAAAACAGTAGATAAAGTAGCATGGAGCAATCAAAAATTATAGATACGTTGGAGACGTATCAGCGTCGCACCCCAGACGGTCGGTCGGTCTGGCACGCTGCCCTCCGAATGGAATGTGTGTCATATTGCGTTTGCACACACATGTGGGACGGCAGTTGAGAACCGACCATAGGCACACTCCCCGGCCCCGCAAGTCGGGTGACTTAATAGAAGAGGGAGACGAGCGATAGTACTAGAGAAGTGTTGTACTACGTTGGTGCCTGGATGATCCCTGCAAGACACGGAAGATCAGTTCGTCCATGCATGTGACTAGACTCCAGCAGACACGCCTGGATTGGCTATCGTCTACATAGCATGTAGGCTGTGTTGTACATGGTTGTAGTTGTGGTGAGAAATCTAAAAAAAGGTTTCTTGTCATCTCGCAAAATTAGGTGTCATGTGCTTCGGATCACTGCGAGGGTTAAATAGCGATAACTGAGTTGGGCTTGTCATTGGGGGCACATGCACGAACAGTGACTACTCGGCTGCCATCTAGGTCAAGCCGGCTATGTTAATTAGGACATCTATCGACGAACCCCTTTTCTACGAGTTTATCTTTAATTTGAGCTTTGTTCCTCGTCTAGTTTGTCCGTCGGGATTCATGTTGTCTCCTTTGGGCAGTGAGGTTATGATTTCTTGTCATGTGGCATTTTTTCGTGTTATATGTTATAATCCGGCGCTTTAGATCAAAATGACGACAACTGCGCCTCCGGGCCACGTGCATGAAGACTTCTCGACAGTCATTGACGAGGTCAAGCCAGCTCTGGTAGACAAAAGAAAACTAGTACTACTCCACTATATAGGCAGGAGCCTACGCGCTTGCTTGCTAGTGTTGCTCTCTTCACACTGTCTCGGCCTGTCTAGATCTAAACACGACAGTGGTGGCCTCTCTCTCTCTCTCTCTCTCTCTCTCTCTCTCTCTCTCTCTCTCTCTCTCTCTCTCTCTCTCTCTCTCTCTCTCTCTCTCTCTCTCTGCTCACCGCTGGTCACAGATCCAGCCGGATCCTCTCTGCCGGCGAAGGTGAGAAGGTGCAACGTTCACGCGGTCGTCCTCGGCGACGGCTCTTACCCACTGCTGGGCGCGTCCCGATCAGCCTGCCTTGGCGTTCTCTCCCAAGCACCGCTGGCGAGGGAGGGCCTCCGACCCCTTCTTCCTCGCTGCCGTAGTGTGGGCAGATTCGGCCTCCCGCCGCCCACCTAGCGACATCCCGGCGACCATCGGGTATAACTTCCTTCGAAACCGGCCTTGCTCTACTTCCGGAGCTCCTGACATCGCTGCATTTGTATCTTTTACTATTTCTTAGGCCCCCTCGTAGATAGGATCAATTGGCTGTTTGAAAACCACCTAATTTTTGTATGTTTAAGAGGTAAAACTAGTTCATGCACTCGAATCTAGTACTACTTGGTTCAAACAAGGAAGAAAGGGGGTGGGGGAGAGGGAGGATTTGTTACCTAAAGGACTTGGTCGGAAGAGGAAATAATGGGGGCGAAAAGTAGCAGAGACTGGCTATCCAACTAGTCTCTAGGTCTAAGAGGGAAATAAAGGGAAACGCAGTACAAAATCAATATAATCCGGATCTATTGTTTTAAAAAGGAAAGAAAGTGGGGACTGGGGTACAAGTCAACAGAGTAAGTCCAGCACTAGATTTGCTAGCCTCACATAGTATAAGGTGGCTATACCGAACAAAAATGGGACCAAACCAGATATCCTATTCTGATGTTTGTTGCCCCGAGCCACTCTTATGTAATGCCACTGGCAAAATGTAGCAGTCGCACTGTTAAAAGTAAGGACACGTTAAACCAATGTTGTTTTCAATGTAATGCCTCCAGTAATATGAATCAATGGCAGTTCTTTACATGTCCTGCTAAAATTTCCCATTAAGATAAGTTGGTTCTTTTCGTTAGAAATGCAACTGTCCTGGTCCGCCTAGTCTCCCGTGCCCAAAGTAATGTCGTATTTAACAGTTGTCATAGTTAATCCTAATGCCCACACTAATATCTAGCAATGCCAGTGCTTTAGAAATTGCTAGTGTCCTTGTAGGATTGCCATTCAGATAAGGAACATGCTTCTTTTCATTTGTTGCATGTTTCACCACTTGTTAGTCACCCTCCTTTCCACCTTTTTTGCACAAATAGAGATATACATTTCATGCTCGATCTTAGTTGAACCGCACAAATGATATCCAAATTATAGTTGAGCATTCCAGGAGCTTCACAACCAACCTTGATGTTGCTCAATTTTATTGCAACTAATGAAGAAGAAGCTCTATGGGTTTCGGTTTCTGATGGAAATGGAATCGGGGCTGGAGCCATTTTCTTAAAAAAAATGAAGAAGAAGCTGCTAGCACAATGGACATTGCTTCATTTTAGGTGAACTGCAGCAAAAGGTCCCATGAATTGAATCATCCATGTTGGTGACTGAAAGAGCCAACTTCATCATCCCAGTCTAAGCACCCCCGGCCTCCATCCTTGCAACGCACGATACACCTCGTTTTCCACCTACTCGACCCTAGTGTCACTGATAAAATGAAGTAATAATACAGTTAAAATAGAGCGAGTGTCATCTCTATCATTTCATTTCCAATGTAGATAAAGAAAGTGCTTCTCTTTATTAATGTATGTTTCATCAACTAGTCCCATTGTTAATGTTTAAGCGTTTCTGCAAACTGGGGTGCTTAATTTTAGTTGATATGTACAAAAATAGAGATTTGAATGTCTCAAGGCGCCTCCTTGTACTACCGCTGTACACTCATGTTCTTTACTGGCAGAAGGTGTATCTGGGAGACTTGGGACGATGTCCAGTATGAGGCGTACCGTATGAGGCGTCGCAGGGCCCATCTCGCCCTCGCAGCATGGCATACTATGATACTATCGTAATATTTTCTTCTATTTATTTTGTGTGTTTCATCAACTAGTGCCACTATAATGTAATCACGCTTTTTCATTATCTGTGCAAATAGGGTTATTCAGCTGCATTTTCGTGGAACTACACAAATGTACGTATGGAACCGGCATATATGCAGAGTGCGAGGTGTGCCAAGTAAAAATTACGGACACCAACCATGCTGCATGCATGCATTGGCATCCACCAACACCAGTGGGATGTGTGGCGCTCTCTGTGGACGGATCTTTCTCGGCAGCAAATCATCTAACCAAATACTAGTAGCTTATATTGGCCGTTTTCTAGGGAGTACTCTTTTCTGAAAGAAGCACCAATCTATTTTTCTTTATTTGTACACTGTGTCACAACTTTGACCCAAAGGTCCAGAGCCATTTTAGGGTGATTGGCATAGTAATCAGAGACTGATTGTAAGCATGATTTTCATTAGCTGTCACACTGATTGTAAGCATGAGCAGGTGGAAGATTAGGTTAGTGCGAAGCTTACCTTAAACCCTACCGCCCCCGTTGAAACGAGGCGAGCGTCGAGGGAACCGTGGAGAACGGCGGGGAAGCGACGTCGCACCATCCGGCCTCCTCTTGCGGTGGGAGAACGAATACTCCTGTGGCTCCGGCTGGCTCTGCACCCTCAAGAATGTCTTGTCAAATACGAACCAAACGATACAATTTTTGGTGACATGCATTCACATTTTGCTTGTCAAATACAGTACGTGGTCAAACCTTGACCCAAAATACTCAAAACAACAAAAAATACTTCCAAGACCAGCACCGCTCTTCCACTTTTCTCCTCTTAAACCACCGCCGCGCCTCTCCTGTTCCAATCTAAATGCAGCGCCGCTCCTCTCCTCTTCCATTTCAAAACCACCGCCCCTCCTCTCCTATTCCAGTCCAAAACCAGCATCGCTCCTCTCCCATTCTAATCCAAAACCAGCGCTGCTCCTCTCCTCTTCCATTCAAAAACCACCGCCGGCGAGTGAAGGTGCTGTGGAGAAGTAGATCGATGGAGGAGTACAACCGATACGTGAGGATCACAGACGTTGACCCTGTGAAGCTAGCTAGGATGTTGGAGATACAGTCTTGGTTTGACAACAAGGAACAACTAGCGGCGACAGCGACATCCATGGCCAAATATATGCAACAGAGCGAAAAGGCGGCGATACTCCTGGAGGGAGTCGCCCCGGAGTACATAGAGCTGCTCCTCTAGGCCATGGAGCAAACAGTTTCACCGAATCAGATCGTGAGGGAGCGGTGGTGGGAGTATCGATCCCAGATGGAGCATCCACCAGAGATTGAAGGATCGAGCATCTACAGTGTGCCGTTTGTGAGGGTGTCCTGCCTGAGCGAGCCGGTGGAGTCTTCGTCGACCGAACCCAACAGCAAGAGGAGAAAAGCAGTTGGCCCGACGACGCTTCCCCGCCATCGTCTCCCTCGTCGTTCACACGTCTCACGGGGCGGTTGTCTGCCGCCGAGGAATAGGAGGGGGCTGCCCTCCCAGCCCAATAGTCGGGCAGGTTGTGTTGTCAGGAGGAGCTTAGGTTGTCAGTATTTGAAGGTTGTGAATTGTGTTTTGTGTTATGTATTTTGAGAGTACTTTCAGATATGAATGTCTTTTGAATTTCAGATTTGAAGTATTGAGCATATGTACAAGCTAGACATCCGACTGGAGTGGTGAGCATGATCATCAAGGACCTGAGAGCCTGGTGGGAAGCAGGCTGCTTCACCACCATCGTGGCTTTTTAGTTGGCTTCCAGGTGATGCCTGTCTGTGCTGGGCTTGTCACTAGCTCGGCCAGTGCCCTGACTAGCTATTTGTCTTCTAGTGCTCCCAGGATGGTGGTTCATGTAAAAAATATCTTTCCTTATCTTAATAAAGGCCGACTTCGGCCTTTCGAATACAAGCTAGACACCATATGCAACATGCAACCACATATGACACCGCGAAGTTAAAGCAAGCACCTAGGATGGTGGTTCTGTTGGAAATATGAGCAATTTACCGAATGATTTTATTAACAGAAATACTAGATAAAGCATGACTAATATAACAGAGATAAAACAAGTCATGCGATCTGACAGAGAGAAGGTAAATAGTATCTGCATATATGAACTGTAACCAAACATATCTAGAGCAGACAGTAGAGCAAGTTGCATATATGAAGTAGAACTTAACATATCTAGGACAAACACTAGAACAAGGAACTGTGGTAGGGCCTCTAACAGAAAGAGCAAGAACACGTACGGGACAACAAGAGCAGTAGTATTGGACTTGGGGTCGAGATCCTCGCCAGCCATGTCGTCGAAGAGGTTGTCGATGTCGGGGAAGAAATCATCGTTAAGGAAGTGGTCGTCAGTGTCCGGAGCGTTCGTGATGAACCGGTCAGTAGTCGCGCAGAGTGCTCCCCAAAAACCTTATCACCCTTCTCCCGTACAGGACTCAAAGAGGTGTGGTTTCGGAGGCCTACTATCCCAACCTGCGGTGCATGCCTCAAGCCGGGATGGGGAAGAACATAGCAGCAACGTAGTGCTCAGGAACTTGGTGGCAAGAGGTTGATGGTCTTTCTGATGTGTCTCTCTGGAGAGGACCGACCTCTCTTATATAGGCACAGGAGAAAGAGGCGAACTGTGACGGGAGGTGAAGCAACAAAGGGAGACAAAGCGAACAAGCAGTAGGCGAAGAGGTGCGCCATTCGAATTCAATGTCCACTACAACAAAAACATTTCAGCTCTCGTGTGACCGTTCGTATACCCGCCGTGCATGGCAAACAATTTAGACATCGGATTGGCTCATTCCCGCAACCTGCGGCGCGTCATGGCGGGCGGCGGAGGAGGAGCGCTTGTGAATGTCCCTCTTGTTCTCATGCTCATACATGTGGGGAAACATCCTCCCTTATAAGGAGGTCCAACTCCCACCAAACTACCATTGTGGGACTAAACTTTGGTTCCACCTCTTGCCTTGCACAAATGGGATGAGTAGGCCTCTAGGATTTATTAGGAATATCTGAAATTACTATTGGGCTGGCCCGAAAATAGAATAAATTCCAGCAATCCGCCACCAGATCCGAGAGGCACATATAATTTTCCTTTAGTTCCAAAACACTGTTTTATATACCGGTACTGTAGTGGAGACTGTTAAGTTGAAATTCCACCGAGAACTCTATGCTACACTAGTAAGCAACTTGAACAGTGGACTAGGCCTTGAACTGCAAGTTTTCTGTGAATCTAGCTTCACACAAATCCTTGACCGATACTTGGCTACCGTGAGTCTTCCCCGCGGGTGGATCTTATGCGTCATACTCTGAGACCTTTCATGAGTTTACTAGAGAGCACTCTACTCTCATAGATTGTGACGTTTAACAATCAGACTCATATAGGTGCGTTCTTCAAAAGTTGTTCTGCAGGACAACATCTCTGCTTCAATGAGCCACTTAGAGCACATTAAGATATACATCAACCTGCCAAGCAGATTAGGAGAGTAATGCATCTTCATGGAGTGGTATATTGTTAATAGTAAGGATATTCTCCTCTCAGTTGACCAACATCTTGTCTTCCACATCTAATTCACGGAATGTCCGATCACATAGACTAGGTTACCACTGTGAAAAACTCATATTGTGGGTCTCATACCCATCTCCTTCGATGCATTATCTATCACATTACGTGATAGACCCTTAGTAAAAGGATCTGCCAGATTTTAGACGTTTGGATATAATCCAATGCAATAACTCCGCAGTTTTCATTTTTCTGACAGACTTTAACCTTCTCTGAACATGTCTTGATGACTTCATGTTATCCTTTGAGCTGCTCACTTTTGTGACCACAGTTTGATTGTCGCGGTCATAAGGATACCTGGTACAGGTTTCTCAACAACCATAAGTCATTCAAGAGCCGGTGAAGCCATTTTGCTTCAACCATAGCTGTATCTAGTGCTGTGAGTTCTGCTTCCATTCTTGACCTCGTTAAGATGGTCTTCTTGCATGACTTCCAAGAAACAGCGCCACCTTATCCGCTCGTGGCCTTTATCTCATTAGCATCTAAGATCTAGTTTGAGTCACTATACCCTTCAAGCACATTTGGGTGCCCAGTGTAGTAAATTCCATAATTCGCAGCGCCTTTCAAATAGCGCAAAACTCTCTCTAGAGCTTTCCAATGCACATCTCTTGGTTTTGACACAAATCGACTCAGTTTGCTAATAGCAAAAGAGATGTCAGGTCTTGTAGCACTGGCTAGGTATATATGCGAGCCAATAATCTGATAATATTTCAATTGATCTCTAGCAATTCTTTGATTCTTTTGAAGAAGCACGCTGGCATCATATCGTGTTGGAGAGGTCTTGCAGTCACTATAAGCAAAGCGACGCAAGACCTTTTCCACATAGTGAGATTGAAGCAATGTAATCCCACCATCATCGTCTCTCAACAGCTTGATATTCAGAATGACATCAGCCACTCCTAAATCCTTCATCTCAAAACAATGAGATAGGAAATTTGACCTCCTTAATAACATTCAGATTTGTTCCGAAAATTAGTATGTCATCAACATACAAGCAAATGATAACTCCCTCACCCCCACCATGGCGATAGTACGCACATTTATCAGCTTCGTTAACAACAAAGCCTGCAGATGTTAAAGTTCTTTCAAACTTCTCATGCCACTGCTTGGGTGCTTGCTTAAGTTCATACAAAGACTTCAACAACTTGCACACTTTTCCTTCCTGATCATCTACTACAAACCCATCTGGTTGTCCATCTAAATTTCCTCATCCAACTCTCCATTTAGGGAAGTAGTCTTAACATCCATTTGATGAACGAGAAGACCATGAGAGGCAGCTAGTGAAAGTAGTACTCGAATAGTGGTCAGTCGAGCCACATGTCAGTAAGTATCAAAAAGTCTTCACCTTGCTTTTGGGTATAACCCTTAGCCATGAGTCATGCCTTGTACTTCTCGATAGTACCATCAGGCCTAAGCTTATTCTTGAATACCCATTTGCACCCTATAGGTTTGCACCCATAAGGACGATCAGTTATCTCCCAAGTTTCATTTGCCAAGATGGATTCCATCTCACTACGGACCGCTTCCTTCTAGTAGTCAGCATCTTCAGATGCATAGGTCTCTGAAATAGAAATGGGAGTGTCGTCTATGAGATACACAAGAAAATCATCACCAAAGGACTTTGCAGTCCTCTGTCTCTTGCTTCTAGTAGGAACTTCATTGTTCTTCTCCACATAATTTTCAAAGTGTTCCATCGAAATGGCTAGTTCAGTAATTGTAACTAATTCCTGATTCGAGGAACTAGGCATCTCCTGATTTGATGAGCTCGCCATATCCTTCATGGGAAAGATATCTTCAAAGAAAGTCACGTCATTCTACTCCATGATTGTACTGACATGCATGTCAGATACCTCAGATTTTACAACCAAGAATCTATAGCCAATGCTATGAAAAGCATATCCCAGGAAACACAATCCACAGTTTTTGGTCCCGACTCGCGCTTCTTCAGAATTGGCACATTGACTTTCGCCAAACAACCCCAAGTTTGTGGATAAGAGAGCTTTAACATTTTCTTCTCCCATTCGTCGAATGGAGTTATCTCTTTGTTCTTTGTGGGAACTCGGTTTAGGACATGACATGCAGTCAATATCGCCTCCCCCACCATGCGTTGGAGAGACCCGAT
>NC_041389.1:111890976-111972814 GCF_002162155.2 Triticum dicoccoides
GAATAGGGAGGCGTCCTCTCATGGATTATACCATGTTCCGCACAAAAGGAATTCCTCTTCAGCTTTATAGATCTTGAAATAGTTCAAAGCCTCATCCTTAGATTTCAGAAGATACACATGGCAGTATCTAGTGGAGTCATCAATTAATGTCATAAAATACTTCTTTACACCTTTTGTCAACACACCATTCATTTCACAAATATCAGAACGTATAAGGTCTAGTGGTGCAAGATTTCCTGTTTTCGCAGTCGTATGAGACTTACGAGGTTGCTTAGCTTGCACACACACACTTGACACTTAGATCCCTTGATAGTGGTGAAACTAGGGATTAAGTTCAACTTAGCTAATCGCGACATGCAACCAAAGTTAACATGTCAAAGACGTGAATGCCAACACATTTGATTCACTATTATTGCAAACATGATTAATAGTTTTATTGCAAACATCTGATAAGGATAAACGAAACAGGCCTCCTGACTCATAGCCTTTTCCGACAAAATTTCCATACTTGGATATTACAAATTTATTTGACTCAGTGACAAGCTTGTAGCCATCTCTACACAGAAGAGATCTGCTAACAAGATTTTTATTGACGGAGGGGACATAATGCACGTTCTTCAGCCGCACGATCTTCCCCGAAGTAAACTTTAGATCGACCATGCCAACACCACGAACAAAAGCACTTGAACCATTTCCCATCAGCACGGTTGAAGTCCCTGCGGACTGATAAGACGAAAACATGGAAATATCACCGCATACATGCATATTAGCACCCGTGTCAATCAACCAATCAGGAGAATGACATACTGAAAGAATAGTGGGAAATATACCGTAACAACATCCTTCATGTCAGTGTCACCAATGACAACATTAGCGGTCTTGCCGCCTTTCCCAAGATGATGCTTGCCATAACGATCAGGGCAACTAGGATCCCAATTGTCAGGATCTTCGCACACATGACAAACACCTTTCTTCTTGTCATTCTTCTTCTTAAATTTGGTGTGCTGGACAACCTTGTTCTTCCCATCAAATTTTGCTTTACCATCATACTGTCCCTTGTTCTTGAACTTGAGGGGCTGGAAGTTTTTCTTCTGTACCAGATTGGAACTAGATCCTCCCTCAATGCCTCGAGCACGTGTGTCTTTTGCTCTCGCCTTTTCTTCCACATCAAGAGTACCAATGAGATCCGGAATGGAAAACTCGCCTCTGTTGTGTTTTAGTAAGGTAGCAAAGTTTATCCACGAAGGAGGAACCTTAGTGATGATGCCTCCGGCAACAAACTTATCCAGTAGCATACAATTGAAGTGATCAAGTTCTCTAGCAAATGACTATATCTTGTGAGCTTGCTCAACCACAGAGCGCTCTTCAGTCATCCCGTAGTCATAGAATTGTTCCATGATGTACAACTCAGTGCCGGCATCTGAGACCCCAAACTTGGCCTCGAGTGCGTCCCACACATCTTTTCCATTGTCAATTGGCGCATAAGCATCAACTATGTTCTCACCAAGAACACTCAAGAGAGCAGCCTTAAACAGAGTATCCATTTTCTGAAAAGCTTGTTCCTGTTGAGCATCATACTCTCCTTCAGGTTTGCGAAGAGTGGCATCATAGCAACTCATGGTTTGAAACCATAAGAATGCTCTCACACGCCACCTCTTATAGTGGATACCCTCAAACATAGGAGGTCTCATGGAAGTAGCAAAACCACTCGGGGTAAATTGCCTATAGTAAGGTTTTTGGATTGTTGGAAATATGAGCAATTCACCGAATGATTTTATTAACATAAATACTAGATAAAGCATGACCAATATAGCAGAGATAAAACAAGTCATGTGAAATGACAGAGAGAAGGTAAATAGTATCTGCATATATGAACTGTAACCAAACATATCTAGAGCAGACAGTAGAGAAAGTTGCATATATGAAGTAGAACTTAACATATCTAGGGCAAACACTAGAATAAGGAACCGTGGCAGGACCTCTAACAGAAAGAGCAAGAACACGTACGGGATAGCAGCAACAGTACTGGACTTGGGGTCGACATCCTCGCAAGCCATGTCGTTGAAGAGGTTGTCGATGTCGGGGAAGAAGTCGTCGTTGGGGAAGTGGTCGTCGATGTTCGGAGCGTCCGTGATGAATCGGTCAGTAGTCGCGCAGAGCGCTCCCCAAAACCTTATCACCCTTCTCCCGTATAGGACTCAAAGAGGTGTGGTTTCGGAGGCCTACTATCCCGACCTGCGGTACATGCCGCAAGTCGGGATGGGGAAGGACGTAGCAGCATCGCAGTGCTCAGGAACTTGGTGGCGAGAGGGAGATGGTCTTTCTGATGTGTCTCTCTAGAGAGGAGCGACCTCTCTTATATAGGCACAGGAGAAAGAGGCGAACATGCTGCGACGGTAGGTGAAGCAACAGAGGGAGACGAAGCGAACAGGCAGCAGGCGAAGAGGTGCGCCGTTCAAATTCAATCTCCACTACAGCAAAAACATTTCAGCTCCCGTGTGATCATTCGTATACCCGTCGTGCATGGCAAAAATTTAGACATCCACTCGACTCATTCCCACAACCCGTGGAGCGGCGCGTCGCGGCACGGCGTGGCGGTGGAGGAGGAGCGCACGTGAATGTCCCTCTTGTTCTCGTGCTCATACATGTGGGGAAACATCCTCCCTTATAAGGAGGTCCAACTCCCACTAAACTAGCAATGTGGGACTAAACTTTGATTCCACCTCTTGGCTTGCACAAATGGGCTGAGTGGGCCTCTAGGATTTATTAAGAATTTCTGAAATTGCTATTGGGCTGGCCCGGAAATAGAATAAATTCCAACAGGTTCATGGCGAGCGAGATCATCATCTCCAGAGCTACATTTACCGTCTCCATCTGTTGAATATGCAACCTTTAAAGTGCTGAAATGTGTCTTGCCTACCAACGAAGAATACAGGAGCGATTTCTCTCTTTTATTTCGTGCTTCTGTCAAGGCAGAGTCTGAAATACCCATGCATAAACAAATAATAGTGAGAGTATGGGTGAAGTGTGTGCAAAACTAGTGCACTGTGTTTGACGAGATTTTGTACTACAAATAGTAAAAAAGAAAGAGGATAAATTAAACAATGTTGTCTAATGATAACTTGTGCAAATATTTTTCCGGTCATCGTGCATAAATACATGGAGCAAGGAGTGCTCATAAATGTGAGTTAGCAATGTCTTGCACAAATTCAAAAGAAAGAAAAAAAAGAAATATGCATATACCCATAGTGCACTTTTTTTTGGACAGAGAGAATAGTGCGCATCACTTGGGTTGACGGATTAGTTCGTGCATGAGCATGAGCATGAGCAGGAAATCAATTAGCACAAAATCATCACGTACCAATCCATGCATGCGAGGGCAAGTATTTAAGTACGGGTGGCGTACATGTACGTATTCGATTATATGCGGCCGTCCGGCAAGCGCATGTAATACCGGAAGACCCAGCTAAAAGAAAAGAAAATTAGAAAGAACTCAAAAAGGCAAGCTACACGTGAGAAGGCAAGTTTTCTTTCTCTCAATCTTGTTTGACGATTGATGTGCAGGGCAAGAAGAAAGCGTCCAGGAAAGAAAACTGAAGATGGAAAGGTCCTGACGCTGAGGCCCAAATTTTAGAATGTTTTGCACCGACGTGCAATTGGAGTGTGGTTTTCTGTAGCTCAGGCTACACGGTACCCCTTATCTTTGTCATCCATTTATGCATCAAGATCCGTGCAGATACATTTGTCTTTTTTGTTTCTCTCAAACGACACAACATATGAACTTTAACTTTTGCAGAACAACAATACATTCTAACTACAATCTAGGAAAAAACTTTCAGATTTTTTCATGCATTTTAAATACTTGAAATAATATTTTTATTCAAAGAAAATCTCATTTTGTATATTTATATCAGACCAAAAAATCTGAAAGTTTTTTCACACATTGATGTTCTAATGTTTGTTCGATCTGCAAAGTTTGAAGTTCATATGTTGTTTCGTTTTCGAGAAACAAAAAAAAGAAATCTTCTTGTTGTTAGTTAGTTGGAGAGTACGGATCTCAAAGCAAGGTTGGAGGGTTGAGGATAAGAGGTTCCATGTAGCCTGAGCTACAAAAAAAACTTTGTGCGTGCAATTGCCGTGGGTTCTGTCTACTACCTATAAATACATGAGGACCCAATCCAAAGCGAGGGCGAGGAGGAAGCCATCCAGGCGAGAAGGTAAGCGACCGAGGCGAAGAGGTAGCTAACACATCTCACGCACCCGGGGGCAGCGCAACAACGAACGCAGCCGAGGAGACGACGGCGCGTTCGCAAACCATGCAGCCGATGTGATGAGCCCACGAGGAGAGACGCTGGCCACGGCCATGGCGGCGGCCTGCCCACGGCGAGCATGCATGCGCCCGAGGAGATGAAGAAACGGGAGCAGACCAAGCCCCGCTGACTAATTTTATTTGATATTGTGTGTTTTTCATCTATCAGGTGCCGCACAAAGAGAGCAGAGGAGAGAAGAGAAAGCACGCAGAAGTAGATGCACCCGCGACGGCAGCGTCGAGGAATAGACGCGCCCGTGGTGGCAGCATCATGGAGATCGGATGAACGGCGGACAATCGTGCACGCCGGCCGTGGAAATACATGCGTAGGGACACGCAATAACCATACAATAATCTTCTTCTTCTACGTGCTATCATCTATTTGCACGATACCTAATGACACCCCTGGAGCACAATAGACACACGCACCCACCGAAGCGATGGTATGCAAGTACAGATGTGATGGCAGCGACGACACACGCCCAGGAAGGAGACGCGTCCGTGGCAGCACCGCCAAAGTGGAACTCAAGCCCGAAGGAGCACGCGCCTGCGATGGCCGCGTGGGCCCTGTCTTGCGGCGACGAGCATGCCACAGAGATTATGGCACGCGCACTAGGAGAGGACAGCCAGTCAGAACAAGCGGGAGGCAGCCGACGGAGATGAGGCGCACACAAGAAAGAAGCAGAAGAGGCGGTGTGGCGGCAGCATCGAGAACAACAGGAAGGCCGCGCCCACGGCGGCAGTGCATGCGCCAAGAAGGATCTGTGGAGGCCAGATACATACATCTATATCTGTTTTATGTATGCAGGGAGCAAGCACACATCTCACGGACGGAGGACCTCACGCAAGAACATAGCTTGCGACGGAGACAGAAGGCACGCAGCGCACCAAGAAGAGCACCTCACGTAGGCAACAAGAAAGGCACCCGCGCCCCTGGTGGCTGCGTCAAGATCTGTGGGCACGCCCATGCAGCGGCGCGTACACCAAGAGAACACGGTGACAACACCCTCACATGGAAGCAGAGCAGCGGCGAGCAGATGAATGCACCCACGGTAGGATTTCCAGCGGCGACCAAGATGGGGTGCCATGCACACCATTGTTGATATGGAGCTCGCTCGAGGTGGGGCGCCATCCACACCACCACCAACGCGGGGCTTGCCCAAGGCGGGACTCCATTGACAATGCCGTCGCCGACATGGAACGACACCAAGGCGGGGTGCCGTCTACACCTCCGTCAACATGGATCTCCATTAGACGTGTTGCCATTCGCAACTCCTGCGCCCAAGGTGGCGCGACATCTATACTGCCTTCATCGCGGAGCTTGCCCAAGGCGGGGCGCCATCTACACCTCCATCGACATGGTGTACCCCCGAGGCGGGGCGCCGTCTACCTCCTCAAAACGAAGCTCAGCTAGGCGGGGATCCTTTTTCACCTCCTTCGACACAAATTTCGGTGAAGATGGGGCACCTTCTACGTCGCTACCAATGTGGAGCTAGCTCGAAGGTGGAACACATTCTACACCACCGTCCACATGGAGCTCGCATAAAGTCGGGTGCCATCTACATGTCCTCGGATCCTACCCAAGGTCGGCGAACTTTTTGCATCGTGGCCGACACGGAGCTCGCTTAAGGGTAGACATCTTCTACACCACCGTGAAGCTCATACGAGGTGGGGCTCCGTCAACCACCGACAACATGGAGCTTGCCCAACGCGGGACACCTACACCGCCATTGACACGCAGCCCATCAATGTTGGGGCACCATCTACACCAGCATCGACGTGGAGCTTGCCTGAAGCGGGGCTTGGTCAACACTACCGTCCACACGGAGCTTGGACCGCGTAGGGCTTGGCCTACACTCCCGTCAACGCGGAGCGCGCCCAAGGTGTCATGCAATCTATGCTGTTGAACATGCGTAAGGTAGGGACGCTGCCTACACCGTCACCGGCACAATCTCACCCCAGGTGGGGTGTCATTTACACCGCCGCTGAGGGGGAGCGCCGGTCATAACATTGATATATGGAGACCGTCCGGGCAGGGCACCATCTACGCCATTGGAAAAGGAGCTTTCCTAAGGCGGGAACAACGTTGACCCCCTCGCCGACATAGAGCTCTCCTAAAGTGGGGCGACATCTACACCAACACAGAGCTCGCCCAAGGCGGGGGCGCCTTCTACACCGCCATTGAGGCGGAGCTCAATCTCTACACTTTTGCTGACATGAAGCCCGTCCAAGGCCACCTTGCATGGTTTCATGCTAATCCTGCATTGCAGCTTGTTGAGGCGGCAACATCATCAACATCTACCCTAACATCCACACGACACCTGTCCACAACATCGCCCAAGCACCGACGAGGATAAGTTATACACCACCGACTTGTCTTTTACCAATGAAGCAATCCATATCTTGCCAGGCACCGACGAGGCGAAGGCAAGTCATCCGGTCCGACACCGACAAGACGGACACCACTAGGCCGGGCACCGACGAGGCGAAGGCCTCCCACTTCATCATCAAACAATGAGAAGACGGAGGTATACGGCTAACCAGAGCCAGAGCCATAGGTGTACCGCTCTCCCTTTCACTTCATCACCACATCCCCACCATCTACACCAAGACAACAGAGCAATCGAAGCCTTCAACAAGACACTTGGCAAGATACTCGAGAAGAAAGTGACAAGGAACAGGAGAGACTGGCATGACCGTCTCTTCGAGTCCTTATGGGCGTACCGCGTCACAGTCCGTACCCCAACACAGGCGACTCCGTTTTCTCTCATTTACGGGAGTGAGGCGGTCATATCACTGGAGGTCCAGCTACCCTCTTTGAGGGTGGCTATCCAAGATGAAATCACCCACGATGAACAGGTACAACTGCGGTTTCAGGAGCTCGACGCCCTTGAAGAGGGGCGACTTCATCCCCTACAGAACCTGGAGCTTTACCGCCAGAATATGGTGAGAGCTTACGACAAGCTCATCAAGCAACGCGTCTTCCGAAAAGGCGAGTTGGTTCTTGTGCTAAGGCGGCCATCGTCGCGACGCACAAGACGAAGGGCAAGTTCGAGCAAAAGTGGGAAGGGCCATACATCATCGAGCAAGTCTACGACGGGGGAGCATACCAGCTCGTCGATTCCCAGGGAGTCCGACCTATGCCACCAATCAACGGAAGGTTCCCCAAAAAATATTTTTCTTAAAATTTGACCTCTTTTGTTGCCTTTCGGATTTTCATTGGGAAAACTTTTTCATTGGGCTATCGGATCCATGGTGCACTCTCCTTTGCATTTCGTGGATATATCTAGTTTTCCCCAATTTTTACGGACCAAGTCCAACAAAAAAATGGCTTCCCCCTATCACACCATGTTGTGGG
The DNA here is from genome assembly GCF_002162155.2 of Triticum dicoccoides. Classification (NCBI taxonomy): domain Eukaryota; kingdom Viridiplantae; phylum Streptophyta; class Magnoliopsida; order Poales; family Poaceae; genus Triticum; species Triticum dicoccoides. Next base: position 111,898,644 of record NC_041389.1, read on the forward strand.
TTGAAGTTTTGGCTACCCTAGGACTTGTCGGAGGGTGGCGCAGTGTGTCAAGTTGCGGTGGAGCGGCTCCTACACCCACAATGCACGACACGTACCAGGTGTATGCTTCCGGAGGCAGCGGAGATGATTACTTGGGCACTTCTGAGTATTGCGACCATGCGCTCTTCATGTTTCCCAGCATGCCTCGTGTTCACAGAGGCTCGCACTCCAGGGAAGACTATAGGAAAAGATCATGGAGGGCTGCCTGACCCAATACAAATTGGTTTGGTGCGTAGTCACATGGAAACCCTGGGGTGCGCCACCAGAAGCCCCAAATAAAGTGCTAGAGGGTTTTTCCTAGTCCACAGAGGTGAACAGTTCCCTTCGAAGTTCCCAAGGTGGGTCCCCAAGAAATCCTGGAAGAAGTGTCCTCAAGAAGTTCGAGCCGAATGTCAAAACAAGTCCATGAAGTCCGTGGCCAATCAATCATCCGTGTGAGCAATCAAGATGAAATTACAAAAGTCCAAGAAGCAAATTCAAGTAATAAAATCCCAACAGTCCAAGAAGCAATCAAGCGGTCCCAAGCAGTAAGGAACCCACTGGAAGGAAGGAGGGAGGTAGCTGTTCACCACCCCTCAATATGCATGAACAAAAATCGCCAAGCTGTTGTTCCAAAACCATTTGCCCTAAACCTATCATACCTAAGTCTCTGTGTTCATGAGGCGTGTGCAGGGGGCATTTTGAGCTGTGGGGGCCCTCAGTATGATGATAGGCTAGAGTATGAATTTTTGTTGCCTCTCGGAAGCATCCCGAAACACGGCGTCTTCATACACGTACACAAAAACTATTTAAGTTGTTGAGTTGCAATCATCAAGGTCCTTCGACGGTTCCCAATGACAAGTCCTTAGGTAGTCTTCTCGGATATCACGCCTATAGCTGGTGTATAATGGGAAAGCCAACATTTTAAAACCCACAAACATTTTCCCCTCTCTTTGTCGCCTGTTTTCGTTTGGTGTTCCTAGTTGTGCTCCTCCAACATCTTTTGCAGCCATGGATAGACACTCCCTGTCATCGGCGGCGGCATTCAGACAACAACCACTACATTGAACTACGTCTTGGGTGTTTGGGTGCAGCAATACCCATGCGTCCCTGACAACACCGATAACAGCCCGACAACCAATGGTCTACACCGACATGCACGATGGGCGCCAGAAGGCCACGCCTGCGCTCACGAAGGTGGAGCAGATTCATCTCCGCAACCCCGTCTCCAACAACAATGAAGCATGGGGGCAACGTCAACCCCTCAATTATCCGTAAGGCCGATGGCGTCCCGGCGCACCATCAGAATTGTGACACCATGGATGGTGTGACGGTTCGCTCAATGAAGGGGAGCTATCGACGGTCTACTGATGCCTCACCTACATCAAAACAAGGAGATCGTGGGAGCAGTGCAACGTGCCAGTGCGCCAGCGTGAATTTGTGAAACCCTCCAATCTAGCCGGTTGGCACCGTAGCAGCTAGACGGTTGTGGCGAGATTGGTAAAAAATTATTTCTTGTTTTCAGGACAAGGCATGATGTTTCACCATGGTATGAAGACGGAGTAGGGTTGCTTAGTTGACTGGCATCGTGCATGTTATACGATCCAACAAGCTCCCTCCAAAATACAAGTATAGATGGACATCCCTGCACTGGACCCATATCATTTCCTGGATACAACCATCATTTTCGGGAGGGCACTCAGAGGCGCTGATTCCTGGGGTGATCCAACATTCAGTCTGAAATAAGTTGACGCGCCAAATTAAACAAAAGAAGTTTCCACCAAACGAAGTTCGATTGCTTGGGGCTCAAACTTTATTTGGTGAGGGGGCATTTGTTCGACGAGATTTTGTACTACAAACAGTAAAAAAGAAAGAGGATAAATTAAACAATGTTGTCTAATGATAACTTGTGCAAATATTTTTCCGGTAATCGTGCATAAATACATGGAGAAAGGAGTGCACATAAATGTGTGTTAGCAATGTCTTGCACAAGTTCATAAGAAAGAAAAAAAAAAAGAAATATGCATATACCCATAGTGCACTTTTTTTCTGGACAGAGAGAATAGTGCGCATCTCTTGGGTTGATGGATTAGTTATATGCGTGCACGAGCATGAGCATGAGCATGAGCAGGAAATCAATTAGCACAAAATCATCACGTACCAATCCATGCATGTGAGGGCAAGTATTTAAGTACGGGTGGCGTGCGTGTACGTACTCGATTATATGCGGCCGTCCGGCAAGCGCATGTACGTACACGAATACCGGAAGACCCAGCTAAAAGAAAAGAAAATTAGAAAGAACTCAAAAAGGCAAGCTACATGTGAGAAGGCAAGTTTTCTTTCTCTCAATTTTGTTTGACTATTGACGTGCAGGGCAAGAAGAAATTGTCTTGGAAAGAAAACTAAAGATGGAAAGGTCCTGACGCTGAGGCCCAAATTTTAGAATGTTTTGCACCGACGTGCAATAGCCGTGGGTTCTGTCTACTACCTATAAATACATGAGGACCCAATCCAAAGCGAGGGCGAGGAGGAAGCCATCCAGGCGAGAAGGTAAGCAGCTGAGGCGAAGAGCTAGCTAACACATCTCACGCACCCGGGGGCAGTGCAACAACGAACGCAGCCAAGGAGACGACGGTGCATTCGTAAACCATGCAGCTGATGTGATGAGCCCACGAGGAGAGACGCCGGCCACGGCCACGGCGGCAGCCTGCCCACGGCGAGCATGCAGGCGCCCGCGGAGATGAAGAAACGGGAGCAGACCAAGCCCCGCTGACTAATTTTATTTGATATTTTGTGTTTTTCATCTATCAGGTGCCGCACAAAGAGAGCAGAGCAGAGAAGAGAAAGCACGCAGAAGAAGATGCGCCCGCGACGGCAGCGTCGAGGAATAGACGCGCCCGTGGTGGCAGCATCATGGAGATCGGATGAACGGCGGACAAGCGTTCACGCCGGCCATGGAAATACGTGCGTAGGGAGACATAATAACCATACAATAATCTTCTTCTTCTACGTGCCATCATCTATTTGCACGATACCTAAGGATACCCCTGGAGCACAACAGACACACGCACCCGCTGAAGAGATGGCATGCAAGTACAGATGTGATGGCAGCGACGACACACGCCCAGGAAGGAGACGCGCCCGTGGCAGGGTTGCCAAAGTGGAACTCAAGCCCGAAGGAGCACGCGCCTGCGATGGCCGCGTAGGCCCTATCTTGCGGCAACGAGCACGCCACAGAGATTACGGCACGCGCACTAGGAGAGGACAGCCAGCCAGAACAAGCGGGAGGTAGCCGATGGAGATGAGGCACACACAAGAAGGAGGCAGAAGAGGCGGTGTGGCGGCAGCGTCGAGAACAACAGGAAGGCCGTGCCCACGGTGGCAGTGCATGCGCCAAGAAGGATCCGTGGAGGACAGATACATACACCTATATCTGTTTTATGTATGCAGGGAGCAACCACAAATCTCACGGACGGAGGACCTCACGGAAGAACACAGCTTGTGACGGAGACAGAAGGCACGCAACACACCAAGAAGAGCACCTCACGTAGGCAACAAGAAAGGCGCCCGCGCCCCTGGTGGCTGTGTCAAGATCGGTGGGCGCGCCCATGCAGCTGTTGGAAATATGCCCTAGAGGCAATAATAAATTAGTTATTATTACTATATTTCCTTGTTCATGATAATCGTTTATTATCCATCCTATAATTGTATTGATAGGAAACCCAGATACATGTGTGGATACATAGACAACACCATGTCCCTAGTAAGCCTCTAGTTGACTAGCTCGTTGATCAATAGATGGTTACGGTTTACTGACCATGGACATTGGATGTTGTTGATAACCGGATTACATCATTAGGAGAATGATGTGATGGACAAGACCCAATCCTAAGCCTAGCACAAAGATCGTGTAGTTCGTATGCTAAAGCTTTTCTAATGTCAAGTATCATTTCCTTAGACCATGAGATTGTGTAAACTCCCGGATACCGTAGGAATGCTTTGGGTGTACCAAACATCACAACGTAACTGGGTGGCTATAAAGGTGCACTACGGGTATCTCCGAAAGTGTCTGTTGGGTTGGCACGAATCGAGACTGGGATTTGTCACTCCGTGTGACGGAGAGGTATCTCTGAGCCCACTCGGTAGGACATCATCATAATGTGCGCAATGTGACCAAGGAGTTGATCACGGGATGATGTGTTACGGAACGAGTAAAGAGACTTGCCGGTAACGAGATTGAACAAGGTATCGGGATACCGACGATCGAATCTCGGGCAAGTACTATACCGGTAGACAAAGGGAATTGTATACGGGATTGATTGAATCCTTGACATCGTGGTTCATCCGATGAGATCATCATGGAACATGTGGGGGCCAACATGGGTATCCAGATCCCGCTGTTGGTTATTGACCAGAGAGATGTCTCGGTCATGTCTGCATGATTCCCGAGCCCGTAGGGTCTACACACTTAAGGTTCGATGACGCTACGGTTATAGGGAAAGTATGTACGCGGTTACCAAATGTTGTTCGGAGTCCCGGATGAGATCCCGGACGTCACGAGGAGTTCCGAAATAGTCCGGAGGTAAAGATTGATATATTGGAAGTATGGTTTTGGCCACCGGAAGTTTTCCGGGCATCACCGGTAGTGTACCGGGACCACCGGGGGGTCCGGGGGTCCACCGGGAGGGGCCAGGGGCCCCGGAGGCATACATGGGCCAAGTGTGAGAAGGGACAAGCCCCTAGGTGGGCAGGGGAGCCTCCCCACCAAGGACCATGCGTCTAGAGAGAAGAGGGGGCAAACCCTAGGGCAGATGGGCCCTAAAGGCCCATGCTTGGTCCGCCTCCCTCTCCCCCCCACTTGGCCGCCACCCCAGATGGGGATTGGGGCTGCCGCCACCCCTAGGGAGGGAACCCTAGGTGGGGGCGCAGCCCTCCCTCTCCCCCTATATATAGTGGAGGCAAAGGGGCAGCCCAACACACGAAGTTCTTCTCCTGTTGGCGCAGCCCTACCCCTCTCCCTCCTCGTCTCTCGTAGTGCTTGGCGAAGTCCTGCTGGAGTTCCGCGCTCCTTCACCACCACCACGCCGTCGTGCTGCTGCTGGACGGAGTCTTCCCCAACCTCTCCCTCTCTCCTTGCTGGATCAAGGCATGGGAGACGTCACCGGGCTGCATGTGTGTTGAACGCGGAGGTGCCGTCCGTTCGGCACTAGGATCATCGGTGATTTGGATCACGACGAGTACGACTCCATCAACCCTGTACACTTGAACGCTTCCGCTTAGCGATCTACAAGGGTATGTAGATGCACTCTCCTTCCCTCGTTGCTAGATTACTCCGTAGATTGATCTTGGTGATGCGTAGAAAATTTTGAATTTCTGCTACGTTCCCCAACAGTGGCATCATTAGCTAGGTTTATGCGTAGTTTCTATGCACGAGTAGAACACAAGTTGTTGTGGGCGTTGATTTTTGTTCACTATGCTTACCGTTACTAGTCCAATCTTGTTTCGACGGTATTGTGGGATGAAGTGGCCTGGACCGACCTTACACATACGCTTACGTGAGACAGGTTCCACCGACTGACATGCACATGTTGCATAAGGTGGCTAGTGGGTGCCAGTCTCTCCCACTTTAGTCGGATCGGATTCGATGAAAAGGGTCCTTGTGAAGGGTAAATAGCAATTGACATATCACGTTGTGGTTTTTGCGTAGGTAAGAAACTTTCTTGCTAGAAACCCATAGCAGCCACGTAAAACATGCAAACAACAATTAGATGACGTCTAACTTGTTTTTGCAGGGTATGCTATGTGATGTGATATGGCCAAAAAGGAATGTGATGAATGATATGTGATGTATGAGATTGATCATGTTCTTGTAATAGGAATCACGACTTGCATGTCGATGAGTATGACAACCGGCAGGAGCCATAGGAGTTGTCTTAAATTATTGTATGACCTGCGTGTCAATGAACAACACCATGTAATTACTTTACTTTATTGCTAAACCGTTAGCCATAGTAGTAGAAGTAATAGTTGGCGAGACAACTTCATGGAGACACGATGATGGAGATCACGGTGTCATGCTGGTGACGATGATGATCATGGAGCCCCGAAGATGGAGATCAAAAGGAGCAAAATGATATTGGCCATATCATGTCACTTTTGATTGCATGTGATGTTTATCATGTTTTTGCATCTTATTTGCTTAGAACGACGGTAGTAAATAAGTTGATCCCTCATTAAAATTTCAAGAAAGTGTTCTCCCTAACTGTGCACCGTTGCGAAAGCTCGTTGTTTCGAAGCACCACGTGATGATCGGGTGTGATAGATTCTAACGTTCACATACAACGGGTGTAAGCCAAATTTACACACGCGAAACACTTAGGTTAACTTGACGAGCCTAGCATGTATAGACATGGCCTCGGAACACAAGAGACCGAAAGGTCGAGCATGAGTCGTATGGTAGACACGATCAACATGAAGATGTTCACCGATGATGACTAGTCTGTCTCACATGATGTTCACCGATGATGACTAGTTGACTCGGATCATGTAATCACTTAGATGACTAGAGGGATGTCTATCTGAGTGGGAGTTCATAAGATGAACTTAATTATCTTGAACATAGTCAAAAGATCTTTGCAAATTATTCGTAAGCTCGCGCTTTAGTTCTACTGTTTAGATATGTTCCTAGAGAAAATTTAGTTGAAAGTTGAAAGTAGCGACTATGCATACTAGGTCCGTAAACTGAGGATTGTCCTCGTTGCTTCGTAGAAGGCTTATGTCCTTAATGCACCGCTCAGTGTGCTGAACCTCGGACACCATCTGTGGATGTTGCGAACATCTGACATACACGTTTTGATAACTACGTGATAGTTCAGTTAAACGGTTTAGAGTTGAGGCACCAAAGACGATTTCGAAACGTCGCGGAACATATGAGATGTTTCGAGGGCTGAAATTGGGATTTCGGGCTCGTGCCCACGTCAAGAGGTATAAGACCTACGACGATTTTCTTAGCCTGCAAACTAAGGGAGAAAAGCTCAATTGTTGAGCTTGTGCTCAGATTGTCTGAGTACAACAATCACTTGAATCGAGTGGGAGTTGATCTTCCAGATGAGATAGTGATGTTTCTCCAAAGTCATTGCTACCAAGCTTCTAGAGCTTCGTGATGAACTATAACATATCAGGGATAGATATGATGATCCTTGAGATATTCGCGATGTTTGACACCGCGAAAGTAGAAATCAAGAAGGAGCATCAATTGTTGATGGTTGGTGAAACCACTAGTTTCAAGAAGGGCAAGGGAAAGAAGGGATACTTCATGAAACGGCAAACCAGCTGCTGCTCTAGTGAAGAAACCCAAGGTTGAACCCAAACCCGAGACTAAGTGCTTCTGTAATAACGGGAATAGCCACTGGAGCAGAATTACCCTAGATACTTGGCAGATGAGAAGGCTGGCAAGGTCGGTAGAAGTATATTGGATATACATTATGTTAATGTGTACTTTACTAGTACACCTAGTAGCACCAGGGTATTAGATACCGGTTCGGTTGCTAAGTGTTAGTAACTCGAAATAAAGGGCTACGGCATAAACGGAGACTAGCTAAAGGCGAGGTGACGATATGTGTTGGAAGTATTTCCAAGGTTGATGTGATCAAACATCGCACGCTCCCTCTACCGTCGGGATCGGTGTTAAACCTAAATAATTGTTATTTGGTGTTTGCGTTGAGCATAGACATGATTGGATTATGTCTATCGCAATACGGCTATTCATTTAAGGAGAATAATGGTTACTCTGTTTATTTGAATAATACCTTCAATGGTCTTGCACCTAAAATGAATGGTTTATTGAATCTCGATCATAGTGATACACATGTTCATGCCAAAAGATATAAGATAGTAATGATAGTACCACCTACTTGTGGCACTGCCATGTAAGTCACATTGGTATAAAACGCATGAAGAAGCTCCATGTTGATGGATCTTTGGACTCACTCATTTTTGAAAAGTTTGAGACATGCGAACCATGTCTATTGGTATGTACGCATGAAGAAACTCCATGCAGATGGATCGTTTGGACTCACTTGATTTTGAATCACTTGAGACATGCAAATCATACCACATGGGAAAGATGACTGAAAAGCCTCGTTTTTCAGTAAGATGGAACAAGAAAGCAACTTGTTGGAAGTAACACATTTTGATGTGTACAGTCCAATGACTGCTGAGGCATGCAATGGATATCATTATGTTCTTACTTCACAGATGATTTGAGTAGATTCTGAGTATGTTTACTTGATGAAACACAAATCTGAATTATTGAAAGGTTCCAGTAATTTCAGAGTGAAGTTGAAGATCGTCGTGACAAGAGGATAAATTTTTTATGATATGATCATAGAGATGAATATATGAGTTATGAGTTTGGCACACAATTAAGACATTGTGGAAATTGTTTCACAACCAATACCGCCTGGAACACCATAGTGTGATGATGTGTCCGAACATCATAACTGAACCCTATTGGATATGATGCATACCATGATGTCTCTTATCGAATTGCTACTATTGTTTATGGGTTAGGCATTAGAGACAACCACATTCACTTTAAATAGGGCACCACGCAATTCCGTTAAGACGACACCGTATGAACTATGGTTTAGAGAAACCTAAGTTGTCGTTTCTTAAAAGTTTGGGGCTACGACGCTTATGTGAAAAGTTTTAGCCTGATAAGCTCGAACCCAAAGTAGATAAATGCATCTTCATAGGACACCCAAAACAGTTGGATATACCTCCTATCTCAGTTCCGGAAGCAAAAGGGATTGTTTCTAGAATCGGGTCCTTTCTCGAAGAAAAGTTTCTCTTGAAAGAATTGAGTGGGAGGATGGTGGAGACTTGATGAGGTTATTGAACCATCACTTCAACTAGTGTGTAGCAGGGCACTGGAAGTTGTTTCTATGGCGCCTACACCAATTGAAGTGGAAGCTAATGATAGTGATCATGAAACTTCAGATCAAGTCACTACCAAACCTCATAGGTCGACAAGGATGCGTACTACTTCAGAGTGGTACTTAATCCTGTCTTGGAGGTCATGTTGCTAGACAACAATGAACCTACGGGCTATGGAGAAGCGATGGTGGGCCCAGATTCCGACAAATGGCTCGAGGCCATAAAATCAGAGAGAGGATCCATGCATAAAACAAAGTGTAGACTTTGGAAGAACTACCTGATGGTCGTAAGGCTGTTGTGTACAGATGGATTCTAAAAGGGAAGACAGACAATGATGGTATGTGTCACCATTAAGAAAGCTCGACTTGTCGCTAAGATGTTTTCCGACAAGTTCAAGGAGTTGACTACGGTGAGACTTTCTCACTCGTAGCGATGCTAAGAGTCTGTTGGAATTGTATTAGCAGTTACTGCATTTTTTATGAAATCTTGCAGATAGGATGTCGAAACATTGTTTCCTCGACAATTTTCTTGAGGAAAGGTTGCATATGATACAACCAGAAGGTTTTTGTCAATCCTAAAAGATGCTAACAAGTATGCAAAGCTCCAGTAGTCCTTCTAAGGACTGGAGTAAGCATCTCGGAGATGGAATATACGCTTTGATGAGATGATCAAAGATTTTGGGTTTATACAAAGTTTATGAGAAACTTGTATTTCCAAAGAAGTGAGTGGGAGCACTATAGCATTTTTGATGAGTATATGTTATTGACATATTGTTGATCAGAAATGATGTAGAATTTCTAGAAAGCATATAGGGTTATTTGAAAGTGTTTTTCAATGGAAAAAACCTGGATTAAGCTACTTGAACATTGAGCATCAAGATCTATAAGGATAGATAAAAATCGCTTGATAGTACTTTCAAATGAGTACGCACCGTGACAAGATTTTGAAGGAGTTCAAAATAGATCGGCGAAGAAGGAGTTCTTGGCTGTGTTATAAGGTGTGAATATTGAGTAAGACTCAAGACATGACCACGACAGAAGAGAGAGAAAGGAGGAAGGTCGTCCCCTATGCTTCAGACGTAGGCTCTATAGTATGCTATGCTGTGTACCGCACCTAAAGTGTGCCTTGCCATGAGTCAATCAAGGGGTACAAGAGTGATCCAGGAATGGATCACAGGAAAGCGGTCAAACTTATCCTTAGTAACTAGTGCACTAAGGAATTTTCTTGATTATGGAGGTGGTAAAAGAGTTCGTCGTAAAGGGTTACGCCGATGCAAGCTTTAACACCTATCCGAATGACTCTGAGTAGCAAAACAGATACGTATAGTGGAGCAACCATTTGGAATAGCTCCAAGTGGAGCATGGAAGCAGCATTTACAATATGACCTAGAGATTTGCAAAGTACATACGGATCTGAATGTTGCAGACCCGTTGACTAAAACCTCTCTCACAAGCAAAACATGATCAAACCCCAGAACTCATTGAGTCTTAATCACATGATGATGTGAACTAGTTTAGACACTAGTAAACTCTTTGGATGTTGGTCACATGGCGATGTGACCTGTGAGTGTTAATCACATGGCGATGTGAACTAGATTATTGACTCTAGTGCAAGTGGGAGACTGTTGGAAATATGCCCTAGAGGAAATAATAAATTAGTTATTATTACTATATTTCCTTGTTCATGATAATCGTTTATTATCCATCCTATAATTGTATTGATAGGAAACTCAGATACATGTGTGGATACATAGACAACACCATGTCCCTAGTAAGCCTCTAGTTTACTAGCTCGTTGATCAATAGATGGTTACGGTTTCCTGACCATGGACATTGGATGTTGTTGATAACGGGATTACATCATTAGGAGAATGATGTGATGGACAAGACCCAATCCTAAGCCTAGCACAAAGATCGTGTAGTTCGTATGCTAAAGCTTTTCTAATGTCAAGTATCATTTCCTTAAACCATGAGATTGTGTAAACTCCCGGATACCGTAGGAATGCTTTGGGTGTACCAAACTTCACAACGTAACTGGGTGGCTATAAAGGTGCACTACGGGTATCTCCGAAAGTGTCTGTTGGGTTGGCACGAATCGAGACTGGGATTTGTCACTCCGTGTGACGAAGAGGTATCTCTAGGCCCACTAGGTAGGACATCATCATAATGTGCACAATGTGACCAAGGAGTTGATCACGGGATGATGTGTTACGGAACGAGTAAAGAGACTTGCCGGTAACGAGATTGAACAAGGTATCGGGATACCGACGATCGAATCTCGGGCAAGTACTATACCGGTAGACAAAGGGAATTGTATACGGGATTGATTGAATCCTTGACATTGTGGTTCATCCGATGAGATCATCATGGAACATGTGGGGGCAAACATGGGTATCCAGATCCCGCTGTTGGTTATTGACCAGAGAGATGTCTCGGTCATGTCTGCATGATTCCCGAGCCCGTAGGGTCTACACACTTAAGGTTCGATGATGCTAGGGTTATAGGGAAAGTATGTACGCGGTTACTGAATGTTGTTCGGAGTCCTAGATGAGATCCCGGACGTCACGAGGAGTTCCGGAATGGTCCGGAGGTAAAGATTGATATATAGGAAGTATGGTTTTGGCCACCGGAAGTGTTCCGGGCATCACCGGTAGTGTACCGAGACCACCGGAGGGGTCCGGGGGTCCACCGGGAGGGGCCACGGGCCCCGGAGGCATACATGGCCCAAGTGTGAGAAGGGACCAGCCCCTAGGTGGGCTGGGGCGCCTCCCCACCAAGGCCCATGCGCCTAGAGAGAAGAGGGGGCAAACCCTAGGGCAGATGGACCCTAAAGGCCCATGCGTGGTGCGTCTCCCTCTCCCCCCCACTTGGCCGCCACCCCAGATGGGGATTGGAGCTGCCGCCACCCCTAGGGAGGGAACCCTAGGTGGGGGCGCAGCCCTCCCTCTCCCCCTATATATAGTGGAGGCAAAGGGGCAGCCCAACACACGAAGTTCTTCTCCTGTTGGCGCAGCCCTACCCCTCTCCCTCCTCGTCTCTCATAGTGCTTGGCGAAGCCCTGCTGGAGTTCCGCACTCCTCCACCACCACCACGCCATCGTGCTGCTGCTAGACGGAGTCTTCCCCAACCTCCCCCTCTCTCCTTGCTGGATCAAGGCATGGGAGACGTCACCGGGCTGCATGTGTGTTGAACGCGGAGGTGTCATCCGTTCGGCACTAGGATCATCGGTGATTTGGATCACGACAAGTACGACTCCATCAACCCCGTTCACTTGAACGCTTCCGCTTAGCGATCTACAAGGGTATGTAGATGCACTCTCCTTCCCTCGTTGCTAGATTACTCCGTAGATTGATCTTGGTGATGCGTAGAAAATTTTGAATTTCTACTATGTTCCCCAACAGTAGTGGCGCTTACGCCAAGGGAACACGGTGACAACACCCTCACATGGAAGCAGAGCAGCGGCGAGCAGATGAGTGCTCCCATGAAAGGATATCCGGCGGTGCAATAATCTTCTTTTTCTATGTGTGTAGGTCATCACACAGCCGGATGCAGCAGCCGCATGGGTGCACACTCACCCATGGATGCACATAGCAAGGAGTAGGCATCGAGCCTGCTGGGAAGCCAACCGCCATCTACTTTGTCAAGCCGACGCCATGGAGGACGGAGGCGAGGAGCTCGCCCAAACGACGCCCTCGACTTTGTCATCAAGCCGGTGCCATGGAGGATGGTGGCGTGGAGCTCGCCAAGACAACGCCCATTGCCAACATCATCAACCCGGTGACGCGGAGGATCGTGGCGTGGAGCCCGGAGGCGTGAAGCTCGCGGGGATGCCGCCGCGTGCCGCGGAGTATGGCAACATGGAGCCCGCCAGGACGACGCTCGTTGCCTTCGTCATCAAACAGGCGCCATGGAGGATGGAGGTGTGGAGCTCCCGAGGATTTCGCCGGACACAAAGCCCACCAAGACGACGTCCATCATCAACATCATTAAGCCTGTGCCGTAGTGGACGGAGGCATAGAGCTCACGGGACGACACCACCGATGTCTACCTCATCAAGACGGAGACCGCGACCTGGAGCCCATAAAGATGACACATGCCCCCAGTGCTTCCCGCAACATGGAGCCCGCGATACAAAGAAGATGGTGCTACGCGATGACATGTCTTCACCGACCCTTACCACGATCCCGCGATGCGTTTTCTTTTTCTTGGCCGACCATCGAATAAGGCCTCCAATCGAGACGAGGTGCGACAGGTCTCGGCGTACAGGCAGCATGCTCCTTGTCCTAGCAGACCACCGAATACGGCGTCTAGCTAGGACGAGCCATCAACCACGCCCTTCCATGATGTCACCTTTCTTCGGCAGCGCGATGCTTTCCCCTTATCTTGGTAGACCATCGAATATGGCGTCCAGCCGAGACAAGGTGCACCCTTCGTTGCACATAGGTCTCGTCGTCGTACGGGTGGCAAGCTCTTTGTCTTAGCAGACCACCGAATACGGCGTCTAGCTGAGACGAGGCATCAACCACGCCCCTCCATGATGACATTTTTCTTCAACACCGCAATGTTTTGCCCTTGTCTTGGTGGCCACCGAATACGGCGTCCAGACGAGACGAGGTGCACCCATCATTGCATCAGGTCTCATTTGTCGTACGGGTGGCGTGATCCTTGTCTTAGCAGACCACCGAATACGGCATCTAGCTGAGATGGGGCATCAACCACGCCCCTCCATGATGTTACCTTTCTTCGGCCCCGCGGCGTGATCCTTGTTTTCGCAGACCACCGAATACGGCGTCTAGCCAAGACAAGGCATCTATCACGTCCATCTAAGATGTTACCTTCCACAGTCTCGTGAGGCGGAGTTCTTTGTCTTAACAGACTGTCGTAACCTCGACGTCTAGTCGAGACAAGGCACCAACCACACCGGCAATGCCGATGTGAGCGGCCGCTGGTTTTACACCGACGTCGGTCTCCATAAAAGAGTACTCCCGCGAGGCAACCCCTTGTGTACCCCGACGAAGCCGCTATATCGTCAAGAAGTTCGAGCCAAGAAGGATCCATGCTACTCCAACACCGACTACATCAATGCTGTCAAGACCGACGAGGCGCGACGGCGAGGGCAAACGTGGCCAACAGAAAGCCACGTTTTGTGCGGCACATGTACCGACGAGGACACGTGCTTTGCCACCATGCACACCATACACTCACACCATCATCATCATGCATGGGGAACACGAAGCGAAGACGACGAAGATGACCACACGGCTTAATCGGAGGTATCTCGTGGAGCAACCCGCGGGAGTAATTAACCAGGAGCTTTTCGAGGCCCCGGGAACCAGGAGACCGCACATCGCCATAGTCAGGCAGGCCGCGCTAGTAGGCCACAGAGCGCAACCATTTTTTTATGGGATCTTGTAATTTTGTTTATCCAAAGAGATAAATGAAATACTTTTTCCCGTATCACTTTTCTTTGTGTACTACGGTACACTGGCACGCCCGCATTTTTCTTTTTCCCCGGCGCATGAGAGAAAATCAAACTCCTCCTCTTCTCTTCTAACGGAGGGCATATGGCTAAAAAATAGTAGATAGCAGGTGGCTAAAAAATAAATGACATGAGACATATGATAGCTCTACAACATTGCATGGCAAACAGAATTAGATTCTACTCCGTATGATTTTGTAATATATGAGCACAGGGATGGCTGGGAAATGCAGGTACTCCTCCAGCGCACCACCACATGTGGTCCTATCAAAATAATAGTCGACTGAAAATAAATAGGTCAGTCAATTTTTTTATGAACCGCCCGATCTACAAGGAACGGGCAGATGGCCTTCGTCTACCTCCCGCCAGTCATTGTTGACGATCTTTCTCGAAACGCTAGCGACCACCGGCCTAGACCCCTGACTCCGTTGCCCCGCCCTCCCCTCGACCTCACACCACCGCCGTGCTTGGCAGCACACCCCGGCCATCCCTTTAAGCCCGGCCGACCTCCAGATCGGGCGCCAGCAGCTCCTAGACCCCACACACCCCTAAGATAAACACCAAGGCGCTGCTTCCCCGGCTTAATAGGCATACTAGTGCCTGTTACGCCGGGGAATGCTTCCTTTAATTGGGAATCAACTAACCAGGAATTGAAATCCAGGGTGGCGACAGACCTCTAGCTAAGGTGAAATAGTATATGAGGAGAAACCTTATGCATCGCGAGTTACTAGGAACATCTAGTATCAGGGGGAAGGTGTAGGAAGAAGCGGTCAAATAGTGTCTTCTGTGGGATGAATACCGTGCAAGCAGACACGTAAGATTTGCATGAATAAGGGAAGAGGAGTACCATTTTTGGTTGCCAGTGCTGTGTCCTTCTTATATCGCGACGTTGTTCTTATTTATACCGAGGTGATACGTCTCCGTCGTATCTACTTTTCCTAACGCTTTTCCTCTTATTTTGGATTCTATTTTTCATGAGTTGAATGAAACTAACCCGGACTGATGCTGTTTTCAGCAGAACTACCATGTGTTGTTTTTGTGCAGAAATAAAAGTTCTCGGATAGGAACAAAACTTTGCGAGGAATTTTATATGAATAAAGATAATTTCTGGAGCCAAGAACCATCGGAGGGGGGCACTTGGGTGGGCACAACCCACCAGGGTGCGTCCCCCGTCCAGGCGCGCCCAGGTGGGTTGTCCCCACCTGGTGCCCCTGCAGACCCTGAAACCGACGCTATAAAATCACATATTTCTAGAAAAAAAAATTAGGGAGAAAGAATTATCGGGAGGCACGAGACGGAGCCGCCACCACGTGCTGTTCTTCATCGGGAGGCCAGATCTGGAGTCCGTTTGGGGCTCCAGAGAGGGGAATTTTCGATCTTCGTCATCACCAACCCTTCTCCATCGCCAATTCCATGATACTCCCTACCAGGAGTGTGTAATTCCTTCATAGGCTCTCTAGTCGGTGCGGAGTTGGGTGAGATTCATCATGTAATCGAGTTAGTTTTGTTAGGGCTTGATCCCTAGTATCCATTATGTTCTGAGGTTGATGTTGCTATGACTTTGCATGCTTAATGCTTGTCACTTTCGGCCCAGATGCCATTATTTCAGATCTGAACCGTTTATGTTATCACCATTATATCTATGTTCTAGATCCGATCTTGCAAGTTATAGTCACCTACTACGTGTTATGATCTAGCAACCCCGGAGTGACAATAGTTGGGACACCGGTGATGATCGTAGTTTGAGGAGTTCATGTATTAACCATGTGTTAATGCTTTGTTCCTGTTCTCTATTAAAAGAAGGCCTTAATATCCCTCAGTTTCCAATAGGACCCCGCTACCACGGGAGGGTAGGACAAAAGATGCCATGCAAGTTCTTTCCATAAGCACGTATGACTATTTACGGAATACATGCCTACATTTTATTTATGAGCCGGAGCTAGTGCCGTATCGCCCTAGGTTGTAACTGTCACATGATGAATATCATCCAACAAATAGTCGATCCAATGCCTATGATTTTCCTACATATTGTTCTTGCTAAGTTACCACTGCTGCTGTTACTATTGTCACTGCTACAAAACTATTTCTATCACTATTACCGTTACTATTGCTGTTGCTACTACTATCACATACTATTTTGCTACTGACGCTTTGCTGCAGATAATTAATCTCCAGGTGTGGTTGAATTGACAACTCAGCTGCTTATACTTACAATATTCTTTGGCTCCCCTTGTATTGAATCTATAAATTTGGGTTGAATACTCTACCCTCGAAAACTGTTGCGATCCCCTATACTTGTGGGTTATCAAGACCTTTTTCTGGCGCCGTTGTCGGGGAGGACAGCTATATTTGTTGAGTCACTTGGGATTATTATCAATTTATCACTATGAAGAATTTGAAGGATGCTAAGACTAAGATTTTTCCCTCTAAGACGAGGGGAAGTAAGGAACTGCCATCTAGCTCTGCACTGGATTCACCTTCTGTTATAAGTAAACTTGCAACACCATTCTACCTCTTGAGCAACGCGTTGGTTTTCCCTTGAAGAGGAAAGGGTGATGCAGTAAAGTAGCATAAGTATTTCCCTCAGTTTTTGAGCACCAAGGTATCAATCCAGTAGGAGACCATGCTCGAGTCCCATGCACCTACACAAACAAATAAGAACCTCGCAACCAATGCGATAAAGGGGTTGTCAATCCCTTCACGGTCACTTACGAGAGTGAGATCTGATAGATATGATAAGATAATATTTTTGGTATTTTTATGATAAAGACTAAAAGTAAAGAAAGCAAACTAAACGGCGACATAAATAGCTTGTTGATGGGAGATTAATATGATGGAAAATAGACCCAGGGGCCATAGGTTTCACTAGTGGCTTCTCTCAAGATAGCATAAGTATTACGGTGGGTGAACAAATTACTGTCGAGCAATTGATAGAACTGAGCATAGTTATGAGACCTGTATATAGGAATCACATCCGTGACAAGTAGACCGACTCCTGCCTACATCTACTACTATTACTCCAAACATCGACCGCTATCCAGCATGCATCTAGAGTATTAAATTCATAAGAATGGAGTAATGCTTTAAGCAAGATGATATGATGTAGAGGGAGAAACTCATGCAATATGATATAAACCCCATCTTTTTATCCTCGATGGCAACAATACAATACGTGTCGTTTCCCTTTCTGTCACTGGGATCGAGCACCGCAAGATTGAACCCAAACCTAAGCACTTCTCCCATCGAAAGAAAAAGATCAATCTAGTAGGCCAAACCAAACTGATAATTTGAATAGACTTGCAAAGATACCAATCATACATAAAAGAATTCAGAGGAGATTCAAATATTGTTCATAGATAAACTTGATCATAAACCCACAATTCATCGGATATCGACAAACACACCGCAAAAGAAGATTACATCAAATAGATCTCCAAGAGAAACAAGGAAAACTTTGTATTGAGATCCAAAGAGAGAGAAGAAGCCATCTAGCTAATAACTATGGACCCGAAGGTCTGAGGTAAACTACTCACACATCATCGAAGATGCTATGGTGTTGATGTAGAAGCCCTCCGTGATCAATGCCCCCTCCGACATTAACTAAAGTCATGACCTCTTCAAACCCAATTTTATCAAAAATTTCATAAGATTGATAAAAATCCAAATATGTGGGATCTAAAGTTGACACTCTTCCAAACCCACTTTAAATATTATTGCAAACACTATTATCAATCTCATATTCATCATGGGGCTTAAATAAATTTTCAAGATCATAAAAAGAATCACCCCAATCATGATCATTGCAACAAGTAGTGGACATAGCAAAACTAGCATCCACAAGCTTAGGGTTTTGCATATTATTAGCACAATTGATGTCAAGAGGATTTATAGTAAAATCATTGCAATCATGTTTTTTATTCAAGGAGCTATCATGAATCTCTTCATAAATTTCTTCATCACAATTTTCAGACTCACGAATTTCAAGCAAAACCTCATAAAGATAATCTAGTGCACTCAAATCACTAGAAATTGGTTCATCATAAATGGATCTCCTAAAAAGATTAGCAAGGGGATGAGAATCCATAAATTTTTAGCAAGCGAAGATGCAAGCAAAAAGAAGGCACATGGTAACACAAGATCAAACGAAAGGAGGGCGAATAAAACGGCAGAGGTGAAGTGGGGGAGAGGAAAACGAGAGGAAAATGGCAAATAATGTAATGCGAGGGATAAGAGTTTGTGATGGGTACTTGGTATGTCTTGACTTGTGCGTAGACTCCCCAGCAACGGCGCCAGAAATCTTTCTTTCTACCTCTTGAGCACTGCGTTGGTTTTCCCTTGAAGAGGAAAGGGTGATGTAGTAAAGTAGCATAAGTATTTCCCTCAGTTTTTGAGAACCAAGGTATCAATCCAGTAGGAGACCACGCTCGAGTCCCACGCACCTACACAAACAAATAAGAACCTCGCAACCAATGCGATAAAGGGGTTGTCAATCCCTTCATGGTCACTTACGAGAGTGAGATTTGATAGATATGATAAGATCATATTTTTGGTATTTTTATGATAAAGACTAAAAGTAAAGAAAGCAAAATAAATAGTGACATAAATAGCTTGTTGACGGGAGATTAATATGATGGGAAATAGAACCCGGGGCCATAGGTTTCACTAGTGGCTTCTCTCAAGATAGCATAAGTATTACGGTGGGTGAACAAATTACTGTCGAGAAATTGATAGAGTTGAGAATAGTTATAAGAATATCTAGTTATGATCATGTATATAGGCATCACGTCCGTGACAAGTAGACCGACTCCTGCATGCATCTACTACTATTACTCCACACATCGACCACTGTCCAACATGCATCTAGAGTATTAAGTTCATAAGAACAGAGTAATGCTTTAAGCAAGATGACATGATGTAGAGGGATAAACTCATGCAATATGAAATAAACCCCATCTTTTTATCCTCGATGGCAACAATACAATACATGTTGTTTCACTTTCTGTCACTGGGATCGAGCACCGCAAGATTGAACCTAAAGCTAAGCACTTCTCCCATTGCAAGAAAGATCAATCTAGTAGGCCAAACCAAACTAATAATTGGAAGAGACTTGCAAAGATAACTAATCATACATAAAAGAATCCAGAGGAGATTCAAATATTGTTCATAGCCAAACTTGATCATAAACCCACAATTCATCGGATCTCGACAAACACACCGCAAAAGAAGATTACATCGAATAGATCTCCAAGAGAAATAAGGAGAACTTTGTATTGAGATCCAAAGAGAGAGAAGAAGCCATCTAGCTAATAACTATGGACCCGAAGGTCTGAGGTAAACTACTCACACATCATCGAAGATGCTATGGTGTTGATGTAGAAGCCCTCCGTGATCAATGCCCCCTCCGACAGGATGCCGGAAAAGGCCCCAAGATGGGATCTCACGGGTACAGAAGGTTGCGGCCGTGGAATTAGGTTTTCGTGGTGCTCCTGGATGTTTTCGGGGTACGTAGGTATATATAGGAGGAAGAAGTAGGTCGGTGGAGCCACGAGGGGCCCACAAGGGTGGAGGGCGCGCCTAGGTGGGTAGGCGCGCCCCCTACCTTGTGGCTTCCTCGTCTGCTGCTTGACATCCACTCCAAGTCCTCTGGATCACGTTTGTTCCGAAAATCACGTTCCCGAAGGTTTCATTCTGTTTGGACTCCGTTTGATATTCTTTTTCTACGAAACACTAAAATAGGCAAAAAAATAGCAATTTGGGCTGCGCCTCCGGTTAATAGGTTAGTCCCAAAAAATAATATAAAAGTGTGTGATAAAGCCCATTAAACATCCAAAATAGAATATATAATAGCATGGAAGAATAAAAAATTATAGATACGTTGGAGACGTATCACACCACCACATGCTATTAATCCTGATATGTCGCAAGTTATTGATGATGCCACTTCTGCTATGAATGATGATGATGCTAGTACCTTTCTTGATGATAATGTGCCACCAGGTGAATGTTTTGATGAACAAATTGCTAGAACTGAAGCTTTTGAGAATGCTGAAACTGATGAAATTGTTGAAACTGATGAAGACCTTGAAACTGAAAATCTTTAAACACCTATGAGAACTAGTCCTCCTAGATATGAATTGCCTAAGGTACCGGAAGGTTATGTTATTCTTGCTTGTAAGGATAGAGATGATCTAGAAAAATTATTATGCAAGTATAAAGAAAATACTTTGAATGCTAAAATGAAATGTGATCCTCAGTTTGCTACTTCTCCTGTCTTTGTTGACGATAAGTATTATGAATTCTCTGTCGACCTAGAGTTGATAACTTTGGTTGAATCTGATCCTTTCCATGGTTCTGAAACTAAAACTGTTGTGGCACATCTTACTAAGTTGAATGACATAGCCACCCTTTTTGCTCATGATGAGAAAATTCGCTATTATTATATTCTAAAATTATTTCCGTTCTCATTAAAGGGTGATGCTAAAGCTTGGTACAATACTCTTGCTCCTAGTTGTGTGCGTAGTCCCCAGGACATGATTTATTACTTCTCTAAAAAAATATTTCCCTGCTCATAAGAAACAAGCTGCCTTACAGGAAATATTTAACTTTGTGCAAATTCAAGAAGAGAGTCTCCCACAAGCTTGGGGGAGGCTTCTCGAATTGCTTAATGATTTGCCGGATCATCCTCTTAAGAAAAATGAAATACTCGATATCTTCTATAATGGACTAACCGATGCTTCTAGGGATTTCCTAGATAGTTGTGTTGGTTGTGTTTTCAGGGAATGAATTATTGGGCAAGCTGAAGAATTATTGAATAACATATCAAAAAGTTATGATGATTGGACTCTTCCTAAACCACAACTTAAACCCACTCCGAAGAAGAGGGGTATCTTATATCTCAGTCCTGAAGATATGCAAGAGGCAAAGAAATATATGAGAGAAAAATGTATTAAAGCTGAGGATGTAAACAATTTACCTCCTATTGAAGAAATACATGGGGTTGATACACCACCACCTCCTAAGGTGGTATAGGTAAATTCTCTAATGAAATTCAATGATAATGATAATCCTCATAATATGCACCTTAGCCAATGCCTTTATGAGTTTGAAAATTACAATAGAAAGCAAGATCACTTCAATGCAAATGTTATGAAACAATTGAAATACAATTCTGATATGATTGCTCGCTTGAGTGACTTGTTATTTAGACTCTCAAATGATGTTGGAGGTGTGGGGAAGCATGCTTCTATGGTTCAAACTTAGTTAGAACAAGTTGCTTAATCTCAAAGAGAGTTGTTAGATGAAATGAACAATAATATCAATGATCATGTTGTTAGAGTAATGACTAGAGGAGGTAGGATGACTCAGGAACCACTTTATCCCCAGGGACACCCAAAAAGAATTGAACAAGACTCTCAAAGGGTTAACACTGATGCACATAGTCCTTCTAAGAAGAAAAGGAAGAAGAAAAATGATAGGAATTTGCATGCCTCTAGTCAACTTGAAGTAGGCAAACCTCCCGATAATGATAATGAAGTTTCTATCTCTGATGCTGAGACTCGGACTGGTAGTGAATATTCATCTTCTGATAATGAAAAAGATAATGATGAGGTTCGTGAAGATACTCAAACAAATAATAAAGAACCTGACAATGATGTTGAGATAGAACCAGCAATTGATCTTGATAACCCACAACCCAAGAATAAAAGATATGATAAAAGATACTTTGCTGCTAGAGAACACGGTAAGGAAAGAGAACCATGGGTTCAAAAACCTATGCCCTTCCCACCTAAGTCAACTAAAAATAAATATGATGAAGAATTTGAACGCTTTGCTGAAATGCCGAGGCCAGTCTTTTTGTGTACTTGCTTGACTGCTATCTTTAAAATGCCTCCTTATGCAAATTACATGAAAGACATCATCACCAATAAGAGAAAAATACCGGAAGCTGAAATCTCCACCATGCTTGCTAATTATACTTTTAAAGGTGGAGTACCTAAAAAACTTGGAGATTCGGGAATCCCAACTATACCTTCTCCATCAAAAGAAATTATGTGAAAACTGCTTTATGTGATTTGGGAGCTGGTGTTATTGTTATGCCTTTCTCTTTATATAAAAGACTCGATTTGAATAAACTCACACCTACTGAAATATCTTTGCAAACGGCTGAATCAACTACCATACCTATCGGTATTTGTGAGGATGTGCCCATTGTTGTTGCTAATGTTACTATTTTAACTGACTTTGTTACACTTGAGATGCCCGAGGACGAAAACATGTTGATTATCCTTGGTAGACCCTTTTTGAATACTGCAGGAACTATTATTGATTGCAATAAAAGCAAGGTCACTTTTCATATCAATGGTAATGAGCATACGGTGCACTTTCTGAAGAAACAATTCCAAGTGAATGGTGTTAATGTTATTGAAAAATCTCCGACAATCACTATTGGAAGTTTTCAACTACCTCTACCTACTGTTGAAAAGAAATATGAAATGCTTATTGTTGGGGACATTCATATCCCCGTTGAGGTAACTTAGTGATTTACGAAAGTTCTTCGGTTTCATGCTAATCGAAAGTGGTTGTTTAATAAGAATTGATCAACCTTATTAATGGATCATTTTTTAGAGGTATAAATTTGATGAATTTAGATAGCACTACCTTCTGTCCCTACCTTTTGTTTTCTGTTTTTATTAGTTAAATAAAATAAAATGCCATGTTTTGTCTGTTTTGTGAATTTCCCGTGCAATAAAAAATGACCCTAAAATAAAAGTTCTCAGAATGCTCTAAAAATTTAATATGATTTTTTCTGATTATTTAAGAACTTTTGGTGCAAATAATATCAGAGGGAGGTGCACCAGGTGGGCACAACCCACCTGGGCACGCCAGGACCCCCAGGCGCGCTCTGGTGGGTTGTGGTCCCCACGTGGCCCCCTCATTTATCTCTTCATCCCACATCACCACCTAGCTCCAGAAAAAACCACTATTGTTCTCTCTCTCTCTCTCTCTCCCTCTTTTCTTTCCCTCAAACCCGCGGATTTCGATCTCTTTGCTCGAAGCTCCATTTCCGAAACTTTTTCGAGGGATTGTTGCTTGGTATGTGACTCCTTTGTTGGTCATATTAGTTTTTGCTTTAGTGGTTTGTATTTCAAATAATTAGCTACTCTTGGTGCTGCTGTAGATGAGCTTGCATGTTGAATTCTTAGAGTTCTTAGTAGTTTGAATGCTTGCTATGTCCTCTATGCATACCTATGAGTAGTTGCTTGCAATCTTGTGAAGTTTTGTTAACAAAATTTTGTGACCCAAGTTTTTTATTTAGAAAATTGTACTTGAATATGATGAACCTCTTTGGAAGGAGCTCTTTGAGGAGGAGATCCTCGGAGGCATCTTCTAGTAGCAGCTCCGCTCGTCGGTCTTATGTTGAACCAAGTGAAAGTTCCATATGAGATGCCGCCACCAAAACATGCTTATGGCCATGTAACGATTATATGGTGAGTGTGGGCATTAAGGAACAATTTGAACAATATGTTCACAATGTGTAGCTCGGTCCCTACATTTCAGATAAGGGCAACCAACACCTCACTCTCACTGAATCATTTACCGAAGGATTTAAATTCCATCCCCGTGAGTCTAGGGTGTCATTTAAATTGTATGTAAATCCGTTCACCATATCTTTAGAGAGATTTGCTCACCACTGCAAAGTCCCATTCTGGGGTTCGCTTGACGAACCACCAAGGTCTGAGTTTGAGATATTCTTGACTAGTCTTTTGCTACGGTGAGACTAGGGGAGTGACGCATGGTAGAATAAAGAGCATTCATTTTCTCTCAATCCAGTACTTTGCATTATTTAATGGAAAATGTATTGTAGGTAAACAAGATTGTAGTACACTTTGTGCTCCACACTTGAGCCTCGTACGCACCACCCTCACCGATGACAAAAGTTATAATCTTGGAGCGATTGTTGCATGCAGGTTGCAACACAATGCTGGTAGTGGATATTTTTATGGTGGAATTTATGCCACACTCTTAGCAAGAGAGCTGGGTGTTTCACCTTGGCCTTATGACCCTATTTTACCCACGCAATACTTGGTCTTTGATGCTATGAAACGTCATAAGATCCTTAGTGGTGAACCCCTATAACCTGTTGTTTAATAAAAGTTTCTTTGTGGACACATATTTGCCGGCACATGCTCTCCTCGATGTTCACAATAACGGAAGATATATTTTGTTCTTGAGAGCGAGGCCCGAGCTCATAACTCGACAGTTGTGGCTGCACAGCAGGCTGCAACATCTGCACCGAGAGCCTCCGTGAGCTATCACTACGACCCTTATGCAGGCTACTTACCGATTACCAAGTTAGGCCAAAAGCCTAAGCTTGGGGGAGTACGTATTTCCATCGACATTACATTCATGTTCACAAATTTCATTCCAGTTGTCGATGTCCACACCCTTTCATTGTATTATCCATGCTAAATTTATTTTCTCGCTTTCTTCTTGTGTGTTTGAAAAACTTTGAGAAAATCCAAAAATATATTTCCTATTTATTTTCACTTTTTCTTCCTAGTTTAAATTGTTGTAGCACTAAAAAGAAAACCCGAAAAGATTTCCTTGTTCTTTTTGCTTGTTGGGAGTTTTTCCGTGTAAATAGTTTTTCTCGTTTTTGCTTTTCCCTTTTATTTGCTCGTTGAAGAAAAACCGAAAACTTCAAAAATATTTCAGTGTGTTTCTCTGAATTTCTTTTCCATTTTATTGAGTCATACCGAGGAGAAGACCACGATGAAAATGTTGAGTGGCTCTCATATGCATTATTGTTGATCTAACAAAGAGCCCATATTACCTTGTCTTCTCCTCTTGAATAAAATGTTTGCAAATTCCATCTTAGTCCATGGCACTCTTGCACTATTATTATTATCATATCGTTCGGTCGTGCATGTGAAAGGAAATAATGATGATATTGGATGAACTGGCTGTGGCATAGAGAAATGGGTATGAACTCGACTTGTTCTGTTTTTGTAAATATGTTTAACCTAGTATCCATGATTCAGCCTATTATGATCAAACATGTTTGCAATGACAATTAGAGATTATAGTTTCTCATGCCATTCATAAGTAGCTAGGAGTGCATAATGATTTATCTTGGATGCCAACATTTCGTTAAAATGATTGTGATGTAGTATGATGATATGATATCCTCCTCTGAATGTTTGAGTGTCTTGACTTGGAACATGTTCATGCATGTAGTTGGATCAAAACCAACATAGCCTCTATGATATTTATGTTCATGGTGTTCATATCCTACTCATGCTAGTATCCAATGTTACTTATGCATAATGCATGTTCATGACCGTTTTCGCTCTCTAACTGGCCGCTTCTCAACCTATTTGCTAGCCTTCACCTGTACCAAGTAGGAATTCTGCTTGTGCATCAAAAACCTTAAACCCAAGTTATTCCAGATGAGTCCACCATATCTACCTATATGCGGTAGTACCCTGCCGTCCTAAGTAAATTTGCATGTGCCACCTCTAAAACCTCAAATAAATATCCTTTTTGTGTGCCTGGATTGTTCATAGAGCGACAGGAGGTGGTTAGTATCTTCCATGCTAAGCGGGTTATTCTCATAATGAGTGTTTATTCACTCGTCCTTGCACGAGAGGGGCGGTAATAGGGATCCCCAGTCCCGAATTCAAATTGCAATTAATTAAACAAAACTCCCCCAGGACTGTTGTTGGTATGGACGGCACCCGTTGTTTCAAACAAGCTGTGGAGTGTGATTGTTGGTGGAGGGGGAGCAAACCTTTACTTTTATTGCTTGGGAACCGCCACTAATGTGTTTAGCATGGAAGATACCGATAACTAATGGCCGCGAAGTAAACAAGAAGGGTGCATTTCTCAAAATTTCGTTTACCTCTGTTTTAAAAACTCGAGCTCTGGCACCGCTGCAAATCACTGCTTCCCTCTACAAAGGGACTATCTATTTACTTTTATGTTGTGCCATCACCTTCTAAAATGAGCGCCAGAACCTGAGAGCACTGCTGTCATGCTCATGCATTGTGTGTACGTAGTGTTGGGTGCATCATGACTGGATCTTTTCTACCATGAATTACAATGTTTAGTCGCTGCTTGAACTTTGGAGGTGCTCTGCATTTATGTTTTGCGGTCTCAGAAAGGGCTAGCGAGATACCACTATTGTCATATTATATCATGGTTGTTTTCACAACGTGTTGTTCTTTGAGATATCTTTTTATTGCTCGCTAGCTGATTATGTCATTGATATAAGTTAATAGAATTTTTAGGAGTTATTATCAACATGGTTAGTTATAATCCTGGCTGAAAACCTGGGTGTTGTTTAAGCTTATTTACGTAAGCAAGAGCAAAAGAGTTCGTAAAAGTTTTTCTTTTTCATTTTCAGTTTATCAACTGAATTGCTTGAGGACAAGCAAAGGTTTAAGCTTGGGGGAGTTGATACGTCTCCATCGTATCTACTTCTCCTAATGCTTTTCCTCTTGTTTTGGACTCTAATTTGCATGATTTGAATGAAACTAACCTGGACTGACGCTGTTTTCAGCAGAACTACCATGGTGTTGCTTTTGTGCAGAAATAAAAGTTCAGGAGCCAAGAACCACCGAAGGGGGGCACCTGGTTGGGCACAACCCACCAGGGCGCCCTCTCCAGGCGCGCCTAGGTGGGTTGTCCCCACCTGGTGGCCCCGCAGACCCTGAAACCGACGCTATAAAATCACATATTTCCAGAAAAAATCAAGGAGAACGAATTATTGCATTTCACGAGATGGAACCGGCGCGTCCTCCTGTTCTTCATCGGGAGGCCAGATCTGGAGTCCGTTTGGGGCTCCGGAGAGGGGAATTTTCGATCTTCGTCATCACCAACCCTTCTCCATCGCCAATTCCATGATGCTCCCCACCGGGAGTGAGTAATTCCTTCGTAGGCTCGTTGGTTAGTGAGGAGTTGGATGAGATTCATCATATAATCGAGTTAGTTTTGTAAGGGCTTTATCCCTAGTATCCATTATGTTCTGAGATTGATGTTGCTATGACTTTGCCATGCTTACTGCTTGTCACTCTAGGACCGGGTGCCATGATTTCAGATCTGAACCATTTATGTTATCACCATTATATCTATGTTCTAGATCCGACCTTGCAAGTTATAGTCACCTACTACGTGTTATGATCCGACAACCCCGGAGTGACAATAGTCGGGACACTTCCCGATGATGACCGTAGTTTGAGGAGTTCATGTATTCACCGTGTGTTAATGCTTTGTTCCGGTTCTATATTAAAAGGAGGCCTTAATATCCCTTAGTTTCCAATAGGACCCCGCTGCCACGGGAGGGTAGGACAAAAGATGTCCTGCAAGTTCTTTCTATAAGCACATATGACTATTTACGGAATACATGCCTACATTATATTTATGAACTGGAGCTAGTGCCGTATCGCCCTAGGTTGTAACTGTCACATGATGAATATCATCCAACAAATCGCCGATCCAATGCCCTACGATTTTCCTACATATTGTTCTTGCTAAGTTACTGCTGCTGCTACTATTGTCACTCCTACAAAAGTATTGCTATCACTGTTACCGTTACTATTGCTGTTGCTACTACTGTCAAAACTATCATACTATTTTGCTACTGATTGCTTTGCTGCAGAAAATTAATATCTAGGTGTGGTTGAATTGACGACTTAGCTGCTAATACTTACAAATATTCTTTGGCTCCCCTTGTGTCGAATCTATAAATTTGTGTTGAATACTCTACCCTCAAAAATTGTTGCTATCCCCTATACTTGTGGGTTATCATGGGGGAACCGATGTTTTGGAGGAGGGTGTATCCTTGGACGAACCCATGGCCAAATTGTTGACTGTGTTGCGGTGGCCGTCTATCGGTGGAGGGGAAGCAGATCCGAGGCAGCGAAGGACGGCGTAGCGGGAACAACTCCGGTGCAATGGACGGTGGCGATGTTGGAGCGGCAGCGGTGAGGTGCAGGACGGAGTGGTTGAACTGGCTCGGGTACGGTGCACGTTGGCTTTCTGGAGGTAGCTCGGCCTCGGCTTCAACTACTAGCCGTGGAGGGCGTTGCAGTTGCGGTTGTGGTGGGCGACGGCATTGGGGTATAGGCTCCAACGTGATAGAGGAGGGCGGCCGTTGATGGGTGGGATGGTGTGGCGGACGGAGGCCGCCGGGGTTTCGCGGCTGGTGGAGAGGTAGTTTTGGCGCCCACAGAGTACGAATGGGGAATCGAACGGGAGGGAGGGGGAGAAAGGGGGAACCATGTTTCTGTCCGGGTCGCGCTTGTTTTTTGTTTTTTTGAACAGATGGGATGAGCTTGTTTGAAATATGGGGAAAGTACAAATTTGCCCCCTCTTAAATTTCGGACGTAATGTGGGTCGGGGGTAGGACGGTAATCCCAGGTGTCCCAAATAGTGGGCAGGAGCGATTTCGGTCGAGCGCATGTGTGCTTAGGCGACCATGGTGTATGAATGTTTTTCGGAGCGGGTTGCGTGGCGTCTAGATGAAGCTACAAACCTACCACGGTTTAGACCTTTGGACGTCGGGCCGGTAGGTTTCATGGGTCAAAGTTAGAAAAGTAATTTCCTTCTACCAAACATTGGTCTCACGCGGTTTCGGGCGAGTAGAGGCTCTTTTGGTGCTTCGTTCAAAATTTTGAAACAGAAGCATTCACGTTTAGAGTACTCCCTCCATTTTTATTTACTCTGGATATTAGAGTTGATTGAAGTCAAATTTATAAAAAATAATATAAACATTTATCATAACAAATCTATATGATGTGAAAGGTCATTCAATAATAAATCTAATTTTATTGATTTGTTATTGCTTATGTTAATATTTTTTTATAAACTTGGTCAAAGTTATAAAGCTTGACTTTTACCAAAGCTAATATGCAGACTAAATAAAAACAGAGGGAGTAGTCTTGAACTTTGAGGATTGACCTAAATAGACAACGTTAAATTTGACCTTGTATGTTTGTCATTAAATTATGCGCTTCTTTTTGAAATATTGACACTTGAAAATCCTATAACTATGGTTTATTTGGAACGGAGGAGGTAAATTTGAATATATTTTGTACACAGCTATATATGCTATTATGTACAAAAGCAGAGCAAAGATTGGTGCCCCCATAATTTAGGTATGATTTACAAATGCTATGATATCAAATTCAAATAATTGAATGGACTTTGTGTTGAATTCGAATTTTTAGACCACCTTAAGTTGAATTCAAATGTATGCTAGTTCATAGCTAGCTATTTATAATGTTCATTGTGTAACTTTTGTATGTATAATGTGCTTTACACACACAACATGAACTATACTCACGTTTATATTCGATTGCTAAAGAGATGCATTGTCTGGAGTTCAAAATACTAACTCTGTGGATCAATTATGTTGAATAATAACATAGACATGCCCAAATTCAATAGAATATAGATGTCTAATTGATCAATGACCGTTCCTTATGCGAATTGCAAATATCATGATCCCATCCTAATATTTGGATACAATTTATATTTTAATCAATGTGTACATCAGTCTTTTACGTGTAGTTTCACTCTCCATAGGCCCCTCCTCACACACACGCTAACTTTCTCTCTCCACTACAAAAAAGACACATCCATGACATTTTGGGCCAAACGATTTTTTTTCATGCTTATGACACTTCTATGACGATAATTGCGACAAAACCCTGTATCATCATTGATGTGGTGGCATCCTATTTCTATGACAAAAAATGATGACAGAAAATGGGCTTTCTGTCCTGGGCGGGCCGGAGACACAACTACATGACATTCTTTGGGCCGTCCATGACGGGAAAAACCGTGGTAGAAGCAAAGGCGAGGAAAATATCGGGGAGTTCCCGGTTATGGTGGGTGGTCGGGGCCGAGCGATGCACGAAGGTTTGCGTGTTCTCTCATACACGTGCGAGCGTGTGTGCGATGCGTTGCGCTCTAACTGAACCCGAGCGAGGCATTGGGCTCTAACTGAACCCGAGCGATTGCACTAGCTACGTTACTGAACCCCGATCGATCCCTTGCTGTTAACTGAACCCGAGTGATTCCTTTGCTATTGATGCTAACTGAAGTCGATCGAAGCTGCCTCTTGATGAACAGTTCTTGGTGGGGGTTGGATGAACAGTTCCCAGTGGGGGTTGGACGAACAGGATCCCGTGGTAATAGAGGCCGTTGCCGCTCGATGAACAGGACCCCGATCGAGGAGGCATGTGGGTGGATGAACAGTAGCCGGTGGAGGGACCCCGTACATGGAGGGCTGGTTGAATAGGACCCCGTGAGGGGCTGGTTGAACAGGACCCCGTGGAGGGGCTGGTTGAACAGGACCCCGTGGAGGGCTGGTTGAACAATAGCCGGTGGAGGCTGGATGAATAGGACCCCGTGGAGGGCTGGATGAACAGTAGCCGGGGAGGCTGGATGAACAGGACCCCGTGGATGAACAGTAGCTGGTGGAGGCTAGAGGAATTCGACGGTGGATGAATAGTAGTAGGTGGAGGCAGGAGGAAGTCGACAGTGGATGAACAGTAGCCCGTGGAGTCCCGTTTTGTGGTACGCCACACCCCTCCCGATCAACAGGACCCCGTTTCAACCGTAGGCGCTCCAACACTAGTCTGTTTCCTTTGTTTTGTAGTACGCCACACACCTCCCGATCACAGGACCCCGTTTCGACCATACGCGGTCGAACACAAGTCCGTTTCCTACATTTTGTGGCACGCCAGACCCTTCCCGATGAACAGGACCCCGTTTCGACCGTACGCGGTCGAACAGAAGGCCCGTTTCCTCTATTCTGCGATACGCCAAACCTCATTTCGGCTCTTCCGTCCAAGCCGATTGGCTCCAGATGAACACGATGTATTTCGTTGCCTCTCGATGAACACGACACATTCCGTTGCCTCCCCGTGAACACGACGCAGTTTCTTTGTTCTGACCCAGCCGGTTGGCTTCCGATGAACAGGACACCGTTGCTGCCGTCCGTGGCCTCTCCATGTACACGAGCCCTGGCCGTTCGTATGCGCGAGTATGTGTTCGAGACTCTGCCCGTATGTATGTATGTGGCCGTATTTTTTGGCATCTGGCTATACGTACGTGTACACGGTTTTGACTGGACTGCCTGAACTGCTACCGCTCCTTACCAGGCCACGGTTCATCGTGGCTGACAGACCGATCGAACGGTATGTACACAAACAACACTACGTAAGCTTTAACCAGGTTGGTCCCAACTGTCAGGGAGGATAAGGACGCACTTCCTTGCGTGCGAAGATATAGCTGGTGGGTCCAAGCTGTCAGGGGGAAGAATCATTTTTTTGCCCGTAATAAGGACGCACTTCCTTGCATGCAAAGATGTAGCTGGCCGGTCCCAGCTGTCAGGGGGAGAAAACATTATTTTTAGTGTAAAAAGGATGCAGTTGCATGCATGCGTCCGTGGGCGTGGTGCGTCCCCACTGTCAGCCTCTCCGCGTACAGTCATCTTCCGATGACACTCGTTTGTTAACCATGTTGACCACACCCCGCACCAAGCTGGTGGACGACGGCGAGGCCCCCAGACTAGAACGCCCCGGAGATGGCGAAGACACGGCACTGGAGTCATAGATGGAGAGGAGTGGAAACTTGACTAGTTCGGATGAGGGGTGGGCCTACACTCGGCAGAGAATAACAGAAGGTGCGGAGGAGTGGAGGCTGGAGCAGGCGGTCCTGACCATCGGCAAAGTAGCGTTGAGCTGTGAGGCACACAAAACAGCGCCCGATGGACGCTGGAGGCTGGAGCAGGCGGTCCCGATAGCGCTGGGGGAAGAAGACGAGAGATTGAAGAAGAATGCCAGCCGTTGGATGTAAATCCAACGCCTTGCTTAGGCTTCGACCTTTGTATTTTTATATTTTGCGAAAGTGCTTAGGCTTCGACCTACTGGCCGACATGTCAACCAGTCCATTTGTTTTTTAGTCCATTTGGTGAGCTGGGTGAAACAAGGATGTAGAATCTATGCAACCCGTTTATATATTATGGTAGAATTTAAAGCACATTTTCATTTTTCTCAAAATCCGTGGACTTGCTGGGCTGGGTGAAAATATCATGTTGGGTTGGATGTGGAAATGTTATAAAAACATAAACACATGATTGGACGTCTATTACTGCATTGGTTAGTAAAATCTTTGCAAGCTTATGTACGCAATCACTAGGAGTTAATTTGCCAAGTTATATATAAACAATTATTATTATTTTGTAAGAACTTTCGATTTACGAAATTAAATATCATTTTAATTTGATGAGTTAATAGGATGTGGGGTATTATTATTATATAGGCTAGACGTGGGACAATTGAGTTCATTCTAGGGAAAAGTACTAGGAGAAAACTCAGATTACATCGAAAAAGAAAGTGGGAGAAAATTCAGATATAGGATTAATGAAAACGAAAAATAAAGGAAGTGGGAAGGTCTATAAAATGGTTGGACAAACGACAGGTTTAACGGAACCTTATGTTGTTTCTATTATATATATATATGTAATAGAATAAGATATAAATATAAATATAGGGCTGGACTATTCTGTTACTAGTAACAAAATAATATTCTCTTACCCCTCGCCCCTATAAGGGCGCACGACACAATTATGAGAAAACAGCCCAGCCCACCGCACGGCCTGAAAAGGAACACCCAGTCCCTGCATTACCTCGCGCATGCGCCGCCGCCCTCTGCCTGACCGTGCCGCCGCCCTCTGCCTAACCGCGCCGCCGCCCCTCTGCCCGACCTCGCCGCATCCCCTCTACCCGACGGCACAGCCGCCCATCTGCCCGACCGCGCCGCCGCCCCCTCTGCCTAACCGCGTTGCCGCCACCTCTACCCGATCGCGCCACCGCCCCTCTGCCCGGTTATGCCGCCGCCCCCTCTGCTTGACCGCGCTGCCGCCTCCTTTGCTCGACACCGGCGATCCCGCTGTCCGTCGGAGTTGACATCTTCCCACATTCCACCGAGTGTTGCTTCGCCATAGCTACTCACCGGCGCGGCCGCCCTCCCCCACTGCTGCCATGGCCGTCCATCCTCCTCACCTTCTTTTTCTCTTCCCCGGCCCCACCCCATCACCAACAAACATGCCAGCGCGCATCCACCGGCAGAATGGCCACCGTGCGCCTGGATGCTGCCCACCTCCCCGACGGTGGACTCACTCCTGCACGACGAGTGTCTGGACCGAGGGGTCATCCCCATCGCTTCGTCCAAGCGTGAGCAGGCCTCCCAGTGCTCGCCGTGCCTAAGCACGGCCACCAACCACCGCGTCCGCAACCTCCTAGAGCAGCCACACATGTGCCTCCTCGCTGCTCTGTCCCTGGCCACGCACGCCCTAGCCGCAGCGTCCAGGCCGTTCACAGCTGCCACCCTAGTCCGTTCACCATCGCCAACCGAGTCCGTTCACCACCACCAACTGAGGTCGTTCGACGATGCAGCGATGAGGTCGTTCAACGACACAACAGTTAGATGTTTTCTCTCTATTTTTCTTCCTCTATGAAATATTGCCCGGCTTCATGGCTTTGCCTCTTCCGAGCCAACGATTTTTTGATTTGGGGACTAATGAGTGCAGTTCGATGAGGCATTCAATGTACTAATGTTTTGCTTGCTTAGCACAAGTTCAAGATGGTTGTTCACTGTAATATATAGCTAAAAGGAAAAGATGAATTGTGTTTTCTAGAAGGAAAAATTGATGCTCTCTAGTTAACATCTATATATGCCATCAGTTCAAA
The DNA here is from genome assembly GCF_002162155.2 of Triticum dicoccoides. Classification (NCBI taxonomy): domain Eukaryota; kingdom Viridiplantae; phylum Streptophyta; class Magnoliopsida; order Poales; family Poaceae; genus Triticum; species Triticum dicoccoides. The sequence continues at coordinate 111,932,840 of NC_041389.1, forward strand.
TCGACCGCTGGCTGCCTTCCAAGTTGAATCCTGGCTACAATCTTCTCCAAAGTAGCCATCCTCCCTATTCTAAACTACCACCAGCCTCTGCCATGTTTGCCTAGCTCCATGGCCAAAGCAAATGGTGCAAGGGCGTTTTTGCTAGCTCTCTTTTGCTTTCTTTTTCGTTCCTAGCTGCCACAGCATTGTGTGCTTTTAAAAGAGTTCAACTAAAATATTCTGAGTAGTTCAAATACAAGAGTCAAGAAAAGTACATAATTTTGACAAAGCGGGAAGAGAGTTTGACAAAGTGGGAAGAGAGTAGTTCAGGCACTAGAGCACTCCACCAACACAAAATTCATCTACTTCCCATTAGTAAGTCAATTTATTTTGTGTTTCTATGTTCCTATAGCACGAACAGGTGCTTGTTGTTATGTCTGATAATGATGATGTAAACAAATGGCTTATGGGATATCCGGATAATGTGTATACAAATGATTTTTGGTTAATATTGTATGATCCATTTGACAGAAAAGATTCTTGTTATTTGTGGAGCTTTATACAACACTTCTGTCATCATAGCTTATTCACGTTGGTAGTTCAGGTGCGAACACAAAATTAAGTTCATGTACATCTACATGAAGGGCTCGCTTAAATATTTGAGTTCACCTCATTAAAAAAAGTAAATTTTACCCACAACAAATGTGCTTGAAAGTTCAATTACTACGAAGTGAATCATTTCCTATTTACATATTTGAATCATGCAACTTCTCCAACTAGCTTATGCTGTTTCTGACATTGCTCTAAGTCATTTCTCAGTAATATTTTGTATGTAGTGATGGATGATACGTCCATTTTGCATCATGCTTTTATATCAATATTTATTGCATTATGGGCTGTTATTACACATTATATCTCAATACTTATGGCTATTCTCTCTTATTTTACAAGGTTTACCATGAAGAGGGGGAATCGGCTGAGGGAGTCCTGGACTAGGTGGTGTCCGGATAGCCGGACTATCATCATCCACCGGACTCCAAGACTACGAAGATACAAGATTCAAGACTCCATCCCGTGTCCGGATGGGACTTTCCTTGGCGTGGAAGGTAAGCTTGGCAATACGGATATGTAGATCTCCTACCATTGTAACCGACTCTGTGTAACCCTAGCCCTCTCCGGTGTCTATATAAACCGGAGGGCTTTAGTCCGTAGGACATAACCTCCATACAACAATCATACCATAGGCTAGCTTCTAGGGTTTAGCCTCCTTGATCTCGTGGTAGATCCACTCTTGTAATACACATCATCAGTATTAATCAAGTAGGACGTAGGGTTTTACCTCCATCAAGAGGGCCCGAACCTGGGTAAAACATCGTGTCCCTCGTCTCCTGTTACCATCCGCCTAGACGCACAGTTCGGGATCCCCTACCCGAAATCTACCGGTTTTGACACCGACATTGGTGCTTTCATTGAGAGTTCCTCTGTGCCGTCACCGATAGGCTTGATGGCTTCTTCAATCAACACCAACGCCGTCCAGGGTGAGACTTTTCTCCCTGGACAAATCTTCGTATTCGGCGGCTTCGCACTGCGGGCCAATTCACTTGGCCATCTGGAGCAGATCGAAAGCTACGCCCCTGGCCATCAGGTCAGGTTTGGAAGCTTAAACTTCACGGCAGATATCCGCGGAGACTTGATCTTCGATGGATCCGAGCCACAGCCGAGCGTGCCGCACTGTCGCGATGGGCATGATCTAACTCTGCCGCCAGACAGTACCTTGGAGGCCGCACACAAATCCGCTCCGACCCATGGTTCGGAGCCGATTGCGTAGATCGAGGACCGATGGCTGGACACCGCCTCGGGGGCTGCGACTTCCATGGCGATGGAGCCAAACACTAACCTTGTCCCTTGCAAAGCACGTGACTCCAAGGTGCCGCACTCCCTGCCGAACTCCGAACCTCCCGCGCCCCTGCCAATTGAATCTGATTGGGCACCGGTCATGGAGTTCACCGCCGCGGACATCTTCCAATACTCACCCTTTGGCGATATCCTAAATTCGCTAAAGCATCTCTCGCTATCCGGAGAGCCCTGGCCGGATTACGGCCAAGATGGTTGGGATGCGGATGACGAAGAAATTCAAAGCCCACCCACCACCCACTTTGTAGCCACTGTCGACGATCTAACCGACATGCTAGACTATGACTCCGATGACATCGACGGTATGGACGACGATGCCGGAGATGAACAAGAGCCAGCGCCTACAGGGCACTGGAAGACCACCTCGTCATATGACATATACATGGTGGACACCCCAAAAGATGGGGACGGCGAAGAAACAACGGAGGAAGATTCCTTAAAGAAACAACCCAAGCGCCGACGTCAGCGGCGCCGCTCTAAATCCCGCCACAGCAAGAATGGAGATTCCGGCACAGGAGATAATAACACCCCAGACAGTGCCGAAGACAATCCCCTCCAACAAGATTCAGCGCAAGAGGATGCAGAAGCAAGCCCTCGCGAGAGAGCGGCAGACGAAGAGGTCGAGGATGATAATTACATACCTCCCTCCGGAGACAAGGCAAGCCTCAACGACGACGAATTCGTCGTGCTAGAGGATCCCGTCGAACAAGAGCATATTAAACGCAGGCTTATCGCCACGGCAAATAGCCTAAAGAAAAAGCAGCAGCAGCTTCAAGCTGATCAAGACCTGATGGCCGATCGATGGACCGAGGTCCTCGTGGCCGAAGAGTACGAACTCGAACGCCCTCCAAAAGCTACCCAAAACGCAAGTTGCTCCCCCGATTAGAGGAGGAAGCATACATACCCTCATCACCAGTGCACAATACGGCCGACCGACCACCCCGTGGTCGCGACAGAGAGGCATCCATGCCTTCCATCAAGACCGTACCCCGGCATCGCTCAAAAAGTACGAAGCCACGAGGGAACGCGCCGGACTTGCGGGACATATTGGAGGATAAGGAAAGACAATCCAGATCCATCTACGGATCACGTGGGCGCCCCACGACCCACGACGAATACCGTCGCGCCGGATACAACAACTCCGGCTGGGCCGAACACAGTAGACAACGCTCACTCGAGTTACGTCATGATATTGCTCAATATAGAGGCGCCGCACACCCGCTATGCTTCACTGGCAAAGTAATGGATCATCAAATCCCTGAAGGGTTTAAACCCGTAAACATTGAATCTTACGATGGCACGACAGACCCCGCGGTTTGGATCGAAGATTATCTCCTTCACATCCATATGGCCCGCGGCGACGATCTCCACGCCATCAAATATCTCCCGCTCAAGCTTAAAGGACCAGCTCGGCATTGGCTTAATAGCCTGCCCGCAGGGTCAATTGGATGTTGGGATGACCTGGAAGCTGCATTCCTCGACAACTTCCAGGGCACATATGTGCGGCCACCAAACGCCGATGACCTAAGCCACATAATTCAGCAGCCAGATGAATCGGCCAGACAGTTCTGGACACGGTTCTTAACAAAGAAAAATCAAATTGTTGACTGTCCGGATGCAGAGGCCCTCGCAGCCTTCAAACATAACATCCGCGACGAGTGGCTAGCCCGGCACCTAGGACAGGAAAAACCGAAATCCATGGCAGCCCTCACATCATTAATGACCCACTTCTGTGCGGGAGAGGATAGCTGGCTAGCTCGCAGCAACAACCTCAATAAAAACTCTGGCAGTCCGGATACTAAGGACCACAATGGCAGGTTGCGTCGAAGCAAAAATAAACGCCGCATTAACAGCAACGACAAGGAGGATACGGCAGTCAACGCCGGATTCCGAGGCTCTAAACCCGGTCAGCGGAAGAAGCCATTCAAAAGAACCACTCCGGGTCCGTCCAATTTGGACCGAATACTCGACCGCTTATGCCAGATACATGGCACCCCCGAAAAGCCAGCTAATCACACCAACAGAGACTGTTGGGTATTCAAGCAGGCAGGCAAGTTAATCGCCGAAAACAATGACAAGGGGCTGCATAGCGATGACGAGGAAGAGACCCGGCCGCCGAACAGTAGAGGACAGAAGGATTTCCCCCCACAAGTGCGTACGGTAAACATGATATACGCAACCCACATACCCAAGAGGGAGCGGAAGCGTGCACTAAGGGACGTATACGCGATGAAGCCAGTTGCACCAAAGTTCAAGCCATGGTCCTCTTGTCCGATCACTTTCGATCGAAGAGACCATCTGACCAGCATCCGCCATGGCGGATTTGCCGCACTGGTTTTAGACCCAATCATCGATGGATTTCACCTCACGAGAGTCCTGATGGACGGCGGCAGTAGCCTGAACCTGCTTTATCAGTATACCGTGCGCAAGATGGGCATAGACCCCTCAAGGATTAAACCTACAAAGACGACCTTTAAAGGCGTCATACCAGGTGTTGAAGCTAATTGTACAGGCTCAGTCACGCTAGAAGTGGTCTTCGGATCACCGGATAATTTTCGGAGCGAGGATTTAATCTTCGATATAGTCCCGTTCCGCAGCGGCTATCACGCTCTGCTCGGACGAACCGCATTTGCGAAGTTCAACGCGGTGCCGCATTACGCATACCTCAAGCTCAAGATGCCAGGCCCTCGTGGAGTCATCACGGTCAACGGAAATACGGAACGCTCCCTCCGAACGGAGGAACATATAGCGGCTCTCGCGGCAGAAGTACAGAGCAGCCTTCTAAGGCAATTTTCGAGTCCGGCCGTTAAACGGCCGGACACGGCCAAACGCGCCCGGAGCAACATCAACCAAGACCACCCGGCACGTTCCGAGCACGCGTAGCAATGCGGCCCCAACCCCAGCTCTCGCATGATTGCAAAACCAACACTCCGCGTACATCATTACGCTCTGGAGATACCATGGGCCTAGGGGGAGGGGCACGACCACAACAGACCCAGAGTGCGGCTCGACCACACCAGGGGCTCATAAGTGTGTCGCTTTTTTTTCTTTTCTTTTATATACAGGACTCCATTCGCCAAAGGCTCTGTCCGGCGGCGAACCCGCCGAACTCACGATGCAACAGCCAGGGAGGGAAGAAGGCTGCGACGAACACTCAGGTGGTCTCCATTACGAGCATTAAATTCGATTATATACACCAGCCCGCGGCCCACCCCTGGAGGGGGACATGTTTATTTAGTCCAATCCCTTGCTTACCGCACTATTTGTATCCTTCCACATTTATAGCAGAATTCCTTGAATAAATAATGCATCATTTTTTGCCTATTATTGCATTACCTTACACATATGTTCATTAATGACATCTTGCACCCGTATATTTTGGTACGGCCGAATACACCAGGGGCTTATGTTCCCCGCATTATGGTGTGATAAGTCCGAACACTTTCACAAGTGCGGCACCCCGAACTTATAGCATTATATGAATCGGCTCCGAATCATGTCTTGGGTCAATAGTTGGGTTTGCCCGACTCCCACGTTTTGGTGCCTTACGTTCCGTTCTGTCGGCTAAGGTGGCACTGGGAGAACCATTGCGATTGCGCCCCGGTTGAGCTGGGCGAGCGCCTCAGTGGAGAAAGCTAAAACTAACTGGCATGATAAGGCGAGAGACTGGTCGCTGTTCGAGAGGTCTTTTCGGGTCCCTAAAGACTCATGCCGCTTCGAGCGAAGTACCGGATAATGTCCGACGAAGGCGTGGATAGCGCCCCGAATTCGGTCTTCCGAATACTAGGGGCTTCGCCGAAATTTAAAATTATAGAATTCTATGGCTAAGTGAGAGTGTTCAAGCATTATAAGTCTGGTTGCCTTATTCATTGTGTTGAGCGCCTCCCTAGATGGACCCAAAAATGGGAACAAGAGTGCTCAAGTTTATCCCGAACACCCTAGCACTCGCGGCTTTGGGGCTGAAGCCAACGACTTGCCATCTCTCAGATCTTATAAACGGCCGCACAGAAGGTAATATTTTAAATTAAACAAGCATTGCTTAGCGCATATGAACAAAGTTTTCAGCGCACAGGATAATACATAGCGAGTTTACTTAATAATTACATCTCTGGGGCACTCATCTTCAATATTGCGGGCACCCTTCAGGACAGTCTTATAGTACATTTTGGGCGTATGATACTCCTTGCCCGCTGGCGGCAGGTCTGTAAGAAGCCTCTCCGCATCCAGCCTGCCCCAGTGCACCTTTGCGCGGGCAAGGGCCCGACGAGCACCTTCAATACAGGTGGAGCGCTTGATGACCTCCACCCAGGGGCACGCATCCACCAGCCGCCGCACGAGGCCGAAGTAGCTCCCAGGCATGGCCTGTCCAGGCCACAGCCGGACTATGAGGCCCTTCATGGCCTCCTCAGCCGCCTTGTGGAGCTCGACCAGCTGCTTCAGCTGGTCGCTAGGGGGAACCGGATGGCCGGCCTCAGCATACTGAGACCAGAAGACCTTCTCCGTTGAGCTCCCCTCCTCGCCACGGTTGAATGCGGCGGCATCGGACACACTGCGCGGCAGATCTGCAAACGCCCCTGGAGAGCTCCGAATTTGGGTAAGTATCAGGTAGTTTACATTATCATGCTTGCTTTGCATGCAAAATGCCTTACCCGCCGCTATCTTCTTCACATCTTGAACCTCCTGAAGGGCCTTACGGGCCTCGGCCTTGGCGGACTTGGTACTTTCGAGAGCCGAGGCGAGCTCGGACTCTCGAGTCTTTGAGTCGCGCTCCAACCTCTCATGCTTCTCCATGAGAGCCTGGAGCTCTTGCCGCACCTCCGCCACCCACGCCTCCTGCTTCTCTCGCTCTGCCTGTTCCGCGGCCGCATTGCGTTCGGCCGCGGACACAGCCTCCTTCAGGGTTGCCACCTCGTTCGTGGCCCCTGCAGTACCCATGCTATCCTTGTTATTCTTTCATTGCAACCTAAATCCTTTTCTGTAAGGTAACTATTCAAAGTGGTGTTACTCACCTTCTATGTCCTCGAGCTGCTTCTTGGCACGGCCGAGCTCTTTCTCGGACTGCTCGAGATCCTGCTTCAATGCACCGACCTCCGCAGTCAGTGCGGCAGAGGTCAGCAGCGCAGCCTGCAAACCCATGTTGACACACTTTTTAGCAACCCTGCGTACATCTTCTTTAGATCCTCAGTCCGGCTTTTCTTTCCGAACACCGAACCGAGCATCAGGGGCTACTATCTATGCGGTATTACATTACATAATTTTAAATTCTTACCTCAAAGCCTGTTAGAAGGCTGCTGCAGGCTTCGGTCAGCCCGCTCTTGGCGAGCTGAACCTTCTGAATTACCGCGCTCATGATAGTGCGGTGTTCTTCCTCGATGGAAGCGCCTTTGAGCGCCTCCAACAAGTTTTCCGGCGCCTCCGGTTGGATGGGGGGCGCCAGTGTCACGGTCTTGCCCTTCTTGCGAAGGGGCCGCCTGCCGGACTCTGGAACCACTGCAGGTTCCGGTGTAGAGTCCGGCGCAAAGTCCGGGAGGCTGCCTTGCGGCGCCTCCGGAGCCTCCTCCTGATGGGTCCCTTCCCGGGATCCCACCTCGGCGTCCTCAGTGGCGCGAGGGGTGGAGGCAGTCAGAATGGATTCCACATCTGACGCAGCCAACGACCCGCTCGACGAAGCAGGGAGATCATTGTCGGCCGGACTGCAGGCAGTATGCGGCATTAGAAGGACACTATGTGACACGAAAGAAGTTGCAGATCATTCAGGGATCCAGATACTTACGATCTCTCCTGAGGCCTGGCCCTCGAGGGCCACTCTTCATCGCCAACGTTGGTGTTGGCGGAGCTGTCTGAGGGAATAGTTCTTCCCCTCTTGGACCCTTCGGCTTCCCCTGTTGGGGAGGCCTTCCTCTTTCTCTCTCCCTCCTCCGGGAGAGAGTCTTCTTCCTCCTCCTCATCTTCGGGGGAGGAATCCGCCTCGGAGTCGTCAGACACCTGAAAACGGGAACTCTTTCGAGTACCCGTGGCCACCTTCTTGGCCTTCTTCTCCGGCACCACATGCGGTGCCGGAACCAGCAGCCCCGCTAGACGGGCGTCCACTGGGTCTTCTGGCATGGGAGCCGAGCGGATGAGCTGCTCGGCCTTCTTCATCCATTCCTGTCAAAGGAAAAAGGGAGATTAAAACCTGCTTAGGGACAAACTATTAACAACAAGTGTCCCGTAAAGGGGTAGAATCACTTACCTCGTCAGCTGGACGCTGCTAGTGAAATCCGCGATCTTCCGTCGCGGATGCGGGGGCTTCGGCGCCCTTAAACAGCACCCTCCAGGCACCTTCATACGTCGTGTCGAAGAGCCCACTCAGCGCCTGGTGCTGTTCCGGATTGAACTCCCACAGATTGAATGCCCGTTCTTGGCATGGGAGAATCCGACGGACGAGCATGACCTGGACCACATTAACCAGCCTGAGCTTCTTGTTCACCAGCTTCTGGATACAGGCTTGGAGTCCCGTCAGCTCCTTTGAATTACCCCATAGCAAGCCCTTCTCTTTCCAGGAGGTGAGCTACGTAGGGATGCCAGATCTGAACTCGGGGGCCGCCGCCCATGTAGGGTCGCGCGGCTCGGTGATATAGAACCACCCCGACTGCCACCCCTTGACGGATTCCACGAAGGCCCCTTCGAACCAAAGGATGTTGGGCATCTTGCCCAACATGGCGCCTCCGCACTCCGCTTGAGTGCCCTTCACTACCTTCGGCTTGACATTGAAGGTCTTGAGCCACAAGCCGAAGTGGGGCTGGATGCAGAGGAAGGCCTCGCACACGACGATAAACGCCGAGATGTTGAGGATGACGTTCGGCGCCAGATCATGGAAATCCAGGCCGTAGTAGAACATGAGCCCCCGGAAAAAGGGGTGAAGTGGAAAGCCCAGTCCGCGGAGGAAGTGGGGGAGGAAAACGACCCTCTCATGGGGCCTAGGGGTGGGAATGAGCTGCCCCTCGTCGGGCAGCCGGTGCGCGACGTCGCCGGAAAGGTATCCGGCGCTGCGCAGCTTTGTGATGTGCTCCTCCTTAACGGTGGAGGCCAACCATTTACCTCCCGCTCCGGACATGGTCGGAGAAGGTCGAGGCGAGATGCGCGAACTTGGGCGCTGGAGCTCGAGTGCGCGGAGATGGGTAAGCAAAGGAGGAAGAAGGCGTGGGTGAAAAGGTGAATCCTTATCCCTTATAAATAGGCGGACGAAGACTATGTGTCCCCACTAGCCTGGTAAAACTCGCTTATCTCCCAAGCGCCACCATCAATGGCACGGTTGGGTTACCCACGTCCGTATTGATGAGAATCCCGGAATAAGGGGAACACGATCTCTGCTTCGACAAGACGTGCCAAGGAAACCGCTTCGCTAAACGCGCTGAGGTGGTATAATAAAAAACGATTCAAGTAAAGGCTTGGTAGTGGTGTGACATCATGCCGCAAAATACGTCAGCAGATTGAACTTATGTACATGTTATTCTCTCTACGGTGGAATGTGGAATTTATTTTGCAGAGGCGGACACTATCCTGGTGTTCACAATCTTCTCTGGATCAAAGGAGGAACCCGCCTTGCAATGCCGAACATTATGCGCGCCGGACTCATCGTCATTGAAGCCAGGTTCAGGGGCTACTGAGGGAGTCCTGGACTAAGGGGTGTCCCGACAGCTGGACTATCATCGTCCGCCGGACTCCAAGACTACGAAGATACAAGATTGAAGACTCCGTCCCGTGTCCGGATGGGACTTTCCTTGGCGTGGAAGGCAAGCTTGGCAATATGGATATGTAGATCTCCTACCATTGTAACCGACTCTGTGTAACCCTAGCCCTCTCCAGTGTCTATATAAACCGGAGGGCTTTAGTCTGTAGGACATAACCACCATACAACAATCATACCATAGGCTAGCTTCTAGGGTTTAGCCTCCTTGATCTCGTGGTAGATCCACTCTTGTAATACACATCATCAATATTAATCAAGCAGGACGTAGGGTTTTACCTCCATCAAGAGGGCCCGAACCTGGGTAAAACATCGTGTCCCTCGTCTCCCGTTACCATCCGCCTAGACGCACAGTTCGGGACCCCCTACCCGAGATCCGCCGGTTTTGACACCGACACCGGCAGCTGGAATTCTGGCTGGAAAAGGAGCAAACGTTGGAAACCTATTCTGCACAACTCCAAAAGTCCTGAGACTCCACGAAACAACTTTTTGGAATTAATAAGAATTTATGAGCGAAAGAAATAGGCCAGGGGGCCCACACCCTGTCCAGGAGACAGGGGCGCCCCCCTAAGGCACGCCCCTATCTCCTGGGCCCCCTGGTGGGCTTCCGGCGTCCATCTTATGCTATATCATCACTTTTCCCCTGGAAAAAATCGTGGGCAAGCTTACGGGACGAAACTCCGCTGCCACGAGACGGAACCTTGGCGGAATCAATCTAGGGCTCTAGCGGAGCTGTTCTGTTGGGGACAGTTCCCTCTGGGAGGGGGAAATCATCACCAACGTCATCACCAACGATCCTCTCATCGGGAGGGGGTCAATCTCCATCAACATCTTCACCAGCACCATCTCCTCTCAAAACCCTAGTTCATCTCTTATATCCAATCTTGTATCAAAACCACAAATTGGTACCTGTGGGTTGCTAGTAGTGTTGATTACTCCTTGTAGTTGATGCTATTTGGTTTACTTGGTGGAAGATCATATGTTCAGATCCTTTATGCATATTATTACTCCTCTGATTATGAACATGAATATGCTTTGTGAGTAGTTACGTTTGTTCCTGAGGACATGGGTGAAGCCTTGCTATTAGTAGTCATGTGAATTTGGTATTCGTTCGATATTTTGATGAGATGTATGTTGCCTTTCCTCTAGTGGTGTTATGTGAACGTCGACTACATGACACTTCACCATTATTTGGGCCTAGAGGAAGGGATAGGGAAGTAATAAGTAGATGATGGGTTGCTAGAGTGATAGAAGCTTAAACCCTAGTTTATGCGTTGCTTCGTTAGGGGCTGATATGGACCCATATGTTTAATGATGTGGTTAGGTTTGCCATAATACTCTTTTTTGTAGTTGCGGATGCTTGCAATAGGGGTTAATCATAAGTGGGATGCTTGTCCATGTTAGGGCAGTACCCAAGTACCGGTCCACCCACATATCAAATTATCAAAGTACTGAACGCGAATCTTATGAACGTGATGAAAGCTAGCTTGACGATAATTCCCAATGTGTCCTCGGGAGCTCCTTCTTCATTATTAGAATTTGTCCAGGCTTATCCTTTGCTACATAAAGGATTGGGCCACCTTGCTGCTCTTTATTTACTCTATTTACTTTTTGCTCGTTACTATATATCTTATCACAAAACTATCTATCACCTACTATTTCAGTGCTTGCAGAGAAAACCTTACTGAAAACCGCTTATCATTTCCTTCTGCTCCTCGTTGGGTTTGACACTCTTATTGAAAGTACTATGATAGATCCCCTATACTTGTGGGTCATCAAGGCTCTTTTCTGGCGCCGTTGCCGGGGAGTGTAGCACTCTTGTTGAGTGGAACTTGGTAAGGAAACATTTATATAGTGTGCTGAAATTTTCTATTATTTGTCTCTATGGAAACTAATCCTTTGAGGGGCTTGTTTGGGGTATCTTCACCCCATCCAGATGAGCAAAGAGATGCTCCTCAACCTACTGAACCTTATGAAAATATTCACTTTGATATTCCTTCGGGTATGATAGAAAAACTGCTAGCTAATCCTTTTGCAGGAGACGGAACATTGCATCCGGACTTACACCTTATCTTTGTGGATGAAGTTTGTGGATTATTTAAGCTTGTAGGTATTCCCGATGATGTTGTCAAAAGAAAGGTCTTCCCTTTATCTTTGAAGGGATATGCAATGACATGGTACAAGCTATGTGATGATATGAGATCTTGGAATTATAAGCGATTGGAGTTGGAATTTCACCAGAAGTTCTACCCTATGCATCTTGTTCATCGTGATCATAATTACATATATAATTTCTGGCCTCACGAAGGAGAAAGCATCGCTCAAGCTTGGGGGAGGATTAAGTCAATGTTGTATTCATGCCCCAATCATGAGCTCTCTCGGGAAATGATTATTCAGAATTTTTATGCTCGACTTTCTCTTGATAATCGCAACTTGCTTGATACTTCCTGTGCTGGTTCCTATATGCTGAAGACTATTGATTTCAAATGGGACTTATTGGAAAGAATTAAACGCAACTATGAAGATTGGGGTTCCGACGATGGTAAGGAATCAGGTATGACACCTAAGTTCGATTGTGTTAAATCTTTTATGGATACCGATGCTTTCCGTGGATTTAGATCTAAGTATGGACTTGACTCTGAGATAGTAGCCACTTTTTGTGAAACTTTTGCTACTCACGTTGATCTCCCTAAAGAGAAGTGCTTTAAATATAATCCTCCTGTTGAAGTGAAAGTAGTTGCACCTATTACAGTCGAAGAAAAGACTATTACATATAGTGATCCTATTATTCCTACCACTTATGTTGAAAAACCTCCTTTTCTTGTTAGGATAAAAGATCATGCTAAAGCTTCGACTGTTGTTCGTAAGAGTAAGACTTATACTCCTCCTGAGCAAAATAATGTTGAACCTGGTATTGCTATGATTAAAGATCTCTTGTATGAGGACTTAGATGGGCATGTTATCTCTTTCTTGGGTGAAACTGCTAATATTGCTAGACCCGATACTAAGACACGTATACCTGTTGTAGGCATGCCTGTTATTTCTGTTTAAATAGGAGATCATTGTTATCATGGCTTATGTGATATGGGTGCTAATGCTAGTGCAATACCTTATGATCTTTATAAAGAAATTATCCACAATATTGCACCTGTAGAATTAGAAGACATTGATGTTACTACTAAGCTTGCTAATAGGGACACCATTAAACCTATTGGGATTATTAGAGATGTTGAAGTCTTGTGTGGGAAAATTAAATACCCTGCTGATTTTCTTGTTCTTGCTTCCCCACAAGATGATTTTTATCCCATTATTTTTGGTAGACCCTTCTTGAATACTGCTAGTGCTAAGATTAGTTGTAAAAGGAAGGTCGTCACTGTTGGCATAGATGGTATGTCTCGTGAGTTCAATTTTGCTAAATTTAGTAGACAACCTCGTGAAAGGGAACCACCTAGTAAGGATGAAATTATTGGTCTTGCTTCCATTGTTGTTCCTCCAACTGATCCGTTAGAACATTATTTGCTAGACCATGAAAACGATATGTTTATGAAGGAAAGGGAAGAAATAGATGAAGTGTTCCTTAAACAAGAACCTATGCTGAAACATAACCTTCCCATTGAAATTCTTGGGGATCCTCCTCCACCCAAGGGTGATCCCGTGTTTGAACTCAAACCATTACCTGATAATCTTAAGTATGCTTATATTGATGAAAAAAGAAATATATCATGTTATTATTAGTTCTAACCTTTCAGAGAAAGAAGAAGAAAGATTATTGAAAACTCTGAAGAAGCACAGAGCTGCTATTGGATATACTCTGGACGATCTTAAGGGCATTAGTCCCACATTATGTCAACACAAATTTTCAGTGGAGAAAGATGCCAAACCAGTTAGAGATCCTCAGAGACGATTAAATCCCAAAATGAAGGAAATGGTAAGAAAGGAGATACTAAAGCTCCTTGAGGCAGGTATTATTTATCCCGTTGCTGATAGTGAATGGGTAAGCCCTGTCCATTGTGTCCCTAAAAAGGGAGGTATTACCATTGTTCCTAATGATAAAGATGAATTGATCCCGCAAAGAATTATTACAGGTTATAGGATGGTAATTGATTTCCGTAAGTTAAATAAAGCTACTAAGAAAGATCATTACCCTTTACCTTTTATTGATCAAATGCTAGAAAGGCTATCCAAACACACACATTTTTGCTTTCTAGATGGTTATTCTGGTTTCTCACAGATACCTGTATCAGCGGGGGATCAATCTAAAACTACTTTTACTTGCCCTTTTGGTACCTTTGCTTATAGACATATGCCTTTTGGTTTATGTAATGCACCTGCTACCTTTCAAAGATGCATGATGGCTTTATTTTCTGATTTTTGTGAAAAGATTTGTGAGGTATTCATGGATGACTTCTCCGTCTATGGATCCTCTTTTGATGATTGTTTGAGCAACCTTGATCGAGTTTTGCAGAGATGCGAAGACACTAGTCTCGTCCTGAATTGGGGAAAGTGTCACTTTATGGTTAATGAAGGCATTGTCTTGGGGCACAAGATCTCTGAGAGAGGTATTGAAGTTGATAAAGCCAAAGTTGATTCTATTGAAAAGATGGCATGCCCCAAGGACATAAAAGGTATAAGAAGTTTCCTTGGTCATGCCGGTTTTTATAGGAGGTTCATTAAGGACTTTTCTAAAATCTCGAGGCCTCTGACTAATTTATTGCAAAAAGATATTCCTTTTGTCTTTGATGATGATTGTGTAGAAAAATTTGAAACTTTGATCACTGCACCTATTGTTCAGCCACCTAATTGGAATTTACCTTTTGAAATTATGTGCGATGCTAGTGATTATGCTATAGGTGTTGTTTTAGGGCAAAGAGTCGATAAGAAATAAAATGTTATCCAGTATGGTAGTAAGACTCTTGATACTGCCCAAAGAAACTATGCTACTACTGAAAAAGAGTTCTTAGCAGTTGTGTTTGCATGTGATAAGTTTAGACCTTATATTGTTGATTCCAAAGTTACAATTCACACTGATCATGCTGCTACTAAATATCTTATGGAAAAGAAAGATGCTAAGCCTAGACTCATCAGATGGCTTCTTTTGCTTCAAGAATTTGACTTGCATATTATTGATAGAAAGGGAGCTGAGAACCCCACTGCAGACAACTTGTCTAGGTTATAGAATGTTCTTGATGACCCACTGCCTATTAATGATAGCTTTCCAGATGAACAATTAGCGGTTGTCAATGCTTCTCGTACTGCTCCTTGGTATGCTGATTATGCTAATTACATTGTTGCTAAATATATACCGCCTAGTTTCACATACCAGCAAAAGAAAAAGTTCTTTTATGATTTAAGACATTACTTCTGAGATGATCCACACCTTTATAAAGAAGGAGTAGATGGTATTATTAGACGTTGTGTGCCTAAGCATGAACAGGAACAAATCCTATGCAAGTGTCACTCTGAATCCTATGGAGGACACCACGCTGGAGATAGAACCGCCCACAAGGTACTACAATCTGGTTTTTATTGGCCTACTCTCTTCAAAGATGCTCGTAAGTTTGTCTTATCTTGTGATGAATGTCAAAGAATAGGTAACATTAGTAGACGTCAAGAAATGCCTATGAATTATTCTCTTGTTATTGAACCGTTTGATGTTTGGGGCTTTGATTACATGGGACCTTTTCATGCCTCCAATGGTTATACACATATTTTAGTTGCTGTTGATTGCGTTACTAATTGGGTAGAAGCTATTCAACTAGTAGTGCTGATCATAACACTTTTATTAAAATGCTTAAATAAGTTATTTTTCCGAGGTTTGGAGTCCCTAGATATCTTATGACTGATGGTGGTTCACACTTCATTCATGGTGCTTTCCGTAAGATGCTTGCTAAGTATGATGTCAATCATAGAATCGCATCTCCTTATCACCCGCAGTCTAGTGGTCAGATAGAGTTGAGCACTAGAGAGCTCAAATTAATTTTGCAAAAGACTGTGAATAGATCTAGAAAGAATTGGTCCAAAAAACTTGATGATGCATTATGGGCCTATAGAACTGCATACAAAAATCATATGGGTATGTCTCCATATAAGATGGTTTATGGAAAAGCATGCCATTTACCTCTTGAACTTGAACATAAAGCATATTGGGCTATTAAAGAGCTCAACTATAATTTCAAACTTGCCGGTGAGAAGAGGTTATTTGATATTAGCTCACTTGATGAATGGAGAACCCAAGCATATGAGAATGCCAAGCTTTTGAAAGAGAAAGTCAAACGCTGACATGATAAGAGGATACAAAAGCGTGAGTTTAACGTAGGAGATTATGTGTTATTGTTCAGCTCTCATTTAATATTTTTTGCTGGAAAACTTCTCTCAAAATGGGAGGGTCCCTACGTTATCGAGGAGGTCTATCGTTCTGGTGCTATAAAAATCAACAACTTCGAAGGCACAAATCCGAGGGTGGTAAAAGGTCAAAGAATTAAACATTATATTTCAGGTCCTATCAATGTTGAAACTAATATTGTTGAAACCATAACCCCTGAGGAATACATAAGAGACACTTTCCAGAACGCTCCAGACTCCAAAAAGGCATAGGTACGTGGTACGGTAAGTAAACCGACTCCAAAACAACTATAATGGCAATTTTTATCAGTTTTGGATTATTTAAGAATTTTAGGAAGAAAGAAGTAGTCCGAAAGGGACATGAGGCTCCCATGAGAGAGGAGGCCGTGCGCCCCCTATCTCGTGGGCACCTCGTGTGCCTCCCGAACTCCGTTTTCTTGTATGTTACATATTTTGGTCGGTAAAAATTCATTATATATACTCCCGAAGGTTTTGACCACTGTACCATGCAAATACCTCTGTTTTTGTTTCGAGCCGTTCCTGTTGCAGGATAAAGCAAGATGTCTTCTCAGGAGTCAGTTGGGGAGAGCCGGGTGTCTCACCCAACGCCAGGTCCAGGAGCAAATGGCGACGCCTATCACTTTGGACCATCAACGAAGGATGAGATGGCGGCTGATTTGAAAAGGATAGATGCCATGGAGGAGGATCAAGAAGTTACCTCTCGTCTTCCAGCAGAATTCACTATGCGGGAACTACTTAGCCTGGCTGTCCCTACTTTGGTCACTCCTTCCAATTATAGATTTCTTTCTTATGAAAATATGAAAAAGAGTTTCACTTGTTCTCCAGAAGCTATGCAACATCCTTGGGTAAAAGGAGCCTTGTCCGTTACGGGCAAGCTCCGTAAAGAAAATATGGACCTCAAACAACAAGTCAATAAGCTCGAGGAGGAGAACCGTATCCTGAAGGGCATAAACGCCAAGAAGATCATAACACCAACCGTGAAGAAGGAGAAATAATCACATGGGTATGGGCACTCCCCTTGGCAACTGCCAAGCTTGGGGGAGGTGCCCCGGTATCGTATCACCATCACACTCCTATCTTTACCGCTTTATTTAGTTCGATCCTTTTAGTAGTATCTTGATCTAGTAGATTGAAGTTTTGATATCAAGTAGTTTTAAGTTTTGCTTTGTGATCTCTTTATGTAATCGAGTCCGTGTGCTATCTATAATAAATATTAGTGTTGAGTCAAGGGCTTTCCCATGTTGCTTTGATCTTGTGAAAGTATAAAGAACAAAAGAGTTCATATTGACCTTATGGATAGTGATAACTTCACACATAGAAAGGATGAGGCATAAAAATTGTTGAGAGTTGATGAATGTAGCCTTGGTCATCGTTGCAATTAATATGAAGTGATAAGGAAAGTGGGGTTCACACATAAATATATTATCTTGGACATCTTTTATGATTGTGAAGCACTCATTAAGTATGACATGCAAAAAGAGTTGATGTTGGACAAGGAAGACAACGTAATGGTTTATGTTTTCCAACATCTCAGTTAAAGTATATAGTCATTGACCTTCCAAACATGTTGAGCCTGCCTTTCCTCCTCTTGGTAGCCAAATTCCTTGCACTATGTAGAGATACTACTTGTGCTTCCAAATATCCTTAAAACCAATTTTGCCATGAGAGTCCACCATACCTACCTACGGATTGAGTAAGATCCTTCAAGTAAGTTGTCATCGGTGCAAGCAATAAAAATTGCTCTCTAAATATGTATGACTTATTAGTGCAGAGAAAATAAGCTTTGTACGAACTTGTTTTGGAAGTAATAAAAGCGATGGACTGCATAATAAAGGTCCTCATACAAGGGGCAATATAAAGTGATGTTCTTTTGCACTAAGATTTTATGCATCAACCTTAAACGCGCATGACAACCTCTGCTTCCCTCTGCGAAGGGCCTATCTTTTACTTTATGTTTTACTTTATGCTTGAGTCAAGGTGATTCTCACCTTTCCCTTTTTATTTTTATCCTTTGGCAAGCTCCTCGTGTTTGAAAGATCATGATACATATATCCAATTGGATGTAAGTTGGCATAGACTATTATTGTTGACATCACCTAATGGTGAATATGTTGGGAGGCAACACAATAAGCCCCTATCTTTCTCAGTGTCTGGCTGAAACTCTATAACCACAAGTATTGCGTGAGTGTTAACAATTATAGGGGACTACGAGATAGTTGAGTATGTGAGCTTGCTGAAAAACTCTATTATTGACTCTTTCTGATGTTACGATAAATTACAATTGCTTCAATGACTGAGATTATAGTTTGTTAGTTCCCAATGAAGTTTTTGAACCATACTTGACATTGTGAATTTCTTATTACTTGAACATAGGAAATCATATGACAAAATCCATATATGTTGCTGTTATTAGAATGATCATGATGCCCTCATGTCCGTATTTTTATTTTTATTGACACCTCTATCTCTAAACATGTGGACATATTTTTCGATTTCGGCTTCCGCTTGAGGACAAGCGAGGTCTAAGCTTGGGGGAGTTGATACGTCCATTTGCATCATGCTTTTATATCAATATTTATTGCATTGTGGGCTGTTATTACACATTATATCTCAATAATTATGGCTATTCTCTCTTATTTTACAAGGTTTACCATGAAGAGGGGGAATGCCGGCAGCTGGAATTCTGGTTGGAGAAGGAGCAAACATTGGAAACCTATTATGCACAACTCCAAAAGTCCTGAGACTCCACGAAACAACTTTTTGGAATTAATAAGAATTTATGGGCGAAAGAAATAGGCCAGGGGGACCACACCCTGTCCAGGAGACAGGGGGCGCCCCCCTAGGGCGCGGCCTCCTACCTCCTGGGCCCCCTGGTGGGCTTCCGGCGTCCATCTTCTGCTATATCATCACTTTTCCCCTGGAAAAAATTGTGGGCAAGCTTACGGGACGAAACTCCTCCGCCACGAGGCGGAACCTTGGCGGAATCAATCTAGGGCTTTGGCGGAGCTGTTCTGCTGGGTACACTTCCCTCCGGGAGCGGGAAATCATCACCAACGATCCTCTCATCGGGAGGGGGTCAATCTCCATCAACATCTTCACCAGCACCATCTCCTCTCAAAACCCTAGTTCATCTCTTGTATCCAATCTTGTATCAAAACCACAAATTGGTACCTGTGGGTTGCTAGTAGTGTTGTTTACTCCTTGTAGTTCATGCTATTTGGTTTACTTGGTGGAAGATCATATGTTCAGATCCTTTATGCATATTATTACTCCTCTGATTATGAACATGAATATGCTTTGTGAGTAGTTATGTTTGTTCCTAAGTACATGGGTGAAGTCTTGCTATTAGTAGTCATGTGAATTTGGTATTCGTTCGATATTTTGATGAGATGTATGTTGTCTTTCCTCTAGTGGTGTTACGTGAAAGTCGACTACATGACACTTCACCATTATTTGGGCCTAGAGGAAGGCATAGGGAAGTAATAAGTAGATGATGGGTTGCTAGAGTGACAGAAGCTTAAACCCTAGTTTATGCGTTGCTTCGTTAGGGGCTGATATGGACCCATATGTTTAATGCTGTGGTTCGGTTTACCATAATACTCTTTTTTGTAGTTGCGGATGCTTGCAATAGGGGTTAATCATAAGTGGGATGCTTGTCCATGTTAGGGCAGTACCCAAGTACCAGTCCACCCACATATCAAATTATCAAAGTACCGAACGCGAATCTTATGAATGTGATGAAAGCTAGCTTGACGATAATTCCCAATGTGTCCTCGGGAGCTCCTTCTTCATTATTAGAATTTGTCCAGGCTTATCCTTTGCTACATAAAGGATTGGGCCACTTTGCTGCACTTTATTTGCTCTATTTACTTTTTGCTCGTTACTATTTATCTTATCACAAAACTATCTATCACCTACTATTTCAGTGCTTGCAGAGAAAACCTTACTAAAAACCGCTTATCATTTCCTTCTACTCCTTGCTGGGTTCGACACTCTTACTTATCGAAAGGACTACAATAGATCCCCTATACTTGTGGGTCATCAATTGTCACGACCGGTTTTCCGGGTAATAAATTTCCAGAAAAGACCGTCGTGCTCATCAGCCCCAGGATTACTGTTAGCTGATGAGGCTCCAACTTGATACAAAAACTCCAAGCAAAAATATAAAATATGTAGTACAAGACCATTCTGGCCTGTGGATACAACAAATGGTTTCTAGTGGTTGATGGCGGAAGCGGGTTGTGAAACATCTGTGTCTATGGGAATCCATTCCCCACGGGAACAGCTGACCAGGTTAAATTCCTATCTTCGCGAGGCTGCTATCTCCATTGAGTGGTTTCCGGGGCTGGCATCGCGTCGCTCCTCTCCGAGCAAGAAAAATCTGGCCAAGACAATAGCCAGGGACAAGCCAGTGAGTACTTTGAATGTACTCGCAAACATTATGAACACAGGTATAATATAACAATGATGTGCTGAAAAGTATTTTATGCTCATGACGTCAGTCACAAAAGATAAATAAATCTCGGATGCGCACAAGCAAGTATTTAATAAATTGCAATAACTTGGTAGTACAAAAAAAATTTATGAAATAAATAACAAGTAATGCCACAGTCGGGCGTCTGAGCGACACCACATAAAGGGCTTTAAAAGAAATGCCACAGTCGGGCGTCTGAGCGACGCCACATAAAGGGCTTTAAAAGAAATGCCACAGTCGGGCGTCTGGGCGACGCCACATAAAGGGCTTTAAAAGAAATGCCACAGTCGGGAGTCTGAGCGACGCCACATAAAGGGCTTTAAAAGAAATGCCACAGTCGGGCGTCTGGGCGACGCCACATAAAGGGCTTTAAAAGAAATGCCACAGTCGGGCGTCTGGGAGACGCCACATAAAGGGCTTTAAAAGAAATGCCACAGTCGGGCGTCTGAGCGACGCCACATAAAGGGCTTTAAAAGAAATGCCATAGTCGGGCGTCTGAGCGACGCCACATAAAGGGCTTTAAAAGAAATGCCATAGTCGGGCGTCTGGGCGACGCCACATAAAGGGCTTTAAAAGAAATGCCACAGTCGGGCGTCTGAGCGACGCCACATAAAGGGCTTTAAAAGAACAATCATAGTGAATATCCCGGAGGTAGAACCATCCCAGAGATACATGATAATAAGAATAATATCATGGGTTAGTCGACAATAATAATAATCTTAGTTATCACAAGTCACAAGTAGTAATTCCATTTCTGGATTAACAGTCTCACCTCCGAAGACCGACGCTAAGACCGACACTTGACCCATCCCAGACTGTAATCCTTAACCATGGACACGGCTATTCGAATAGGTTTGTTCTCTGCAGAGGGTGTACTCTTTACCCACGAGTAACGGATTTCTCTAGTCCAGCAGGACTAATTCCGTCTACGGTCTTTCTGTTGAAAACACACTTAACTTGCACACACCAGCTTATGTCACACGTGTCTGGAAGCACCCACGACACCTGTTAAGCGAACTTTAAGTGGGGAGGCTACAACCTCGCGTAGCATGGGATCAAATTTATATCGCGCGCTCTAAGGGGTGGCCTCCCCTCTCGGTCCCAACCGGAAACACCCATGCCCCCGGACCAGGTGGCCTGCCTACCAGCTACAACCGGTATCTTCCACCATGGCCTCTCTGTACGGTGTGTGCTGGAAAGAGGTTGACAACTTACTGAACCGTACTCTACTTGCTGTAGAGACGAGTGGTAGTAGAAACAAGTATGGGGGTTACTGGAACAAGACTCGATCTACGGTCGACTCAGGAGGTTCAAGTATTCCCTGCATGATTAGCATGACAAATATATTCTCATCCAACAGAGTCACCTCTCATATCACCTTACCATGCCATACCAGACATAACCATCCCGACGGAGACCGGCGACAAACTCAAGCCTACCCAAGGCAGAGGTTTTCCCGGGTTCCTGCCGGTATGCATGCAAGGCATAAGAGGGTGATTATCATCACAAGTGTGTCGGTTTCCAACAGCATGGAAATCAACAACATGCACCCATGCATATGATCATATCACATGAAATAACAAGTCCTTCGAAATGCGGTGGTGTTATAAAGGTATCAACGATCACACCAAAATATTATGCCGGGGTTCAGAATGCTTGCCTTCAATGTGTGGAAAGGCAGGGTGCAGTCCAAAACTTTTGAAAGTTTCTTCTCTCTCCCAAAAATCCTATTTAAAAATATATTTGAATTAACACACATTTCAAAAACAGAACCAAAAAGTTGTTTGAAATTTTTTCAAATAAATCTTAAAATAAACTAGATCAAATATGAGGAAGGTAGGAAAAAGAATCAACTCATTTGGACTTATATTTAAAAAGTTATAGCCAGTCAAAGATTCGGTCAAATCTGTTATTTAAATTAAAACAGAAAAGAAAAACGATTCAGGCGAGATTACGCTTTCGGTATAGAGGAGGCGTACTTGGGGCTTTACGCCTCCACTTAACCACGTGGACAGACACGAGGTCGCTGACAGTGGGTCCAGGGGGCCCACTAGTCAGGTTTGACCAGTCTTCTCCCTCTTCTTTCTCTGTCCCGGGCGGAGGCGAGGCAACGACGATCATCGCCGGTGAACGGCGGCTCCCCGCGGGGCTCAGAGGGCGGGTATGGATCCGCCACTCCAGGGCGATCCTCCCGGTGGTCGCCAGGTAGGTGGGGACGGAGGGAGCTGCCGGCGGCGAGCTTCTCGGCGGAGGTGGCCTCGGGAGCAAAGTGATTTTTCTCCCGCGGTGTGCCCCGATCAAAATTGAGTAGTGGGGATGGCTCACGGGAAGATGAGGAAGCTCTTGGTGGAGAGAACGGAGAGTGGGAGACCCTGGTGGTGCCGAATTGGCCGGGGCAGTGGCGGCGGCTGCAGTTGCCGGAGATGAGGAAGGAGCCCTTCCCCGAGTCGACTGGCTGCCATGGGAGGACTAGGGGAGCACTCTAAGGCTTCCTGCGTGCACGGGGAGGCTCGGGGGCCTCCTTTTATAGCTCGTCGAGGTCGGTTCCGCGGCGGCCGGATAAGCTCTCCGGCGAACCTCCTCTCTGTAGCTTGCAGGGCAACGTGGCGTGGCTGGGAATGACGGCAAGAGCTAGTGGACGAGAGGGCACTGCTCCAGGGGCCAGGTGGCTAGCCGGGGTGGCTTGGGCGGCGCTGCACGGCGCAGGGCTGTCGGGCGGCGGCGGCGGCTAGCGCTTGGCCTGTCGGGCGCGGCGGGGCTGCTTGGCGCGTAGCTGAGAGAAGGGGAGTGCGTGGCGAGGTTCTGCAGAGCGGGCCAAAGCCGTGGGGGCCAGCGTGTCGGCTCGGCCGCGTGGCTGCAATACGCGCGCTCTGGGCGCGTCCAGTGCACGCACTGAGTGTGCTCGACGAAATGCCAGAGCATGTTAGAGGTCGCGGTTGAGGGTAGCAAATAACAGACCCAGGTTAGGAGCAACTGGAATCCTAGTGGACATGCTAGTATGATCCGAGGTGCAAGGTCACAATGCAAAGACAAAAACATGTCAAAACTGGCCATGCACACCAGGTGTTTGACAAAATGCCAAGGGCACTTAGGCATTTCTTGGGGTGGCCAAAATCTCCAGATCAGTGTCTCTGTGGATGAAAAGAGAGAGTGGTGATGTTGGTTGGATAAAAGAAGAAACTTGTTAGTGCAAGTTTTACAAAACTTCAATTCTGGACAGGAAATAAATGACATTATTTCATGAACCAAAAATGATCCAAAAGGTGCATGCTCCTGGACTTAAGGGTTTAACATGGGGGACTACAAGTAGGAGAAATAATCAAGGGTTAAAGAGCAAGTAAAAACATGGTTGCTGTACAAACCATCAAGTTGGTCCAGAATGAAGATGAGGTTGATTCACTCGAATTTTTCAAAGGACACAAATAGGTTTTTGCACAAAGTGGGATAATAGGCTCCTACTGACCTCCCTTAATTTTGGTAGAAGTTTTAAAGAAATATTTAAATAGGTTGTAGTGCAAAATGCACTCTGGACCAGAGAAGAAAAAAATTGAGTGTAAGGCTCAAAATATTTCATGAATGAAATATATTTTAGCATCAAAGTGATTTAAAAACATCACATGACATCTCCAAATTTTTGTGGAAATTTTAAGTGAATTTATCAAATGGTTGTAGTTCAATTAAGGCCATTTAACCTAGAAAAACCCTTTTCAAGAAAATAAAGATCAAGCAACATAATTATTTAATTAGTTACACTGATAAAAGGAAAGTTTTTCTTGAGAGGTTAAAACAAGTCCAACAACATTTTTGAAAAGTTTTCTCTTTGGGAAAAACTCATCATAACAGGGAAGGAAATGATTTAAACAAAAATCAAAATTGGAGCTCAAAAATTCAAAGTTTTAAATCCTGGCAAAATTTTATTCCATTAAAAACAAGGCCAAAAATTTTTTGGGTGTCACAATACTAACCCCCTTAAGAAAAAAAATCTCGTCCTCGAGATTTGCTAAAAGCGGTGTTAAGAAAATAATTTACGCAATAAAGATGTAGCTACAGTGAGAAGGCAATAAGTGGTGAAAAACCACAGTGTGAAAAACTAGGGCTGCGCGGAAAAGTCTACGGTTCGGGACAAAACGGGTGATTTCTATGCTGGATATAAATTTAGGATAACTCCTAAATTTAGATATACGCTGGTCGCACCCGAGAGCACAGTGCTCTCTCTGGCTGACAGGTGGACCCGGGGTCCACTGTCAGTCTCCTCTTTTTCTCCCCCTGGCCCTTTCTTCCTCCTCTCTCCCGCGCGCTTTCTCCACCAACGACGCCTAGTGTGTAGGGCATCTAGGCCGTACCGTGGTAGTGCGCGGCGTGCTAGCTGCTGGTGCAGCGTGCACTCATCTCGCGGGCCAGCGCGCTGTCGGCACTACTCACGGATTCGACTACGAACACCGGCGATCGGCGACGAGCGGCGTTGGTGGACTTCGCCCACCGTACACCGAGCTCGAGTTATAAAAACGGCCGGGGTGCCTCTCTCTTCCTCCTTACACCTGGCCTCACTTCTCCTCCTCCTTATTTCTCCGTTACTGCTTACAGAAGCTCGGTCGAGGCTCTAATGGCGGAGGCGATGCCGGACTGGTTTGTGATCCTGATATGTGGAGGGCTGGCGACGCTGCTGGGGCTCTCTATGCTCCTGTGCGCGATGATCTTCGACGAGTATCGCGATGCTGCGGCTCGGGTGTTGGCTCTCCGCGGTGGTGGTGGTCATGAGGAGTAGATGGAGTGTGTCGGGTGCTAACTGTTGTTAGGGGGTGATTAGCTGGATGTAACACCGTTGCAAAGTTTTGCAAACAGTGTATGTGTCCGAATAATTATGGTTGTGAGTCTGCTCGTGGTGCTGAGTGAAATCAAATAATCCACGTCGTGAGAAAGTGTAGATGTAGCAACTCAGGGAAAATAAAATCTCACTCCAGGGTTTTGCGAGGGGAAAACAGTTAATTTAAAGGAGCATAAACCACAACAAAAACTACACACATTAGCAGAAGCCAAATAATTGACTCGTCGTATGAACTCAGGGTATTACACATAAGTCACACACATAAATAAATGCTGCAAAGAACAAATACAGTAGTGACGTCTAAAATGAAAATGGTAACTGGGCGGGGTCCTGATAAAATGTCTCTGGTAAAGGAATACATTCTTCTTCAATTGGAGGCAGTGGATTGACCAGTCGATGTATGCGTCTCTCCGTGTCGGGTCTCAGTGGTCTGCCGATGGCAATTTGAGGATTTAAATTTGCGAGGCTCTGGAGATAATCCATCACCCACTGGTTTAAATGCTCTTGAGCAATTATGTACTAGATAAGGTTGGCCAGAACTGGGTCTCTCTCAATACGTCCACCGGGAAAAGATGTTACTTCTCCGGGTGCTGCACGACTCAGAAAGTAATAATATCCTCGTTCGCGGGCATAGGGTACTGCGGATCGAAGACGAGCAATCGCTTCTTTCGCAGCAGCCTCTATGGCCAAGTGTGGGGTTGGCATAGATTTCCCCATGAAGGAAACTTCCGTTGGATCTTGGTTGGGGTCTACAGGAGGAATGTGTACTGCTGCCCAATATTCCGAGGTGGATGGGGTGATCCTCGATTTGAACAGCTCGTACTGGGGTGGCTGGGTAGAACCCATGGTACTGCGGGTAAAATCCCACAATATTTTGACAAAGCTACCTGGGGTTGCATCTGGGGTTCTCAGATGAATGCTGGGGTTCGGCATGACAGGAAAAGCGTGAGTGTTGTGCACAAAGTGAGGGTTGCTGGGTAAGGTCACAAGGTGGCCTTTATATAGCAATGGAGCCGGATCGTTTCACCGTGGTGAAAGGTAAAAAAAATTTCCAGCTTAGTTCCAAAGGTCGGGTCGGTGTCAGAGATACACCTATCTCATAAAGAGACGTGTTACTGTGGTTGTCGTCGGGTTGGTTTTGGTAGTTGTGCCCGGAAAAAATATGCGGCTATGCGCTGACCAAATATGCAAGGCTATTATTAAAACAGAGGCACAAAGACAGGCTGCGTTAATATACGCGGTCGCATGATTACAAAGCGAGGATACATTGAAACTTGGTGCTACTCATACTGCTTAGTCTACCTCGTTTATGTCTAAACGGGCGTGCCTGGTGGATGTCGAGGCTTCTCCACGTGTCTCTCTGCCGGGATTAGTCGGAGATGGCGGAGGAACTGCAGGGTCGGGGTAGTGAGAATGACCATCGTGGGGATTGTTGGCCACAACCCCGTTGGAGTGTGCTCCCAATATGCGACGAAGCACTTCTGGGGTTATCGCAGCACCTTGGCCGATGGCTGGGGCAGATCTCGGGGTCTCGATCGGTTGTCCAAACAGCACGACTGGGTTGTCGGTGTTGGGCTCGTTTTCTTCTCTCGCCGGGGCTCGACCAACCAGCTCTCCACGAGCTGCGATTAGATCAATAGTGATCTGGTCGAACAGTGCCTCTAGTGCACTTACATAGCGCACTAGGTGCAATAATGCGGGGTCCATCTCGTGATCTCCATTGGCAACTTGGGGTGGTCTACCATACCCTTCTCATCTGGGGTAGTAGTGGAACTAGCGATAGTTAACTCTGGGCGACAAGTGCCTGAGATGAACTATAGCCTCTCGAGCGGCTAGCTGGATGGCTTGTGGCTCAAAGGAAGTTGTTCTTCCGGTGAACCGGTAGGGGCGCTCGGGTGCTAGACTCCTACCGTAAATGTGCACAGTGGCCCAGAATTGGCGGTCTTCACCGCTCATGGGTCCTTGATACACAACATATTCTGGTGGCTCCTCTAACGCGTAGGCACGACGGGTGAGGTTTGCGAGGATGGTCACAAAACCTCCAAGGTTGGTTGTTGTGGTTTCGTTGTGCACTATAGGTCCAGGCATTGTGGCTCGGTTTGGGGTAGCGACTGTGTGTGCTGGTTTGGGGCTAGCGCGCCCCTTTTTATAGGGAAAAGGGGACGGAATCTTCCTTCGCACGCTTGCGAGAAAAGACTATTTAGGGGCCGGTCACTGGCGCATGAGTGACAGGTTAGGTTGATAGGTTTGGCACCGACTGCCAAAAGTGTTGGGTCACTGTGTTGCTATCTTGCACGAGAAGCTTGGCTGGGGTTTGGTTAAGGTCTGGTGGGTTGGTTTGCCTAAGTTTATTGACCTGGCTAAGATAGGATTAGCCAATGGTCAGCCTGGCTCTGATACCAAGTCTGTCACGACCGGTTTTCCGGGTAATAAATTTCCAGAAAAGACCGTCGTGCTCATCAGCCCCAGGATTACTGTTAGCTGATGAGGCTCCAACTTGATACAGAAACTCCAAGCAAAAATACAAAATATGTAGTACAAGACCATTCTGGCCTGTGGATACAACAAATGGTTTCTAGTGGTTGATGGCGGAAGCGGGTTGTGAAACATCTGTGTCTATGGGATCCATTCCCCATGGGAACAGCTGACCAGGTTAAATTCCTATCTTCGCGAGGCTGCTATCTCCATTGAGTGGTTTCCGGGGCTGGCATCGCGTCGCTCCTCTCCGAGCAAGAAAAATCTAGCCAAGACAATAGCCAGGGACAAGCCAGTGGTACTTTGAATGTACTCGCAAACATTATGAACACAGGTATAATATAACAATGATGTGCTGAAAATTATTTTTTGCTCATGACGTCAGTCACAAAAGATAAATAAATCTCGGATGCGTGCAAGCAAGTATTTAATAAATTGCAATAACTTGGTAGTATAAAAAAATTTATGAAATAAATAACAAGTAATGCCACAGTCGGGCGTCTGAGCGACGCCACATAAAGGGCTTTAAAAGAAATGCCACAGTCAGGCGTCTGAGCGATGCCACATAAAGGGCTTTAAAAGAAATGCCACAGTCGGGCGTCTGGACGACGCCACATAAAGGGCTTTAAAAGAAATGCCACAGTCGGGCGTCTGAGCGACGCCACATAAAGGGCTTTAAAAGAAATGCCACAGTCGGGCATCTGGGCGACGCCACATAAAGGGCTTTAAAAGAAATGCCACAGTCGGGCGTCTGGGCGACGCCACATAAAGGGCTTTAAAAGAAATGCCACAGTCGGGCGTCTGAGCGACGCCACATAAAGGGCTTTAAAAGAAATGCCACAGTCGGGCGTCTGAGCGACGCCACATAAAGGGCTTTAAAAGAAATGCCATAGTCGGGCGTCTGGGTGACGCCACATAAAGGGCTTTAAAAGAAATGCCACAGTCGGGCGTCTGAGCGACGCCACATAAAGGGCTTTAAAAGAACAATCATAGTGAATATCCCGGAGGTAGAACCATCCCAGAGATACATGATAATAACAATAATATCATGGGTTAGTCAACAATAATAATAATCTTAGTTATCACAAGTCACAAGTAGTAATTCCATTTCTGGATTAACAGTCTCACCTCCGAAGACCGACGCTAAGACCGACACTTGACCCATCCCAGACTGTAATCCTTAACCATGGACACGGCTATTCGAATAGGTTTATTCTCTGCAGAGGGTGTACTCTTTAACCACGAGTAACGGATTTCTCTAGTCCAGCAGGACTAATTCCATCTACGGTCTTTCTGTTGAAAACACACTTAACTTGCACACACCAGCTTATCTCACACGTGTCTGGAATCACCCACGACACCTGTTAAGCCAACTTTAAGTGGGGAGGCTACAACCTCGCGTAGCATGGGATCAAATTTATATCGCGCGCTCTAAGGGGTGGCCTCCCCTCTCGGTCCCAACCGGAAACACCCATGCCCCCGGACCAGGTGGCCTGCCTACCAGCTACAACCGGTATCTTCCACCATGGCCTCTCTGTACGGTGTGTGCTGGAAAGAGGTTGACAACTTACTGAACCGTACTCTACTTGCTGTAGAGACGAGTGGTAGTACGAAACAAGTATGGGGGTTACTGGAACAAGAATCGATCTACGGTCGACTCAGGAGGTTCAAGTATTCCCTGCATGATTAGCATGACAAATATATTCTCATCCAACAGAGTCACCTCTCATATCACCTTACCATGCCATACTGGACATAACTGTCCCGACGGAGACCGGCGACAAACTCAAGCCTACCCAAGGCAGAGATTTTCCCGGGTTCCTGCCGGTATGCATGCAAGGCATAAGAGGGTGATTATCATCACAAGTGTGTCGGTTTCCAACAGCATGGAAATCAACAACATGCACCCATGCATATGATCATATCACATGAAATAACAAGTCCTTCGAAATGCGGTGGTGTTATAAAGGTATCAACGATCACACCAAAATATTATGCCGGGGTTCAGAATGCTTGCCTTCAATGTGTGGAAAGGCAGGGTGCACTCCAAAACTTTTGAAAGTTTCTTCTCTCTCCCAAAAATCCTATTTAAAAATATATTTGAATTAACACACATTTCAAAAACAGAACCAAAAAGTTGTTTGAAATTTTTTCAAATAAATCTTAAAATAAACTAGATCAAATATGAGGAAGGTAGGAAAAAGAATCAACTCATTTGGACTTATATTTAAAAAGTTATAGCCAGTCAAAGATTCGGTCAAATCTGTTATTTAAATTAAAACAGAAAAAAAAACGATTCAGGCGAGATTACGCTTTCGGTATAGAGGAGGCGTACTTGGGGCTTTACGCCTCCACTTAACCACGTGGACAGACACGAGGTCGCTGACAGTGGGTCCAGGGGGCCCACTAGTCAGGTTTGACCAGTCTTCTCCCTCTTCTTTCTCTGTCCCGGGCGGAGGCGAGGCAACGACGATCGTCGCCGGCGAACGGCGGCTCCCCGCGGGGCTCAGAGGGCGGGGATAGATCCGCCACTCCAGGGCGATCCTCCCGGTGGTCGCCAGGTAGGTGGGGACGGAGGGAGCTGCCGGCGGTGAGCTTCTCGGCGGAGGTGGCCTCGGGAGCAAAGTGATTTTTCTCCCGCGGTGTGCCCCGATCAAAATTGAGTAGTGGGGATGGCTCACGGGAAGATGAGAAGCTCTTGGTGGAGAGAACGGAGAGTGGGAGACCCTGGTGGTGCCGAATTGGCCGGGGCAGTGGCGGCGGCTGCAGTTGCCGGAGATGAGGAAGGAGCCCTTCCCCGAGTCGATTGGCTGCCATGGGAGGACTAGGGGAGCACTCTAAGGCTTCCTGCGTGCACGGGGAGGCTCGGGGGCCTCCTTTTATAGCTCGTCGAGGTCGGTTCCGCGGCGGCCGGATAAGCTCTCCGGCGAACCTCCTCTCTGTAGCTTGCAGGGCAACGTGGTGTGGCTGGGAATGACGACAAGAGCTAGTGGACGAGAGGGCACTGCTCCAGGGGCCAGGTGGCGAGCCGAGGTGGCTTGGGCGGCGCTGCACGGCGAAGGGCTGTCGGGCGGCGGCGGCGGCTAGCGCTTGGCCTGTCGGGCGCGGCGGGGCTGCTTGGCGCGTAGCTGAGAGAAGGGGAGTGCGTGGCGAGGTTCTGCAGAGCGGGCCAAAGCCGTGGGGGCCAGCGTGTCGGCTCGGCCGCGTGGCTGCAATACGCGCGCTCTGGGCGCGTCCAGTGCACGCACTGAGTGTGCTCGACGAAATGCCAGAGCATGCTAGAGGTCGCGGTTGAGGCTAGCAAATAACAGACCCAGGTTAGGAGCAACTGGAATCCTAGTGGACATGCTAGTATGATCCGAGGTGCAAGGTCACAATGCAAAGACAAACACATGTCAAAACTGGCCATGCACACCAGGTGTTTGACAAAATGCCAAGGGCACTTAGGCATTTCTTGGAGTGGCCAAAATCTCCAGATCAGTGTCTCTGTGGATGAAAGAGAGAGTGGTGATGTTAGTTGGACAAAAGAAGAAACTTGTTAGTGCAAGTTTTACAAAACTTCAATTCTGGACAGGAAATAAATGACATTATTTCATGAACCAAAAATGATCCAAAAGGTGCATGCTCCTAGACTTAAGGGTTTAACATGGGGGACTACAAGTAGGAGAAATAATCAAGGGTTAAAGAGCAAGTAAAAACATGGTTGCTGTACAAACCATCAAGTTGGTCCAGAATGAAGATGAGGTTGATTCACTCGAATTTTTCAAAGGACACAAATAGGTTTTTGCACAAAGTGGGATAATAGGCTCCTACTGACCTCCCTTAATTTTGGTAGAAGTTTTAAAGAAATATTTAAATAGGTTGTAGTGCAAAATGCACTCTGGACCAGAGAAGAAAAAATTGAGTGTAAGGCTCAAAATATTTCATGAATGAAATATATTTTAGCATAAAAGTGAGTTAAAAATATCACATGACATCTCCAAATTTTTGTGGAAATTTTAAGTGAATTTATCAAATGGTTGTAGTTCAATTAAGGCCATTTAACCTAGAAAAACCCTTTTCAAGAAAATAAAGATCAAGCAACATAATTATTTAATTAGTTACACTGATAAAAGGAAAGTCTTTCTTGAGAGGTTAAAACAAGTCCAACAACATTTTTGAAAAGTTTTCTCTTTGGGAAAAACTCATCATAACAGGGAAGGAAATGATTTAAACAAAAATCAAAATTGGAGCTCAAAAATTCAAAGTTTTAAATCCTGGCAAAATTTTATTCCATTAAAAACAAGGCCAAATTTTTTTTTGGTGTCACATCAATGGACTTGAAGGATTTCAGTCAATCAAGCTAGCTGTCAAAAAGGTATTGTTCGCCGTCGACGGTCCTGCCATTTGAGTTTATGGCTCTGTCCATGGAGGCTGCCTGAAAGTTTCTTTGTTTCCATGTATGGTGTCGGTGTTCCATGACATCGGCCGTGACACCTGATGTTCCCTGGTTAAGATTGGTTTACTTTGGGTCTCACAGTATGAGGACACGCACGACAGGCATTCAGTCTCAGAACTTGAAACTAACCCGACTGATGTGCCATTCAGTTTTCAGTGATAAGCTCCATTTATTTACTAGTTTCACCTTACTTTTTGAATTAAAAGGAACAAAACTTGAACTAGTTTGACCACTGTGTGACAGCCAGGCACAAGGAAGGAAGGGCCACCGTCCGAGGGGACGCGTACATATGTACACCCATGAGTCAGGACAGGACACAACATCCGACGCGGCATACGTACTACACTGAAAGACAAGAATACGAGCAGCATCATCAGCTAGGTCTGATACACATAGAGTCTTATATTATCTGATTTGACCAATGTACACGTAGCCTCTGCCTATGTAGTATGTAACGAACGAGATGACAAGCATCAACGTGTAGTATATGTGAGTGAGTGGAACACAACTACTTCAGTACGGCTAGCTTAAGTGGTGTGAAGTAAAAACCAAGAGCCTCAACATATCTGGTTCTTTCTTTTATGAGAGATGATTTCCTCCCGATTTCTTGAACTCACAACCATAGTTATAATATAGTGTTTGGTCATCCTTAGCAGGTAGGTGTAAACAACACAGACACTTTCAACCAAAGCTAGCCGGCGGCGCATAAGCTACCTGCAAAAGAGAAGCCCTTCTTACATCAACAACATCTTAATTTTTATTCAGTTCAATTTCCAATTTTAGTTCAGTTCATTCTTATTTTTAGTTCATTCAGTTTCTTATTTTATTTCCTTCAATTTCTAATTCTTTTTCAATTCAGTTTCTAATTTTACTAAAGTTCAATTTTTAATTCAAAACAGTTTGTGTAAATTCCCATCGAGCAGGTGTGCAAGGCTAGCGGCTACTGAACTTGTGCGACTACTGCTTTTGGATTGCCGAGGAAGCACATCTTTGTAGAAGGAAAAATCTGTAACCTATATAATTCATGTTTGTTCTGACTTCTTGTTTCTCTAAAGCGGCCAAATCACGGTGCACCTGGTAGTTCAAACTTACGCCAGATGGCCGGTGTCCAACTTCCCTACCTCTACAAGCTCCTCGGGGGATGACTTGGTGGTAGCTGGGATCCCCTAAAGCGGCCAAATCCTGGTGCACCCAGCCGCCGCTTGTGATCCCCTCTCCTTCAGCTCCACTTCGCGGCACCGTCAATCCACAGGAGTAGGGGCTGTATGCCGATCAAAAAAAAGAATAGAAGGTATATGCTTGGAAACTTAAAATTCTGTACACATTTGGGAAACAGAAGTTATAGTTTCTTTCAAAGTTCAAAACGAAAAATATATCCAGTTTAACTTGTTCTAGCAAACCATGTGCGAGACACCATAGAATGAAAATGTTGTTGCGTTGCCAGGTCTCCAATTGGTTCAACTACAAATAATTACATCCGTTCGACTACATATATTACACTAGTTCAACTGTGTGCGTCACACCAATCGACCAGTTATCACTTCAGAAAAATTGTAGATTTTGATGATGCAAGCTTAGTTCTTTTTTCTGTTTCCTATAAGTTCAAGTGATCAATTGCTATAAGTTGGCGGGTTGTTTACTCAGGATGTTAAAAAAAGTGGTCATTGTTGTCTTTTTCTAAATATGTTCAAGCGATTTTTGTAAAAAATGCTGCCTATATTAAGACAAGAACTCCTTCCTCCTTTGGCTGTCTCAGTTCATCTGGTTAAGTGTCTCAGTGCAACTATATTAACTATATAATTTTAGTTTAGTTCAATATCTTGAGTATCACCTTTTTCTGCCATGAACTCATGCTATAATATGAGAGCTATGTTCACTCTGAATATGTTGATACTAAACCAGAAGTTGGCGCTGAACTCTCATATTCGTCTTAATAATTGACAGGTCTGAATATGTTGCCGCCGCCGTGCTGATTTCCTACTGCGACCTCGTTGATTCCGCGCCTTCGAACTGCTCCCTCAATCCCTGCATGGACCACCGCCGACGGTGGGCTGCACCTTCCACGCGCAACCATGTGACCATGTAGATGCATGTCTTCATTGAGTCGCCCACAACGCATATGTGTGTGTTGTGTTCGTGCGTGCGTGGCCGCAGCCATCCCTGGTTTTTTGGCGTTGTCTGTGTGTGGTCTTGCAGGCGTCTCACCTCAAACACATCCCAGGATGGTGCACGAGTTGCTGAGGAAACGCCCAAGCATGTGGCCTCTCGGCCACAACTTCGTCTCATGGAAGCTGTTGGATGTGGACAGCCAGTACGAATTCAAGTCTACGTGGCTCATCCAGGAGGAAAAGAAGAGGGACTCGAGTGGTTTCTCTCTGGAGAAGGGCAGAAGACATTGTGCTCTGAACTTTCTTGTTGATATGCCCATGAGAACGTGTACATTTTTCTACAGTTTTTTGTGTTGCTGACAAGGGATACACAACTGGTATTTTTACAAGTTGAACTTTAGCGTATCCTCTATAAAGTTCGTGGAGGTCTGGATGTGCTTCTGACATTGAACTGTTAAGTGCTTGCAAAATCTGAAGTGTTGATCCATCAACATTCACAGCTTCGCACCTCATTCTTGTATGTTATGAGTTTCAAGTTCTCAATGAAGTTTATGTTCTAAGGTCATGTATAACTACCTAGGCGTTCATGTATTACTAACCAGTAAGTACACCTGTTACTTCTCTCGCTGTGCTAGTGGTGAATAGTTCAAATTCTTGGCAAATTTTGAAACATTCAAATTGATCAACGTGGTAAGTCCGAACAAAAAATAAACGAACCCTTAGCCAA
Organism: Triticum dicoccoides; assembly: GCF_002162155.2. Lineage (NCBI taxonomy): Eukaryota > Viridiplantae > Streptophyta > Magnoliopsida > Poales > Poaceae > Triticum > Triticum dicoccoides. The sequence goes on from NC_041389.1 coordinate 111,967,872, forward strand.
TTTCACTGAGGAAAAAATAGGGAGTTCACGTATTACTAGTGCTCTCTGTGCTATCCTTACTATATGTCCCTTTCTATTTTGGTGATGTCCACAGGTTGACAAAAAAATTGTAGTGGAGAGTTCATGTATTACTAGCACATGAGTTCAAACAATAAAACGTGAAAAGTTTAAACAAAAAATTGATCTTCACCGACATGAGTTTGTACTATAATTTGCGAACAATGCTCAGTACATGAGTTCATACTCAATAATGCACTGTACAAAACCGCAAAAGAGCTCAGTTCATACTATCATTTGCGAACAGTGATGAAACAATGCTCACTACAAACCCGCTCAATGAAAATTTGAGTTAAAAAAACATGATTTTTTTTAAAAATATCAGTATGTTCAACGATATAAGCCATGCAAAAGTTCGGTGACTTTGATATCGTAAACCATTGAAAAGTTTGTGAAAATACACTTAGTACAAACTCATACGGACATCAGTTCAAGTACTCTATCTTCGGAACCTTTCAAAATTACTCTGTAAAAAATACATCAGTACAAACATACTCCTACATTAGTACAAGTACTCTATTTTTTCTGACGGAAAAACAGCACAACGTGTCTCACTATATTCAAAATTACTCTTTAATGGTTGCAAATTTGAGAAAACGTTCAACATGACTAAGTTTCGCACTTTCGATATCTTTCCAAGGGTATATTATTTGCCCCATTTCGACAAACTTTGAAGAAAATCACGTTCAAAATCAAATTTGACCATATTCGAATTCGAGTTTAAACCTTAAGGAATCAGAAAAAAATTCTACACAAAAAATTTATGCATTTTCCATAGCTTTCCAACGCTGTACCATTTGCATCAATCCGACAAACCGTTTGCAAAAAAAGCAAAAATATGTTTCGCCCATAATTTCGCCGTTTTCCAAATTACTTTTAAATTGTATATAATTTGAAAAACAGTAGATATATGGAAGATGCGGATTTTTACTAGCTTTCCAACGTCATGTCATTTGCTCAATTCTGATAAATCGTTTGAAAATTGAGTCCAAAATACGATTCACATTTTCGGTTTTGAAAAAACGGGTTTTTCAACACTGATCTTAAACCTTGATGATTTTGGAAAAAATTCCAATATATTTTTAATGTAGATGTCAAGAGCTTTCCAACGATATATTACACGCCCCATTCCGACGAGAAGACGATCAGTTCGACGAGATGAAAATTATCAGTACAACCGCGTGAAACCATCAGTTCAAGTAGGGTAACAGAATAATATTCTGTTACGTGAAACAGAATAGCCCAGATGTGTGTATATATATATAGGACTCCTTTTCTATACTCCTGGGAGTATGTACTCCCATCCTCAATATACCTCATATACGCATTAATTATAGCTCTTTATCATTTTCAATATACTTCATTAAATATTCTAAGATACCTCAATATGAGTTTTGTTGAAAAAATATCATCTGCGACGTACTTTTTGTAATATACGTTTTTCACGTACAAACACATCAGCATATACATAAACATTTAAAAAAAATGTAGACTCACATGAATTTTTTCATGAAACTCATTTTGGGGTATCTAATAATTACTAATGAAGTATATTAAAAATAATAAAGAGGTATAAAAGACTCATCTGTGTGGTATATGAGAGCGGTTGTACGTACTCCTAGGAGTACTCAACCATTTTCCTATATATATATATATATATATATATATATATATATATATATAATAGTCAGTCTATTCTGCTAATATTAGCAAAATAGTTATTCTGCTAACACTTATGAACTGCACGCTCAACGCGAGGGCACTGCAGTTTCATTAGGCCTCTTTCATGCTTGTTAAGTACCCCATGGTATCTTTTATCAATTTGCACAAAACACATTCAGCGTCATCAATTGACATGCTACAACACAGTGAACAGACTTCAGAGGTCCTTTTCCTCAGGTTGTGAGCTGGTGATTCATGTTTTTGTAACCCCTTAATTTTTATGTTTTAAAGTGATAGAGTTAGTGAAGTTTGGTGGCTTATAGCTAGACGAGTGACCTTAAAAGTACTCTTACAGTTCTGGTGGTACCAAAGTTTTCGTTTTTGTTCCTGTTGTCTATGCCCTTAACACACGGACTGAAGTTTGTTTCTGCCATTTGAAAAAGCCTTCTCTACCACTGTGTTATCCCTTGGCTTCATTCTCAACAAGCACCAGGACTTATGGACATAGCTTTGGTTCTGCCAAGTATGTATATATAGAAAATATTTATTCTGCGGAAATTGCTAATTGTTATTGTAGTTTTCATGCCTACCAGACCAAATCAAACTTAGGTGCTTTGTTTCTCAAGTGAAGTAGTCAAACTGTTATAGTAGGAGGATTATCCTAACATAAGGGTGTTGAAATCATGTACAGTTGGTTCAGACAATGCTTAGCTTGTTTTTGTTAAGATCAAGTTCAGTTGCTCTTGCATCTTAGATCGATTTGAGTTTCTACACCAAGTCTAGAGCTTAAATGTTACTCCCTCCGTCCCACAATGTAAGATCGTTTTTCAAGCTATGTTCTTAAAATGTGGGACGGAGGGAGTATAAGGCACGTCTGATCTGATAAGGAGCAATCTAACTGTCAGTTTTAAAAACAGATTTTGCTATTTTCTGAAACGAAATATGAGGAATCAAACCGTATGGTTCTCCAATTTTATGGTACTAAATTCAGATATATAATAGACACCATCATGTTAGCTGCATTGTCAGTTGCTCTTGCATTCTTAGATTGATTTGAGTTTCTACACCAAGCCGAGAGCTTAAATGTTAAAAGGCACATTCTGATATTATAAGGAGCATTCTAACAATCAGCTTTAATAACAGATTGTGCTATTTTCTGAAACAAAAATGAGTCAACCATATGGTTCCCCAATTTTATGGTACTAAATTTAGATATATCAGAGGTACTATTATGTTAGCTGCATGTAGTTTACATGAGCATGCCAAGCTAGATGATGTTATAGGCCTTTAGGTGTTGCTATTCTCTATTCTCAGCCATATCTTACAAAAATGTTGATAAGCTAAACACCTCTGTGCCAAATCTTATTTATCCACATCATTTCAAGAAAACTACCTTTTCCCATGCCTACAGTTATCTGGAAAGATTTCTCTAACTCTTTTGAGTGTGTGCTCTCTGCACTAACTTCTAAAAATACTAAAATTAAATACTCAAAACACAACAATATGTTTTTTCTGCACCAGATGTGGTAACAAAAAGGTGCAAAGGGGGCAACGTTCAGTTCCTAGGTGCTTAGGTGCAACCCCGGCCACAATAGCCTTGGACAGCCTGAACGGCGCGGATGAGCGGTTCTCCCCAGGGAGGGCCATGTCGCCGTAGGCGAGAACTGCCCGGGCGAGCCGGCAGACATAACCCGGTAAGAATGTGACGCAGAGAATGGATTTTGCTTGGTTAAAGATTGGTCCTTTGGTGTGTTTATCAGCCTTTATGCTTTTGATGGATTACGCCTAACACTTCTGCTCACTCATCACTCATTATTTACTCTGTATTCATCAAACTTTATTTATTTTACACTATATCGTAGCATGTTCAAGGGACACACGCAGAGATGGCCATGATGCTAGTTGATAGCACCTGTTAACTTAAGAAGTTTACATGCCTTTTCTCTAATTAAATAAGAGTTTCTTACCAACTATTGAGCCTGCCAGTTATAAAGATTTATGACTCGAAAGCCACTACTCAACTTCAGGTCGATCTGTCGAGTATACCTCCATAATTCTCCATCTACGATACTCAAGTATATTGATGATTCTTTGTTTCAAGATATGTGGAAAAGCTATTTGCACTACATTTCAAGGCAGATAGTAGATTACATGGCTAAGCAGCCCACCTATATTGCTAATTGTTTAATGTATTATTCGAATTAAAATGATTTATGTAGTTTGTTAGAGCATTCACATGCCATATTAATTTCAGAAAAACAATTTCTAATTTAATGGTTCATGTATTGTTATGTCTAAAATGAAAATTCCAAACAAAATTAGTCATAATCTGTATTTATAATGATGAATAAAGATGTTGCAATCGCTATATTTAAACTAAGGTTTTTGAAATAAAATTGTGGTCTCTAAGCATGTGTCAGGTGGTCCATCAACCAACGTATTATATTAGCAAGCATTTCTAATTCGTAAGTGCTACCCACGATCAATTTTATTTGATTTGAATTAACAAGGCATGGGCCCTTTTGTACAATCTATAATCATCATGATAGATATTATGTTCTCGATGGCTTATTTGATGGCCACAATTTTCTTACCCCGTTGCAACGCATGGGCCCTTTTGCTAGTAATTACTACTGAAGTATATTAAAAATAATAAAGAGGTATAGAAGACTCATCTATGTGGTATATGAGAGCGGGAGTACGTACTCCCAGGAGTACTCAACCAATTTCCTATATATATATATAGTCGGTCTATTATGCTAATGTTAGCAAAATCGTTATTCTGCTAACACTTATGAACTGCACGCTCAATGCGAGGGCACTGCAGTTTCTGTAGCAAATGTACTACAATACAGAGAATAGTGAACTTCCCGTCGAAAAAACTGCACGTGGAGTGTTTTGGTACTTTTTTCGCTCTAGTTTTTTAAGTGTTTATCGGAATGAGACGTGTAATATATCGTTGGAAAGCTATGGATTAGGCACAATTTCTCCTTGTAGAATTTTTTTCAAGATTCCTCACGGTTTAAGAGCAGTTTTGAAAACGGTGCGGCACCCTATTAGTGGTAGCGAGCGTATTTTTGCATATTTTTTCTAAACCGCTTGTCGAAATGAAGCAAATGATATGTCGTTGGAAAGATATAGTCGAGGTGCAACTTTTTCATATATATATATATATATATATATATATATATATATATATATATATATATATATATATATATATA
>NC_041389.1:111973022-111974425 GCF_002162155.2 Triticum dicoccoides
AATTTCATTCTCTAATTCGTTACGGTTTAAGAGCAGTTTCAAATTTACTAGATCGCGGAATTTTATTTTTTAAATTTTTGTAAATTTTTGTTACTATTTTCACTCCAATTTTTTAACCGTTTGATGAAACAAGGCGTGTGATAGGCTGTAGGAAAGCTATGGATGAGGTGCAACTTTTATATGTAGAAATATTTTTTAGATTCCTTACGGTTTTAAATTAATTTGTAAAGTCGTGCGGCGGATGACGAGTGACAACGGCCGTTTTTTCATGATTTTTTTACAAATTGTTTGTCGAAATGATTCAAGTGAGACGCCATTGGAAAGACATCGACAAAACTCAACTTTTTCATGTAGAGCACTATCTCTATTTCCTTACGGTTTAAGAGCAGTTTTAAAATTACCAAAACACGAACACTCAGTTTTTCACGACACCAAAATCAGTGTGTATACTGCATCAAACAAAAGAACGCACTTCTTCAAACCGAAAACCGCACTACATCAAATAGTCAAGCGAACCACATGATTTTTTAAAATACATTTTTTAAAATGAAAGTGTACTGAAAAGTTCTTCATCATGGACTTTCTTTCAATACCAAATTGCACTGCATTTTCTTCATGGTTTTTACTGCGACAGAGTGAACCATATGAAAATACTTCAAGTCTTAATTTTTGTTGCTTTTTGGCAACAAGCAAACTGCATTTTTTCCTTTGGACTGCATTGTCGAGAGTAAGGAACTACATAATTGTTTAGTACATCATTTATTTTTTACAGTCTAAACGAGAAAACAGTGCAAAACAAATTGCAAATAAGTTTTTAATAATTACAACATTTTTTGTGTTTTTAGCACATCGATAACTCCATCATCATACACCTTTTTGACAAAAAAACACTCAACCCGTGGAGCAACTGCACCCGTGTACACCACAAACTGCATACTCGTCGAAATGGGCTGCAAAACAATGTGCAAAAAAGGCACGACGACATTGTGTGGCGGAGAGGACTGCACGGAGTGAAGAAATGTTCTTCACGTGTCCGATGACTGGACTGCAAGTGGAGATGCGGAACATGGACGGCGTCGGCGTACTTCATGGGCCCATGGTCAGAACTACATCCGCCGTCGATAGAGCCGCATGTCGCCCTGCAACGAAAGAACAACCTACACTGCTCGCCCATCAACAAATAACAAATAGTGAAGAATTGGATCTGGGCATTTTTTTTGTACCTGCGGCATGGATGGAGGCACCAAGGAACTGCATGTTGGTGAGGACAGAGCTGCACGCGAGTGGTTCACCGATCTGCACATCATGGTCGTCGATTTTGGCACCTGATTGAGTGAAGGACAAGCGTGGTCGTCGTCTTCTCCCTAAAGTGAACCTCGCCGGCATCAAGGTGGATTTCCTCT
>NC_041389.1:111974752-111998206 GCF_002162155.2 Triticum dicoccoides
GGGGCATCCGGCGAAGCAGCTCTCCACCTGTATCGAACGGCGGTGGGACTCCCCGGATACAGAGCAACCGCTGATGGGGACGGTGGATCCACGCCAGATTCGGGGCGGGACAGATGATGGAGGCACGATGGCGCACGGTGGAGGCTGGGGCGGCACGGCGCGCAGTGCTGGCTAGGTAGAGAGGGTGGCGCGGAGGTGGTGTGGTTGGTGGTCGTGGCAGGGGGCTGTGCGCGGTGGTGGACGGGTGGAGAGGGTAGCGTGGATGGTGGTTGTGGTGGGGCGGTGCGCGCTGGTGGCCGGGGCGGGGCGGTGGGTGGTGCTGGCCGGGCCTGGCGGCGTGGGGTGTTTGGCGTGAGGTTTGTGCGGCGTGGATAACGTTTGCTCAGAAATAACATCAAATGTGAAAGTCCTCTTCTACACCGAGCTCAAATGAGCTCGACATGAATAGTAAATAAAAAACATTGAAAAGAAGTTCAAGAAAATATGATTTTTTATGGAAAACTTTGAAAAATGTTCTAAGAGCTTGCGAAATTTCAGCATGAAATCAGATTTGTTGAAGTCATGGAAAAAATATCATCGCTCTGAAATGTTTTCGAAAGTAGCATTTCCGGAGTATCGGTTTTTGTGCTCCTTCCAGGAATGTAATTCCATGACGAATCTTTGCGAGCACTCGAAACATTTGTCAATCTTTGTCACAGAAAAAATCAGATTTGTTTGATTTTTTTTATTTTAATGTTCACCCAAGCACATTTGAGTTGGGGTTGACAAACTTTGCATCCCATCAAATGCTACATCTCATAGTTGCAACTAATTTAAGAGGAAACATAGTGGGCCGTATGGTTGAAGTTGAAGGGAACAGTTATAGTGAGGCAAATATTTTCATCTAGCATGCTACGGAGACAATCATCACGAGTTTCTGATATTGTAAGTAGTTGATTTGCTTTTGGTATTTGCTCAAGAAGTTGTGTTACTTTACTTGCATCTTCTTTCCCTCTCCCTCAAAGGGTTTAGACAATTAACCAACGTCTCGTATTCTGTTGAAGTATAGTTCTTGCATCTTCTATATAATTTTTGACTAAGATTTGTACATTTAGCTTCTATTTTACAAATCAATCTCTATTTCAACATGTAGTTCAACAAAAATCTAATCACCACATACATTTTGTCTATATAGAAGATATTATGGTCAAGCTGACTCTAACTTGATGGGACAAACTCATCACTCGAGGACAGTGAACAACTTCAACAACTAAGTGTCTGGTCTGTTTGACGAATGTTGTTTGCATACTAGGAGTAGCGCGTTCCGCAAAGTAGCAGTACTGCTAAGCCTCCACCTATAAGGTTTCCCTAGTAGTGTGACCTTCACCATCATCACATATTTTTCGCTGATGGGTGCATCCTGGAGTGCAAATAGCTCGAATTCATCATGAAGAAGCTCCAATGGAAATACCGCATGTCGTTTGTGAAAGCACAAGTGCTCCCTGGGTGATTTTGGTAATTAATGTCAACATATCTCTTATTGGACTAATATCTTTATCTAGTATATTTTAGAAAGTTCAACAATGGTGTGGCATGGACAAGAGGATGTCGAACCCCTTCAAAATGCTGAGGACAAAGATTGGCAAAAGGCTCAAGACTCTTCATTTACATTTTAGTGATCCAAGATCACATTGAGTCCATCGGAAACACTATAAAAAAATACACTTCCGTGATGATACGTGTTTGTCACAGTAGGTCACATTTTCTGTCATGCATGTACATCCATGAAGATTTTATGACAGAATCAAGATAGTCATACATGAGATGTCGTAGAAGTGTTCCATGACATTACCAAAATTATCATCATGGAAGTGTCCACTTCCATGACGATAAATCACGCGTCATAGAAGTGCTTTTGTCAAGGGTGACCGACACATGGCATCCACCATAACGGGTCGCCATTAAGCTATCGGATTCCGGTTTGGATCCGATAACCCGTTAATAGCCCCAACCAATGGGGATTTTCCACGTGTAAAATTCTAATTCGCCGGATAATACACATGTCAGCTCATCATTGGGACATGTGTCATCCCTACAATGGACGGAATACGCCTATGATATGTCGACACGTGGCACAGCCCAACAGTGGCCCATTTAAGGTAAAAAGGCCAGCCCAGCTAAAGGCCCACCATATTTTTCAGACACTAGTGGGCTGGCCCATTAACAGCCTGCCATGTTTTGGGTCAAATTGAGGCCCATATCAGATCAGGCCCGTTCACAGCCTGCCATGTTTTCGGCCAAATTACAGCCCATATCAGATCAGGCCCATTAACAGGCCACTGTTCTTTTGGGCCATTCTAAGCCAGGTTTGTATTTCTAAAGGAAATATGCCCTAGAGGCAATAATAAAGTTATTATTTATTTCCTTATATCATGATAAATTTTTATTATTCATGCTAGAATTGTATTAACCCGAAACATAATACATGTGTGAATACATAGACAAACATAGTGTCACTAGTATGCCTCTACTTGACTAGCTCGTTTATCAAAGATGGTTATGTTTCCTAGCCATGGACAAAAGAGTTGTCATTTGATTAACGGGATCACATCATTAGGAGAATGATGTGATTGACATGACCCATTCCGTTAGCCTAGCACTTGATCGTTTAGTATGTTGCTATTGCTTTCTTCATGACTTATACATGTTCCTGTAACTATGAGATTATGCAACTCCCGTTTACCGGAGGAACACTTTGGGTCTACCAAACGTCACAACGTAAATGGGTGATTACAAAGGAGTACTACAGGTGTCTCCGAAGGTACATGTTGGGTTGGCGTATTTCGAGATTAGGTTTTGTCACTCCGATTGTCGGAGAGGTATCTCTGGGCCCTCTCGGTAATGCACATCACTATAAGCCTTGCAAGCAATGTGACTAATGAGTTAGTTGCGGGATGATGCATTACATAACGAGTAAACATACTTGCCGGTAATGAGATTGAACTAGGTATTGGGATACCAACGATCGAATCTCGGGCAAGTAACATACCGATGACAAAGGGAACAACGTATGTTGTTATGCGGTTTGACCGATAAAGATCTTCGTAGAATATGTGGGAGCCAATATGAGCATCCAGGTTCCGCTATTGGTTATTGACCGAGAATAGTTCTAGGTCATGTGTACATTGTTCTCGAACCCGTAGGGTCCGCATGCTTAAGGTTTCAATGACAGTTATATTATGAGTTTATGAGTTTTGATGTACCGAAGGAGTTTGGAGTCCCGGATGAGATCGGGGACATGACGAGGAGTCTCGAAATGGTCGAGATGTAAAGGTCGATATATTGGACGACTATATTCGGAGTTCGGAAAGGTTCCGAGTGATTCGGGTATTTTTCGGAGTACCGGAGAGTTACGGGAATTCGCCGGGGAGTATATGGGCCTTATTGGGCCATACGGGAATAGAGGAGAGAGGCCGAAAGGAAGGAGACGCGCAGCCCCCTCTGGTCCGAATTGGACAAGGGGTGCAGCCCCCTTTTCCTTCCTCCTCTCCCCCTCTTTCCCCCTTCTACTCCAACTGAAGGAAATATGCCCTAGAGGCAATAATAAAGTTATTATTTATTTCCTTATAATCATGATAAATGTTTATTATTCATGCTAGAATTGTATTTTCCGGAAACATAATACATGTGTGAATACATAGACAAACAGAGTGTCACTAGTATGCCTCTACTTGACTAGCTCGTTAATCAAAGATGGTTATGTTTCCTAACCATGAACAATGAGTTGTTATTTGATTAACGAGGTCACATCATTAGTAGAATGATCTGATTGACATGACCCATTCCATTAGCTTAGCACCTGATCGTTTAGTATGTTGCTATTGCTTTCTTCATGACTTATACATGTTCCTACGACTATGAGATTATGCAACTCCCGTTTACCGGAGGAACACTTTGGGTACTACCAAACGTCACAACGTAAATGGGTGATTATAAAGGAGTACTACAGGTGTCTCCAATGGTCGATGTTGGGTTGGCGTATTTCGAGATTAGGATTTGTCACTCCGATTGTCGGAGAGGTATCTCTGGGCCCTCTTCGGTAATACACATCACATAAGCCTTGCAAGCATTACAACTAATATGTTAGTTGTGAGATGATGTATTACGGAACGAGTAAAGAGACTTGCCGTTAACGAGATTGAACTAGGTATTGGATACCGACGATCGAATCTCGGGCAAGTAACATACCGATGACAAAGGGAACAACGTATGTTGTTATGCGGTCTGACCGATAAAGATCTTCGTAGAATATGTAGGAGCCAATATGGGCATCCAGGTCCCGCTATTGGTTATTGACCAGAGACATGTCTCGGTCATGTCTACATTGTTCTCGAACCCGTAGGGTCCGCACGCTTAAGGTTACGATGACAGTTATATTATGAGTTTATGCATTTTGATGTACCGAAGGTTGTTCGGAGTCCCGGATGTGATCACGGACATGACGAGGAGTCTCGAAATGGTCGAGACGTAAAGATTGATATATTGGAAGCCTATGTTTGGACATCGGAAATGTTCCGGGTGAAATCGGGATTTTACCGGGTTACCGGGAGGTTACCGGAACCCCCCGGGAGCCATATGGGCCATCATGGGCCTTAGTGGAAAGGAGAAAGGGGCAGCCCAAGGTGGCTGCGCCTCTTTCCCCTCCCCTAGTCCTATTAGGACTAGGAGAAGGTGGCCGGCCCCCCTCTCTCCCTTCCCTTCCGAGGAATCCTAGTTGGACTAGGATTGGGGGGAGGAATCCTACTCCCAGAGGGAGTAGGACTCTCCTGCGCCTCCCTCTTTGGCCGGCCAGCCTCCCCTCCTCTCCTCCTTTATATACGGAGGCAGGGGCACCTCTAAACACACAAGTTGACACAAGTTGATCCACGTGATCGATTCCTTAGCCGTGTGCGGTGCCCCCTGCCACCATATTCCTCGATAATACTGTAGCGGAGTTTAGGCGAAGCCCTGCTGCTGTAGTTCATCAAGATCGTCACCACGCCGTTGTGCTTACGAAACTCTTCCCCGACACTTTGCTGGATCGGAGTCCGGGGATCGTCATCGAGCTGAACGTGTGCTCGAACTCGGAGGTGCCGTAGTTTCGGTGCTTGATCGGTTGGATCGTGAAGACGTACGACTACTTCCTCTACGTCGTGTCATTGCTTCCGCAGTCGGTCTGCGTTGGGTACGTAGACAACACTCTCCTCTCGTTGCTATGCATCACATGATCCTGTGTGCGCGTAGGAAAATTTTTGAAATTACTACGAAACCCAACAGTGGCATCCGAGCCTAGGTTAATGATGTTGATGTTATATGCACGAGTAGAACACAAGTGAGTTGTGGACGATACAAGTCATACTGCCTACCAGCATGTCATATTTTGGTTCAGCGGTATTGTTGGACGAGACGACCCGAACCAACCTTACGCATACGCTTACGCGAGACCGGTTCCCTCGACGTGCTTTGCACAGAGATGGCTTGCGGGCGACTGCCTCTCCAACTTTAGTTGAACCAAGTATGGCTACGCCCGGTCCTTGCGAAGGTTAAAACGGAGTCTATTTGACAAACTATCGTTGTGGTTTTGATGCGTAGGTTAGATTGGTTCTTACTTAAGCCCGTAGCAGCCACGTAAAACATGCAACAACAAAGTAGAGGACGTCTAACTTGTTTTTGCAGGGCATGTTGTGATGTGATATGGTCAAGGCATGATGCTGAATTTTATTGTATGAGATGATCATGTTTTGTAACCAAGTTATCGGCAACTGGCAGGAGCCATATGGTTGTCGCTTTATTGTATGCAATGCAATCGCGATGTAATGCTTTACTTTATTACTAAACGGTAGTGATAGTCGTGGAAGCATAAGATTGGCGAGACGACAACGATGCTACGATGGAGATCAAGGTGTCGCGCCGGTGACGATGGTGATCATGACGGTGCTTCGGAGATGGAGATCACAAGCACAAGATAATGATGGCCATATCATATCACTTATATTGATTGCATGTGATGTTTATCTTTTTATGCATCTTATCTTGCCTTGATTGACGGTAGCATTATAAGATGATCTCTCACTAAATTATCAAGAAGTGTTCTCCCTGAGTATGCACCGTTGCAAAAGTTCTTCGTGCTGAGACACCACGTGATGATCGGGTGTGATAGGCTCTACGTTCAAATACAACGGGTGCAAAACAGTTGCGCACGCAGAATACTCAGGTTAAACTTGACGAGCCTAGCATATGCAGATATGGCCTCGGAACACGGAGACCGAAAGGTCGAGCGTGAATCATATAGTAGATATGATCAACATAATGATGTTCACCGATGAAACTACTCCATCTCACGTGATGATCGGACATGGTTTAGTTGATTTGGATCACGTGATCACTTAGAGGATTAGAGGGATGTCTATCTAAGTGGGAGTTCTTTAATAATATGATTAATTGAACTTAAAATTTATCATGAACTTAGTCCCTGATAGTATCTTGCTTGTTTATGTTGATTGTAGATAGATGGCTCGTGCTGTTGTTCCGTTAAATTTTAATGCGTTCCTTGAGAAAGCAAAGTTGAAAGATGATGGTAGCAATTACACGGACTGGGTCCGTAACTTGAGGATTATCCTCATTGCTGCACAAAAGAATTACGTCCTGGAAGCACCGCTAGGTGCCAGGCCTGCTGCTGGAGCAACGCCAGATGTTATGAACGTCTGGCAGAGCAAAGCTGATGACTACTCGATAGTTCAGTGTGCCATGCTTTACGGCTTAGAATCGGGACTTCAACGACGTTTTGAACGTCATGGAGCATATGAGATGTTCCAGGAGTTGAAGTTAATATTTCAAGCAAATGCCCGGATTGAGAGATATGAAGTCCCCAATAAGTTCTATAGCTGCAAGATGGAAGAGAACAGTTCTGTTAGTGAGCATATACTCAAAATGTCTGGGTATAATAATCACTTGATTCAATTGGGAGTTAATCTTCCAGATGATTGCGTCATTGACAGAATTCTCCAATCACTGCCACCAAGCTACAAGAGCTTCGTGATGAACTATAATATGCAAGGGATGAACAAGACTATTCCCGAGCTCTTCGCAATGCTAAAAGCTGCGGAGGTAGAAATCAAGAAGGAGCATCAAGTGTTGATGGTTAACAAGACCACTAGTTTCAAGAAAAAGGGCAAAGGGAAGAAAAAGGGGAACTTCAAAAAGAACGGCAAGCAAGTTGCTGCTCAAGAGAAGAAACCCAAGTCTAGACCTAAGCCTGAAACTGAGTGCTTCTACTGCAAGCAGACTGGTCACTGGAAGCGGAACTGCCCCAAGTATTTGGCGGATAAGAAGGATGGCAAGGTGAACAAAGGTATATGTGATATACATGTTATTGATGTGTACCTTACCAATGCTCGCAGTAGCACCTGGGTATTTGATACTGGTTCTGTTGCTAATATTTGCAACTCGAAACAGGGACTACAGAATAAGCGGGCACTGGCAAAGGACGAGGTGACGATGCACGTAGGAAACGGTTCCAAAGTCGATGTGATCGCGGTCGGCACGCTACCTCTACATCTACCTTCGGGATTAATATTAGACCTAAATAATTGTTATTTGGTGCTAGCGTTGAGCATGAACATTATATCTGGATCTTGTTTAATGCGAGACGGTTATTCATTTAAATCAGAGAATAATGGTTGTTCTATTTATATGAGTAATATCTTTTATGGTCATGCACCCTTGAAGAGTGGTCTATTCTTACTAAATCTCGATAGTAGTAATACACATATTCATAATGTTGAAACCAAAAGATACAGAGTTGATAATGAAAGTGCAACTTATTTGTGGCACTGTCGTTTAGGTCATATCGGTGTAAAACGCATGAAGAAACTCCATACTAATGGACTTTTGGAACCACTTGATTATGAATCACTTGGTACTTGCGAACCGTGCCTCATGGGCAAGATGACTAAAACACCGTTCTCCGGTACTATGGAGAGAGCAACAGATTTGTTGGAAATCATACATACCGATGTATGTGGCCCGATGAATATTGAGGCTCGTGGCGGATATCGTTATTTTCTCACCTTCACAGATGATTTGAGCAGATATGGATATATCTACTTAATGAAGCATAAGTCTGAAACATTTGAAAAGTTCAAAGAATTTCAGAGTGAAGTTGAAAATCATCGTAACAAGAAAATAAAGTTTCTATGATCTGATCGTGGAGGAGAATATTTGAGTTACGAGTTTGGTGTACATTTGAAAAATTGTGGAATAGTTTCGCAACTCACGCCACCCGGAACACCACAGCGTAATGGTGTGTCCGAACGTCGTAATCGTACTTTACTAGATATGGTGCGATCTATGATGTCTCTTACTGATTTACCGCTATCATTTTGGGGATATGCTTTAGAGACGGCCGCATTCACGTTAAATAGGGCACCATCAAAATCCGCAGAGACGACGCCTTATGAACTGTGGTTTGGCAAGAAACCAAAGTTGTCGTTTCTTAAAGTTTGGGGCTGCGATGCTTATGTGAAAAAGCTTCAACCTGATAAACTCGAACCCAAATCGGAGAAATGTGTATTCATAGGATACCCAAAGGAAACTGTTGGAACATTCGTTGCTAAGAATGGATCATTTCTAGAGAAGGAGTTTCTCTCGAAAGAAGTGAGTGGGAGGAAAGTAGAACTTGACGAGGTAACTGTACCTGCTCCCTTACTGGAAAGTAGTTCATCACAGAAAACTGTTTCAGTGACACCTACACCAGTTAGTGAGGAAGCCAATGATAATGATCATGAAACTTCAGATCAAGATACTACTGAACTTCGTAGATCAACCAGAGTAAGATCCGCACCAGAGTGGTACGGTAATCCTGTTCTGGAGGTCATGCTACTAGATCATGATGAACCTACGAACTATGAAGAAGCGATGGTGAGCCCAGATTCCGCAAAGTGGCTAGAAGCCATGAAATCTGAGATGGGATCCATGTATGAGAACAAAGTATGGACTTTGGTTGACTTGCCCGATGATCGGCAAGCGATTGAGAATAAATGGATCTTTAAGACTGACGCTGATGGTAATGTTACTGTCTACAAAGCTCGACTTGTCGCAAAAGGTTTTCGGCAAGTTCAAGGAATTGACTACGATGAGACCTTCTCACCCGTAGCGATGCTTAAGTCCGTCCGAATCATGTTAGCAATTGCCGCATTTTATGATTATGAAATTTGGCAAATGGATGTCAAAACTGCATTCCTGAATGGATTCCTGGAAGAAGAGTTGTATATGATGCAACCAGAAGGTTTTGTCGATCCAAAGGGAGCTAACAAAGTGTGCAAGCTCCAGCGATCCATTTATGGACTGGTGCAAGCCTCTCGGAGTTGGAATAAACGTTTTGATAGTGTGATCAAAGCATTTGGTTTTATACAGACTTTTGGAGAAGGCTGTATTTACAAGAAAGTGAGTGGGAGCTCTGTAGCATTTCTGATATTATATGTGGATGACATATTACTGATTGGAAATGATATAGAATTTCTGGATAGCATAAAGGGATACTTGAATAAAAGTTTTTCAATGAAAGACCTCGGTGAAGCTGCTTACATATTAGGCATTAAGATCTATAGAGACAGATCAAGACGCTTAATTGGACTTTCACAAAGCACATGCCTTGACAAAATTTTGAAGAAATTCAAAATGGATCAAGCAAAGAAAGGGTTCTTGCCTGTGTTACAAGGTGTGAAATTGAGTAAGACTCAATGCCCGACCACTGCAGAAGATAGAGAGAATATGAAAGATGTTCCCTATGCATCAGCCATAGGCTCTATCATGTATGCAATGCTGTGTACCAGACCTGATGTGTGCCTTGCTATAAGTTTAGCAGGGAGGTACCAAAGTAATCCAGGAATGGATCACTGGACAGCGGTCAAGAACATCCTGAAATACCTGAAAAGGACTAAGGATATGTTTCTCGTATATGGAAGTGACAAAGAGCTCATCGTAAAAGGTTACGTTGATGCAAGCTTTGACACTGATCCGGACGATTCTAAATCGCAAACCGGATACGTGTTTACATTAAACGGTGGAGCTGTCAGTTGGTGCAGTTCTAAACAAAGCGTCGTAGCGGGATCTACATGTGAAGCGGAATACATAGCTGCTTCGGAAGCAGCAAATGAAGGAGTCTGGATGAAGGAGTTCATATCCGATCTAGGTGTCATACCTAGTGCATCGTGTCCAATGAAAATCTTTTGTGACAATACTGGTGCAATTGCCTTGGCAAAGGAATCCAGATTTCACAAAAGGACCAAACACATCAAGAGACGCTTCAACTCCATCCGGGATCTAGTCCAGGTGGGAGACATAGAGATTTGCAAGATACATACGGATCTGAATATTGCAGACCCGTTGACTAAGCCTCTTCCACGAGCAAAACATGATCAGCACCAAAGCTCCATGGGTGTTAGATTCATTACAGTGTAATCTAGATTATTGACTCTAGTGCAAGTGGGAGACTGAAGGAAATATGCCCTAGAGGCAATAATAAAGTTATTATTTATTTCCTTATAATCATGATAAATGTTTATTATTCATGCTAGAATTGTATTTTCCGGAAACATAATACATGTGTGAATACATAGACAAACAGAGTGTTACTAGTATGCCTCTACTTGACTAGCTCGTTAATCAAAGATGGTTATGTTTCCTAACCATGAACAATGAGTTGTTATTTGATTAACGAGGTCACATCATTAGTAGAATGATCTGATTGACATGACCCATTCCATTAGCTTAGCACCTGATCGTTTAGTATGTTGCTATTGCTTTCTTCATGACTTATACATGTTCCTACGACTATGAGATTATGCAACTCCCGTTTACCGGAGGAACACTTTGGGTACTACCAAACGTCACAACGTAAATGGGTGATTATAAAGGAGTACTACAGGTGTCTCCAATGGTCGATGTTGGGTTGGCGTATTTCGAGATTAGGATTTGTCACTCCGATTGTCGGAGAGGTATCTCTGGGCCCTCTCGGTAATACACATCACATAAGCCTTGCAAGCATTACAACTAATATGTTAGAGATGATGTATTACGGAACGAGTAAAGAGACTTGCCGTTAACGAGATTGAACTAGGTATTGGATACCGACGATCGAATCTCGGGCAAGTAACATACCGATGACAAAGGGAACAACGTATGTTGTTATGCGGTCTGACCGATAAAGATCTTCATAGAATATGTAGGAGCCAATATGGGCATCCAGGTCCCGCTATTGGTTATTGACCAGAGACATGTCTCGGTCATGTCTACATTGTTCTCGAACCCGTAGGGTCCGCACGCTTAAGGTTACGATGACAGTTATATTATGAGTTTA
The DNA here is from genome assembly GCF_002162155.2 of Triticum dicoccoides. Lineage (NCBI taxonomy): Eukaryota > Viridiplantae > Streptophyta > Magnoliopsida > Poales > Poaceae > Triticum > Triticum dicoccoides. The sequence goes on from NC_041389.1 coordinate 111,986,130, forward strand.
TGCATTTTGATGTACCGAAGGTTGTTCGGAGTCCCGGATGTGATCACGGACATGACGAGGAGTCTCGAAATGGTCGAGACGTAAAGATTGATATATTGGAAGCCTATGTTTGGACATCGGAAATGTTCCGGGTGAAATCGGGATTTTACCGGGTTACCGGGAGGTTACCGGAACCCCCCGGGAGCCATATGGGCCATCATGGGCCTTAGTGGAAAGGAGAAAGGGGCAGCCCAAGGTGGCTGCGCCTCTTTCCCCTCCCCTAGTCCTATTAGGACTAGGAGAAGGTGGCCGGCCCCCCTCTCTCCCTTCCCTTCCGAGGAATCCTAGTTGGACTAGGATTGGGGGGAGGAATCCTACTCCCAGAGGGAGTAGGACTCTCCTGCGCCTCCCTCTTTGGCCGGCCAGCCTCCCCTCCTCTCCTCCTTTATATACGGAGGCAGGGGCACCTCTAAACACACAAGTTGACACAAGTTGATCCACGTGATCGATTCCTTAGCCGTGTGCGGTGCCCCCTGCCACCATATTCCTCGATAATACTGTAGCGGAGTTTAGGCGAAGCCCTGCTGCTGTAGTTCATCAAGATCGTCACCACGCCGTTGTGCTTACGAAACTCTTCCCCGACACTTTGCTGGATCGGAGTCCGGGGATCATCATCGAGCTGAACGTGTGCTCGAACTCGGAGGTGCCGTAGTTTCGGTGCTTGATCGGTTGGATCGTGAAGACGTACGACTACTTCCTCTACGTCATGTCATTGCTTCCGCAGTCGGTCTACGTTGGGTACGTAGACAACACTCTCCTCTCGTTGCTATGCATCACATGATCCTGTGTGCGCGTAGGAAATTTTTTGAAATTACTACGAAACCCAACACCAACAAGGAAGGAGGGAGTCCTAGTCCCGGTGGGAGTAGGACTCCCCTGGGCGCGCCCCTACTAGGCCGGCCGCCCCCTTCGCCCTTGCTCCTTTATATACGGGGGCAGGGGCACCTCTAGGCACAACAACAATTGATCCCTTGGATCTCTTAGCCGTGTGCGGTGCCCCCCTCCACCATAATCCACCTCGATAATATCGTAGCGGTGCTTAGGCGAAGCCCTGCGTCGGTAGTGCATCAAGATCGTCACCACGCCGTCGTGCTGACGGAACTCTCCCTCGACACTTGGCTGGATCGGAGTTCGAGGGACGTCATCAAGCTGAACGTGTGCTAGAACTTGGAGGTGCCGTAGTTTCGGTGCTTGATCGGTCGGGCCGTGAAGACGTACGACTACATCAACCGCGTTGTTCTAACGCTTTCGCTTTCGGTCTACGAGGGTACGTGGACACTCTCTCCCCTCCCGTTGCTATGCATCACCATGATCTTGCGTGTGCATAGGAATTTTTTTGAAATTACTATGTTCCCCAACAGTGGCATCCGAGCCTAGGTTTTATGCGTTGATGTTATATGCACGAGTAGAACACAAGTGAGTTGTGGGCGATACAAGTCATACTGCTTACCAGCATGTCATACTTTGGTTCAGCGGTATTGTTGGATGAAGCGGCCCAGACCGACATTACGCGTATGCTTACGCGAGACTGGTTTTACCGCCATGCTTTGCACATAGGTGACTAGCGGGTGTTTGTTTCTCCAACTTTAGTTGAACCGAGTGTGGCTACGCCCGGTCCTTGCGAAGGTTAAAACAGCATTAACTTGACGAACTATCGTTGTGGTTTTGATGCGTAGGTAAGAACGGTTCTTGCTCAGCCCGTAGCAGCCACGTAAAACTTGCAACAACAAAGTAGAGGACGTCTAACTTGTTTTTGCAGGGCATGTTGTGATGTGATATGGTCAAGACGTGATGAGATATAATTTGGTGTATGAGATGATCATGTTTTGTTGAAGTTATCGGCAACTGGGAGAAGCCCTATGGTTGTCTCTTTGTTGCATAAGATGCAAGTGCCAAATAATTGCTTTACTTTATCGCTATGCGATAGCAATAGTTGCAAGGGCAATAGTTGGCGAGACGACCATGTGACGACACATTGATATAGATCAAGATGATGAAGATCATGGTGTTGTGCCGGTGATGATAGAGATCATGACAGTACTTTGGAGATGGAGATCAAAGGCGCAAGATGATCATGGCCATATCATGTCACATATTTTGATTGCATATGATGTTTATCTGTTATACATCTTATTCTGTTTTGTTTGACGGTAGCATTTTAAGATGATCTCTCACTAATTATCAAGAAGTGTTCTCCCTGAGTATGCACCGTTGCGAAAGTTCTTCGTGCTGAGACACCACGTGATGATCGGGTGTGATAGGCTCTACGTTCAAATACAACGGGTGCAAAACAGTTGCACACGCGGAATACTCAGGTTAAACTTGACGAGCCTAGCATATACAGATATGGCCTCGGAACACGGAGACCGAAAGGTCGAACATGAATCATATAATAGATATGATCAACATAGTGATGTTCACCATTGAAACTACTCCATCTCACGTGATGATCGGACATGGTTTAGTTGATTTGGATCACGTAATCACTTAGATGACTAGAGAGATGTCTGTCTAAGTGGGAGTTCTTAAGTAATATGATTAATTGAACTTAAATTTATCATGAACTTAGTCCTGGTAGTATTTTGCAAATTATGTTGTAGATCAATAGCTCGCATTGTGGCTTTCATATGTTTATTTTGATATGTTCCTAGAGAAAATTGTGTTGAAAGATGTTAGTAGCAATGATGCGGATTGGATCCGTGATCTGAGGTTTATCCTCATTGCTGCACAGAAGAATTATGTCCTTGATGCATCGCTAGGTGACAAACCTATTGCAGGAGCAGATGCAGACGTTATGAATGTTTGGCTAGCTCAATATGATGACTACTTGATAGTTTAGTGCACCATGCTTAACGGCTTAGAATCGGGACTTCAAAGATGTTTTGAACGTCATGGACCATATGAGATGTTCCAGGAATTTGAAGTTAATATTTCAAGCAATTACCCGAGTTGAGAGATATGAAGTCTCCAACAAGTTCTATAGCTAAAAGATGGAGGAGAATCGCTCAACTAGTGAGCATGTGCTCAGATTGTCTGGGTACTTCAATCGCTTGAATCAAGTGGGAGTTAATCTTCCAGATAAAATAGTGATTGACAGAATTCTCTAGTCGCCATCACTAAGTTACTAGAACTTTGTGATGAACTATAGTATGCAAGGGATGACGAAAACAATTCCCGAGCTCTTCGTGATGTTGAAATCGACGAAGGTAGAAATCAAGAAAGAGCATCAAGTGTTGATGATTGACAAGACCACTAGTTTCAAGAAAAAGGGCAAAGGGAAAGAAAGGGAAACTTCAAGTAGAATGGCAAACAAGTTGTCACTCCCGTGAAGAAGACCAAAGCTGGACCAAAGCCTGAAACTGAGTCCTTACACTGCAAAGGAAATGGTCACTGGAAGCGGAAATACCCTAAATATTTGGTGGATAAGAAGGATGGCAAAGTGAACAAGGGTATATTTGATATACATGTTATTGATATGTGCCTTACTAGTGTTTATAGTAGCCCCTAAGTATTTGATACTTGTTCGATTGCTAAGATTAGTAACTCGAAACAGGAGTTACAGAATAAACAGAGACTAGTTGAAGGGGAAGTGACGATGAGTGTTGGAAGTAGTTCCAAGATTGATATGATCATCATCGCACACCCCCTAAACTTTCGGGATAAGTGTTAAATCTAAATAAATGTTATTTAGCGTTTGCGTTGAGCATGAATATGATTTGATCATGTTTATTGCAATACGGTTATTCATTTGAAGTTAAAGAATAATTGTTATTCTGTTTACATGAATAAGACCTTCGATGGTTATACACCCAATAAAAATAGTTTGTTGGATCTCGATCGTAGTGATACACATATTCATAATATTGATGCCAAAAGATGCAAAGTTAATAATGATATTGCAACTTATTTGTGGCACTGCCGTTTGGGTCATATCGGTGTAAAGCGCATGAAGAAACTCCATAAAGATGGATTTTCGGAATCACTTGGTTATGAATCATTTGATGCTTGCGAACCGTGCCTTTTGGGCAAGATGACTAAAACTCCGTTCTCTAGAACAATGGAACAAGCTACTGACTTACTGGAAATAATACATACCGTTGTATGCAATCCAATGAGTGTTGATGCTCATGGCAAGTATTGTTATTTTCTGACCTTCACAAGATGATTTGAGCAGATATGGGTATATCTACTTGATGAAACATAAGTCTGAAATACTTGAAAGGTTCAAAGAATTTCAGAGTGAAGTGGAGAATCATCGTAACAAGAAAATAAAGTTTCTATGATTTGATCGCGGAGACAAATATTTTAGTTACGAGTTTGGTCTTCAATTAAAACAATGTGGAATAGTTTCACAGCTCACGCCACCTGGAACACCACAACGTTATGGTGTGTCCGAACATCGTAACCGCACTTTATTGATATGGTGCGATCTATGATGTCTCTTACTGATTTACCACTATTGTTTTGGGGTTATTCACTAGAGACAACTGCATTCACTTTAAAAGGGCACCATCTAAATCTGTTGAGACGACACCATATGAACTGTGGTTTAGCAAGAAACCCAAGTTGCCGTTTCTTAAAGTTTGGGGCTGTGATGCTTATGTGAAAAAGTTTCATCCTGATAATCTCAAACCCAAATCGAAGAAGTGTGTCTTCATAGAATACCCAAAGGAAACTGTTGGGTACACCTTCTATCACAGATCCAAAGGCAAGATATTCGTTGCTAAAAATGGATCCTTTCTAGAGAAGGAGTTTCTCTCGAAAGAAGTGAGTGGGAGGAAAGTAGAGCTTGATAAGGTAATTTGTACGTTCTGCCGAATTGGAAAGTAGTTCATCACAGAAATCAGTTCCAGTGATTCCTACACCAATTAGTGAGGAAGCTAATGATGATGATCATGAAACTTCAGATCAAGTTATTACAGAACCTCGTACGTCTTCCAAAATACGGTCCGCACCAGAGTGGTACGGTAATCCTAGTCTGAAAGTCATGTTACTAGACCATGATGAACCTACGAACTATGAGGAAGCGATGATGAGCCCAGATTCCGCAAAATGGCTGGAGGCCATGAAATTTGAGATGGGATCCATGTATGAAAACAAATTATGGACTTGGATTGACTTGCCCGATGATCGGCCAGCCATAGAAAATAAGTGGATCTTCAAGAGGAAGACGGACACTGATAGTAGTGTTACTATCTACAAAGCTCGACTTGTGGTGAAAGGTTTTTCAACAAGTTCAAGGTGTTGAATACAATGAGATTTTCTCACTTGTATCGATGCTTAAGTCTGTCCGAATCATGTTAGCAATTGCCACATTTTATGAAATCTGGCAAAAGGATGTCAAAACTGCATTCCTTAATGAATTTATTAAAGAAGAGTTGTATATGATGCAACCAGAAGGTTTTGTCAATCCTAAAGGTGCTAACAAAGTGTGCAAGCTCCAGCGATCCATTTATGGACTGGTGCAAGCCTCTCGGAGTTGGAATATACGCTTTGATGAGTTGATCAAAGCATATGGTTTTATACAGACTTTTTGAGAAGCCTATATTTACAAGAAAGTGAGTGGGAGCTCTGTAGCATTTCTAATATTATATGTGGGTGACATATTGTTGATTGGAAATGATATAGAAATTCTGGATAGCATGAAAGGATACTTGAAAAAGAGTTTTTCAAAGCAAGACCTCGGTGAAGCTGCTTACACATTGAGCATCAAGATCTATATAGATAGATCAAGATGCTTAATAAGATTTTTCAATAAGTACATACCTTGATAAATTTTTGAATAGTTCAAAATGAAACAGTCAAAGAAGGAGTTCTTGCCTGTGATGCAAAGGTGTGAAGTTGAGTAAGACTCAAGACCCGACCATGGCAGAAAATAGAAAGAGAATGAAAAGTCATTCCCTATGCCTCAGCCATAGGTTCTATAAAGTATGCTATGCTGTGAACCAGACCTATTGTATACCTTGCTTTGAGTTTGACAAAGGAATACAATTTTGATCTAAGAGTAGATCACTGGACAGCGGTCAAGAATATCCTTAGTGAGAACTAAGGAGATGTTTCTCGATTATGGAGGTGATAAACGAGCCCGTCGTAAAAAGTTACAACGATGAAAGCTTTTCCACCAATCCAGATGACTCTAAGTCTCAATCTGGATACATATTGAAAGTGGGAGCAATTAGCTAGAGTAGCTCCGTGCAGAGCATTGTGGACATAGAATATTTGCAAAATACATACAGCTCTGAATATGACAGACCCATTGACTAAACTTCTCTCACAAGCAAAACATGATCATACCGTAGCAATCTTTGCGTGTTAATCACATAGCAATGTGAACTAGATTATTGACTCTAGTAAACCCTTTGGGTGTTAATCACACGATGATGTGAACTATGGGTATTAATCACATAGAGATGTGAATATTGGTGTTAAATCACATGGCGATGTGAACTAGATTATTGACTCTAGTGCAAGTGGGAGATTGAAGGAAATATGCCCTAGAGGCAATAATAAAGTTATTATTTATTTCCTTATATCATGATAAATGTTTATTATTCATGCTAGAATTGTATTAACCCGAAACATAATACATGTGTGAATACATAGACAAACATAGTGTCACTAGTATGCCTCTACTTGACTAGCTCGTTTATCAAAGATGGTTATGTTTCCTAGCCATGGACAAAAGAGTTGTCATTTGATTAACGAGATCACATGATTAGGAGAATGATGTGATTGACATGACCCATTCTGTTAGCCTAGCACTTGAACGTTTAGTATGTTGCTATTGCTTTCTTCATGACTTATACATGTTCCTGTAACTATGAGATTATGCAACTCCCGTTTATCGAGGAACACTTTGGGTGCTACCAAACGTCACAACATAACTGGGTGATTATAAAGGAGTACTACAGGTGTCTCCAAAGGTACATGTTGGGTTCGCGTATTTCGAGATTAGGTTTTGTCACTCCGATTGTCGGAGAGGTATCTCTGGGCCCTCTCGGTAATGCACATCACTATAAGCCTTGCAAGCAATGTGACTAATGAGTTAGTTGCAGGATAATGCATTACATAACGAGTAAAGAGACTTGCCGGTAACGAGATTGAACTAGGTATTGGGATACCGACGATCGAATCTCGGGCAAGTAACATACCGGTGACAAAGGGAACAACGTATGTTGTTATGCGGTTTGACCGATAAAGATCTTCATAGAATATGTGGGAGCCAATATGAGCATCCAGGTTCCGCTATTGGTTATTGACCGAGAATAGTTCTATGTCATGTCTACATTGTTCTCGAACCCGTAGGGTCCGCACGCTTAAGGTTTCAATGACAGTTATATTATGAGTTTATGAGTTTTGATGTACCGAAGGAGTTCGGAGTCCCGGATGAGATCGGGGACATGACGAGGAGTCTCGAAATGGTCGAGACGTAAAGATCGATATATTGGACGACTATGTTCGGAGTTCGGAAAGGTTCCAAGTGATTCGGGTATGTTTCGGAGTACCGGAGAGTTACGGGAATTCGCCGGGGAGTATATGGGCCTTATTGGGCCATACGGGAATAGAGGAGAGAGGCCGAAAGGAAGGAGGCGTGCAGCCCCCCTCTGGTCCGAATTGGACAAGGGGTGCGGCCCCCTTTTCCTTCCTCCTCTCCCCCTCTTTCCCCCTTCTCCTACTCCAACAAGGAAGGAGGGAGTCCTACTCCCGGTGGGAGTAGGACTTCCCTTGGCGCGCCCCTACTAGGCCGGACGCCCCCTCCCCCCTTACTCCTTTATATACGGGGGCAGGGGGCACCTCTAGGCACAACAACAATTGATCCCTTGGATCTCTTAGCCGTGTGCGGTGCCCCCCTCCACCATAATCCACCTCGATAATATCGTAGCGGTGCTTAGGCGAATCCCTGCGTTGGTAGTACATCAAGATCGTCACTACGCCGTCGTGCTGACGGAACTCTCCCTCGACACTCGGCTGGATCGGAGTTCGAGGGACGTCATCGAGCTGAACGTGTGCTAGAACTCGGAGGTGCCGTAGTTTCGGTGCTTGATCGGTCGGGCCCTGAAGACGTACGACTACATCAACCGCGTTGTTCTAACGCTTTCGCTTTCGGTCTACGAGGGTACGTGGACACACTCTCCCCTCTTGTTGCTATGCATCACCATGATCTTGCGTGTGCGTAGGAATTTTTTTGAAATTACTACGTTCCCCAACAATTTCAGCCTGTTAAATGCCCGTTTACCAGTTCGGCCCGATAATAGTTTCGGCCTGTTAGCGGCCCGTGGTGCATGTGGGACGTTGTCGGCCCGGTTTAACTTTAGGCCATTTAACGGCCCATGCAGAAACTGGGCTATTTCTTGTTCGAAGTAACTTTAGGCCTCTTAACGGCCCATTGTCTTCGTGGATAAATTTCAGCCCAACTGGCCTATCGGCCTGTTAATGGCCCGTGTAACAGTTGGGCCTAATTACAGCCCGCGTTGAATTCGGCCTGCTTACAACCCATCTGATAATGGCCCATGACACTTTTGGGCCTATGGCTCGCGTGGATACAGGCCTGCTTAAAGCCCATTGTTGGGCCAAACAAGGTCTGAGATATATTTTGGCCTGTTAACGGCTCGTCTTATTTGGGCCAAACATGGGCCCTAGACAGTTTCGGCCTGTATTGGCCCGTGAACATTTCGGCTCAACGCTAGCCCAATCTAGTTTTTAGCCTGTTAAAAGCCCATGGTATTCTCTGGCCCAGCAGGCCAGAACTTTACTTGGTTTGTTAAAGGCGGAAAACTACTATATGTTTAGACCTACTAATGGCCCAAGATGATTATAGGCCCATGTTTTGGCCCATATGAGTAATGGGCTGGCCTGAAGACTGACAACACTGAGATCCATTGAACCTTCCGGCCGAAATTACAGCATACCGACCAAGAATAAACCTAGACTATACCATAAAGAAATTATGGCATATTACATCCAGTGGGAATCAAAGTTCGCCACCGGTGATAATAAAGTGCAACATGACCGCAGATTACATACACTGGGTGTCGTGGAATTGTCACGGCATATGTCCTAGTGTGAGGACTTAGTCATGGAGCCATCGCAACTAGGTTAGCCTAAATAGGTTAAATGGGACAAAGGACATAGGGAGTTTTATACTGGTTCGGCCCCTTGCGGTGAAGGTAAAGGCCTAATCCAGTTTAAGGTGGTATTGCTTATCTCTCGATTACCAGGGAGCGAATACGCTTGACCTAGCTTTCGATCTCTTGTGTCTTTCCCTAAACCACCGCCGGGTCATCCCTTTATACACACAGGTTGAAGCGCAGCGGCTCACGGAGTCCCGGCCGACTCATAAACAAAGTGTCCGGCTCGGTGACTAATTACACTTGCCTTAGAACATAAGTCACACACATATGGTGGTTTACACCAATGGGCCGCACTACTAGGGAAAAGCCTAGCAGCAGCATGGGTTTTAGGCCTATCAGTAGCGCGGGCAGGAGCGCTACTGATAAGGCACTACAGCTAATGCTTAGCAATAGCGCGCCTAGATCCACGCTACTGCTAAATTGACTTAGTAGTAGCGCTTCTTCAGAACAGCGCTACTGGTAATTACTAGTAGCGCTTCTCCTTTCCCGCGCTACTACTATTATTTAGTATTTTCCTTCTTTTTTATTTCATGTTGTACGCATACACCTTTACACAAGTTTTCATACAACAGGAATTTAGAGATTGTTTTTACATCATAATGAGTTATTACATCACGGGGTGAAAGAACCGTGGACTAGTTTCAAGTGGTTGTCCATCCACTTGAAACTAATCCGCGGTTCTTTCACCCAATGATATAATAATATCATCATCATCATCATCATATCATTAACAACTTATCATCATAATACATCATTGTCATATAACACCTCCTCAAGATCATCGTTTTCATCAATGACATCACATAGCAAATTGGTCACTAGTCATAATCACAAGTACTCCTCATTATCAACTCTAACACATTACCACATAATAAACATATTGAACCTCATAGGACCTACTACATTCGATTAAGACCTACTACATTTTCTAAGGTAAAATAGCAAAAAACAAGATAGCCCCTGACTCTCCATTATGGAGAATGGAGATTAGCCTGTCTCCAATTCTTGCCTTTCGCTGAATGTTACTTCCAAGAACCTCCTTGCGAATGTCCATACATTTCTTCCATTCTTTGATGAACATGTGTTCACCGGTTTTAGAAATCCGAGATGCACAGGTGAGCTCCCTAGATTTACCTAGCAGTATGTTCAGAACTGAAAGGCGACCATGCAGAGACATCAGATGAGGCACACAATCCATCGGGAGTTTTTGTTGAAAAACATAATAATAACTTCGTAGTTAGCAATGATGTACTAGTTTTAGAAGTATGCAAAAGATGCACAGATGTCGTAATAGTAAAAAATCTTACCAGGGTATCTCCAGAGAAGTTACCGTGGTTCAACACATGCACTAGTGGCACGTATTCACCATAATTTGGAGGAGTTCGATAATAGTTATTTTAATTCTCAAGAAGAGTACAAAATGCGATCAGATGATTTTTCTCCTTATACGTTAATTCGGTGACATCGGTGTAGTGGGTTGTATCTACCATCTTCCGCACAATCTTTGAAGAATCAAAATAAGCTGTCAATGGAAATAAGCTATCAACTATTTTGAAATAAACAATATAAATTAGTTAATAACTATGTTTGAGAAACTCACACAGCGGTACAATTGGAAGCGTATCAACAAGGACCCAAATGTCCATATTGTCTTGCTCGATGTCAGGATCCCCAAGATCCATCATGTCAATCATACCCTCATAAAAACCATACATTTTGCAAAGTGCTTCCCAATTTTGGCAACCAAAATGGGTTACGCTCTAATCATTGCATAGATTTACTTCAAAATACATATCATGATGGGTCCTTAGGTGTATTTTCTTTGTTTCGAAATTTTCATGGTCTTCAAAACCCATCCTCTCCAAGACATAGCGTCTTGCATGGCATGGGATAAGCTAGTCGAATTGTAAAATATGAAAATTAGACTTTGAAATAGTTGAAATCATGCTTAATTATGAAAAAACACTTGTCGTTGTTGCGTACCATTTCACAATCGAAGGTCTCCTCGAGCTTAATGCTGAAGCGCCGATCTTCGTCCAGCTCAACAAACCTGTCACACATACCTCGATCGTCGTGGCACCATCTACACACCCCCGGGAGACTGTCGTCGTCCGAGTACGACATTTCCTACATTCATATTTCAAAGATTAAACTTGTACATATTCTAGCACAAGTCATGCCAGAATTCATGAAAAAATCCGGCATGACCTTTGCTAAAAAAGGATATATCGAGCGCCTGAAATTTGCCGGAACGGAAATTAATCAACACTCCGGCAAAACATAGGCCACTCGGAGATGTAAACTGAACATGAACGACCACTTGGGCAACCACATATCCTATTTGAGCAACAACACAAGATATACAAGGATATTTGGCTAGTCTCACCGCGATGTCGGAGGGGGTCGGTGACTGGGACGACGGCGGGGATGTCGGAGGGGGTCGGTGACGGGGACGACGGTGGTCACCTGAAACCATATAAGTTATCACTAATAGATCCCGAATAATTGCTTAAACTAGAAAATAACAACACATATGACATGTTCAACTAGTTTTATTAATTCAACTAGTTCTTACTAAATATAAACTTACTATAAATAAAAAAAACTAGTTCTTTCTAAAAATAAAGTAGTTCAACTAGTTATATTAATTATCTTACTAAAAATACATTAGTTCTATTAATTCAATTAGTTCAACTAGTTTATTAATTTACTTACTAAACTAGTTCAACTACAACTAAAGTAGTTCAACTACAACTACTATTAATCATACTGCCCTAGTTAACTAGTACCATCACTACTAGTAATTAACATCTACTACTACTAAAAATCTAGTACTAACTAAGCAACATCTAGTACTAGCTATGAACCCTAAATTAACATCTACTACTACTAAATCTAGTACTAACT
>NC_041389.1:111998631-111999414 GCF_002162155.2 Triticum dicoccoides
TACTGCCCTAGTTAACTAGTACCATCACTACTAGTAATTAACATCTACTACTACTAAAAATCTAGTACTAACTAAGCAACATCTAGTACTAGCTATGAACCCTAAATTAACATCTACTACTACTAAATATAGTACTAACTAGTGGCAGGGGGTGGGGGGCGACGGAGAGGTAGCTAGGGGCGGCGAGGTCGAGGGCGGTGGGAGGAGGGCTGCCGGCGGAGGAGGGAGGAGGGGCGGCCGCGGGCGGAGGGAGGAGGGCGGCGGAGGAGGAGGAAGGGGCGGCCGCAGGCGGAGGGAGGATGTGCGAGGAGGAGGGAGGAGGGATGGAAGGAGGGGAGTACCTCGGCGACGGACGGACGAAGGCGGCGGCGACGGCGACACACGACGACAGTTATCGGCACATGGGCGAGAGTGAGAGTGTGAGTGAGGGCCGGTCGTGCGCATGGGGATAAGGTAGGGATAGTTGTAGCGCGTTTGCCAAAACGCGCTACAGCTAATCTGAATAGCAATAGCGCTTTGCATATAAACCGCTACTGCTAAGTGTAACTATACAAAAAATACGTCAATGCAAAAATACATTGGCCATAAATGATCTTTTTGTGTGCCACAAATTTTACACATAGAGTTCAGTGAAGACCAACTGGTTGTGGTAGTTTCAGAAATAACATATTTAAGGTGGTAAACACCCTGTTCACGGAGCGAGGTGGGACTAAACTTGTGGGCTGATCTTAGCAGTAGCGATTTTCCTAGAAGCGCGCTGCTGCTAACTTCTATAGCAGTAGC
>NC_041389.1:111999599-112031428 GCF_002162155.2 Triticum dicoccoides
TATAGCAGTAGCGCGGTTTGTGGTGGACGCGCTACTGCTATTTTCCTTTCAGCAGCGTGTTTTGATATCACGCGCTGCTGCTAAATAGCAGTAGCGTGGTATTTTGAGGAGCGCTGCTGGTAAGATTCTGTGTATAGGCTTTTCCCTAGTAGTGCACCTTAAGTCGCCTTTGGGCTTCGGGCCCGTGTAGGTCTGCTTCATGAACCGCCATCTTCAACGTCTTCATGGGCTTTGTCTTATGAACCGCCATGAGTATGACCCGGCCCCTCCTGGGCGGGTCATACGGAATAGTTATATCCCCTACATTAGGCCCCAGATTGATTTGAACTGGTTCCTGTCAATCTTCAATACTTAGAAAAATCCTTCTTCATCTATCCTTGTGAGATCTTGTAACCCGCCATGACGTCATCTCCTGGGATTGTGGTAACCCGCTGTGACGTCACCTATCATTAATATTACATAGGGCCCAAATCTTAATAATTCTTCTCTTTTTAATGAACCTCCGAAAATCGAGGCGTCTGTGCCGTAGCATATCCATTTTTTGGCCTCCTCGATTCCCGCACATGTCACTTATCCTTTCGACATTATAAATAGGGCCAGGGGTCCCTGTCACTTTCCCCCTTTACCTCTTCGTCTGCCTTCCACCTCGCGTCGCCTTAGTGCCCGAGCTCCGCCGCCGCCGTCGACCTTCGCCACTACCTCAACAATGGCCGCTGCATCAACCTGATTGGACCAGAATCCATCCGCGCACCTCCGGTGTTCACCAGCTCTGGTGAGTTCTCCTCCTTCCTTTCCCCATAGATCTCATTAGGGTTTCATGCGTGTTTTTCGGTGTTCATCTTCGTTCTTTGCTGTAACCATCTTCGTTTGATTCAAAGTTGGTATCTCTCCTATCCGGTGATAGTTGTAGCATTTATTTTTGTTACTAGGGTATCTCCTTTTGCATAAAAATCCGATCTGGACATATGAATTGCTCGAGCACCGTAATTTAGGTCTAGATATTTTTCCATTATCTGAAGCATCGTAGACCAAAAATTATATCATCAATCTGCGAAACCTGTTTTTCCATACTTAGCAATTTTTCCTTTCTTAGATCTGTACTTCAAATAATTGTGTGGGTGGCTTAACTAAAAAACATCGTAACCCGCTAGGTACCATTAGTCCCCTCTTAAGCCGCCAATAGCTCGTTTTTATAACTTCAATGCCAACCTCTGCTTTAACACCCATGCATGCCTTATGTCATCTCCGGTTTACCTTTGAAACCATCATTCGTCTTAACCAGATAATCTTGATCTGGCATAATCTTTCTTTCAGATCACCAAGGAAAAATGGCTAAAACGTACACTTCTTGCAACTGGGTCCAATCCCGGGTTATTGAAGAAGATCTGAACAACCATGTTGCAACTGGCGCTTTAGCCAAGAAAGAGGTCATCCATTAGAGGGCCCCTAGTGAAGAAAATCCGCCTACACCCAAGAACGGAGAAGTGATTGTCTTTACTGACCACCTGGGTCGGGGGTTCAGCCCACCCGGCTCAATGTTTTTCCATGATGTACTTCATTTCTTCCAACTTCACCCTCAAGACATCGGACCCAACTCTTTGTCCAACATTTGCAATTTCCAAGTGTTCTGTGAAGCTTATCTTCAAGTGGTGCCCACATTTGATTTTATTCAGAGAATTTTACTATTTAAACCGTCAAACAGAATTAACCGACGGGCCCAGTTAAGAGCTTGGTGGAGTCTCAATCCAAAAAAGGAAAGAGGTCAGCTTTCCCCATGCTAAGCCGCACAGTCACCCCAAAGATTGGAACCAAACGTGGTTCTATTGCCAAGACACATGTCCAACTGGTTAGAATCCTGTGCCGGGTTACCGTGATCATCATCTTAGCAACACACGTCCACTCCCCGCATGGCTCAATGCGAAGGAACCGGCAAAATATGCACCAGCCTTTTCAAAGCTCAGAGCCTTTATAGCCAATGGCTTAACCGGCATCGACTTTGTCCTGTGTTGGTTGTCTTGGAGTATCTTGCCATTAAGCCGTCGCCCCGGCTTAATGTGCAAATACAGTGGTGATGTAAAAGATCCCCAGCGCCACTGTGACATTCAACTGTCTGATGCAGAAGTTACTGAAGCCACCAAGAAATTGCTGAACATACCTTTAAGTGAATGCAGCAAAACATGACTTAGTTACACACCGCCAGCCGTAAGTGTTGCACACCTTCCCCAGCGCCACTGTGACATTCATACTTTTAACAAGCCGCCAGCCGTAATTGTTGCACACCTTCCTTTCAATCAATGTTTCAATAGTTACAATTATTTATGATCTTTTTAACCTCAACAGGCTGATTCTCCATTTTGGAAGAAGAAACCGCAAGATAAGCCGGCCAAAACGGCTCGTGTCAAAACCAAGGTCACCAAGAGGCCCGCCAAGAAGAAGACCACCGAGTGCGCCAAGTTAAACATTGATGATGACGATGATGACAATGAGTCAGAGGTAGAACTTGATTCTCTTGGCTCCTTTTTTATACATCTCATTGACAATGATTGTTATCAGAACGACGCAGAGCCCAGCCGTGCAGGTCACGCAGAGGTAATTATTCTTTCCTCCGGCTCAAAACCTCTGCCAACACAGAAAACCCGATAAGCAAACCGGAAAGTAAGCTTTTCTCATCCTCTAGCTCACTTGGATCCCCACTTTCTTTTGAAGAAACAGCAACACGAAGCTCTCCGCACCACCCGGCATAGTGGCAATGTGATTACTTCCTCCGGCTTACCAAACACACCAGCTCGCAAACACCGCCAAGAGGTCTTATATATTTCTGACATACTTTATCACAAGGTGGGTAATTTCTGACAACCTCTTAACCCGTCTGATTCAAGCTACCAGGGTACTTCTCATTCCTCTTCTAGCGAGGCAACAAGAATGCAAATACTAGCTTTCAAGACTGTACCTGGGTAAGAACATTTTCGATTATTCAAACCTTTATAAATGATCATCACATTGACCTCTTTATGCTTTTATTTCTAGGGGCCAGGCCAAACCCAGCAAGAAAGCAAAGCTGAATAAACCGGTCAACGATACCCATCTATCTAAGCCGGAGCAACAACCACCAGAACTTTCTCACCCAATTGCTGACAATATTGTTGATGATTTGCCACTAGAAGATCACAATGTTGACATTGACCAGATGAATGTTAACCCGTCCGACACTGATCCGCCAAGCCTCATCAAAACAGCCAGTCCTGTTAAGCCGGTAAAAGAAAAGGACGATGATGTTACCATCACTGGGCATGGTTTCACAACTCTGGGTCGTGCTACTGTCTTATCCAGACACAGCGCCAAAGAAGAAATTTCTGCTGACGATAAAGGCAAGTGGAAGGTAGACTTAGAGAGCTACACTCAGTTCAGCGCCCAAGACATCCACTCTGGCTACTTGAGCCGTTTGTACACCAGCCGTGATTTTCAAGCCGGCTTAGTAAACTTGATGAAGGAATGCTATGAGGTAAACACTGCGACTCCTTTCCATATGAATATACTTCCATTAGCCGCCAAGTTTATTGGTCATGATAGAATAGAATGTGATGTAAACTTCAATAGTTGCATTGATCAAATCAAGTAGCCCCCAAGGGCCAGTTTATGCTTTCCTTATGAACCGGGACTTATAATAACAGTACTTCAACTCTGCATGTGTAGCCCCCAAGGGCCGGCTTAATAGGTCTGTTAAGCCGGGACTTTGAGTAGTAAGAACAAATGTTGCATCCGTAGCCCCCAAGGGCCGACTTAATTAGTCATGAATAAGTCAGGACTAATCAATTTGTAATCTTTATAAACCGAATGACATCATTTGACCGGGTCTTAGATATGTCTTAAATCAGAGCAAATAGGCATTAGCCGCCAAGTGCCAAGGAGAATACTTGTATTATGCTTGGGACTTCAACAAAATTTGTCTTAAAAAAGAACAATAAGTGCCAAGAGTAATACTTGTATTGTGCTTGGGACTTAAAGAGTAACCATGATCATAACCTTGTCTGTGTGTGCTTATGTCACATGCTGAATTGGATGAAAAAGACTCACGGCTTAATGATCTTAATGCCAACATCAAAACTCAGCAATCGGAGACATCCAAGGCCAAATCAGAACTGAAATCTGCTTTGGAGACTATTGAGCAGCTAAAACAGAACTTCAACTCTGAGAAAGATGGTTGGGAAACTGAAAAGGCAGCTCTATTGAAGAGGCAGAAGAGGCTGAAACCACGCTTAAACTGGTGACTGAGGAGTTAGCCGGATTAAAACAACATGTTAATATGATGTCATCAGCATCTTCGGTGAGAACATATCTCCCTTGCATCTTAACAATTATATTATAAACAGCTGCCGGCTTACCCATAACTTTACTAATACAAGCTCTCAGAGCGCCAAGTTGGGCTCAGATAGGCACATCCAACTTAAGGCTATCTACACTCTTGTAGAACAGTTATATACTGGTGCCTAACGAACCATCGCTGATACGCTGCACAAGAAATCGCCTTCAACACTTATCACAGATACACTGAAGCAATTATCCGTGCTGCCCAAAAGAATTGATGACTTAAAACGGGGAGCTGCCAGAGCCGGCGCCTTAACTGCCTTAAGCCAGGCAAAGTCATGGCAGGCCGATCTTGACCCAGAAGATTTTGGCCAACGGCTGCCCCAGTGTCAAAGAAGACAGATCTGACTTCAGTGCTGACGATTTTGCAGAAATAGCAAGAGCCATGCGTCCTTTAGCAAGCAAGCTTGCTGACAAAACCAGTTTATCCACATACCAGGCGGCTTATGATGCTGACAACCAGAAATTAGCGTGCCGGTTCACGAGCCAACAGATCTCATCCCGCCGATTCGTAAGCATACCTTTGCTCCTGACATTGATCCATCAAACCTCATTGATGACAAAGCTGTATTTAGAGTGTTGACCAGTATCAACTAGGCTATGCCTGACTTCTAACTGGTGGATAACCAAGGAGCTGAAGATGAAGACGAGGTGCGGGAAGACCTGAGGGCTTCAACCCGCTAATAGTCATAAGACGGTGTAGTAAGCAGAATATTTTACTGTGCTGATAACTCCAAAACACTTATTCTTGTTGGTCCATCAGATGCCTTGTAATAGGCTAGTTTAAACTCGTGATCTGTCATGCCATCGTGCATGTTTTGCTTTGCATAACACTGTGGATCCACCGATGGAAGATCTACCACTTTTGCTTATAATGCTATCAATTTGAGTTTGTTCCTGCATACTATCAGATCACAAGTATCGTGGCGGTTTACCGCAGGACGAGTCATAATACCCTATATAGAACCACTGGTGACTACAACAGTTCATAACCAGGGCCGTCTTAATCATAACCATATATAATCATAACAAAAATATCATACCAGTGATATTTAATCATACTACCGGCTTATCATACCAGTGCAGTAAGGGTGATAACCCAAAAGTTTGAGCACATAATGCCCTGTTCAATTGTCATATATTGTCGGCTTACAATGCCATATGCACACTACAAAAAAAGACACATCCGTGACATTTTGGGCCGAACAATTTTTCTTTCTGTCATACATATGACACTTCTATGACGATAATTGTGACAAGACCCGGTATCATCATAGATGTGGTGGGCTCCTACTTCTATGACAAAAAATCATGACAGAAAATGGGCTTTTCGTCCTGGGCGGGCTAGAGAATCAGCTGCATGACATTCTTTGGGCCGTCCAAGACGGAAAAAACTGTGGTAGAAGCGAGGGGGAGGAAAATTTCGGGGAGTTGCCGGTTACGGTGGGAGGTCGGGGGCCGAGCGATGCGTGTTTCTCTCGTACGTACGCGCGTGTGTGCGTGGCATTGGCTCTAACTGAACTTGAGCAAGGCGTTGGGCTCTAACTGAACCCGAGCGATTGCACTGCAGGCTACGCGTTACTGAACCCGAGCGATCGATCAATGGCTGTTAACTGAACCCGATGGAGCGATTCCTTCGCTACTGCTGCTAACTGAAGCCGATCGATGCTGCCTCTGGGATGAACAGTGAGCGTTGTGGGGGGGGAGGGGGGTTGGATGAACAGTGAGCGGTGGCGTTACCTCTGGATGAATAGGACCCCGTGGTGTGGAGGGCTGGATTTACAGTAGACGATGGAGGGGTGGCCGTGGAGGGGTGGTTGAACAGGACCCCATGGTGTGGAGGGCTGGATGAATAGTAGACGGTGGAGGGGTGCCCTTGGAGGGGTGGTTGAATAGTAGCCGATGGAGTAGCGCGCGGTGGAGGCTGGATGAACAGGAGCCCGTGGAGGCTGGAGGAGGTCGACGGTAGCCCGTGGAGGCTGGAGGAGGTCGAGGGTGGAGATGAACAGTATTCCATGGAGTCCCGTTTTGCGGTACAACACACCCCTCCCGATGAACAGGACCCCCGTTTCGACCGTCGCGCTCCAACACAAGTCCGTTTCGTCCGATTTGCAGTACGCCACACCCCTCCCGATCAACAGGACCCCCGTTTCGACCGTAGGAGGTCCATTTCCTCCGTTTTGCGGTACGCCACACCCCTCCCGATCAACAGGACCCCCGTTTCGACCGTAGGAGGTCCGTTTCCTCCATTCTGCGGTACGCCAGGCCTCGTTTCCATCACCTGTTCCATCCAAGCCAGTTGGCCCCCACGCGTTCCGTTGCCTCCCGATGAACACGACGCATTCCGTTGCCTCCCCATGAACACGAGGCATTCCGTTGCCTCCCCATGAACACGACGCATTCCGTTGCCTCCCCATGAACACGAGGCATTGCTTTGCCTCCGCATGAACACAAGCCCTCGCCGTATGTATGCGCGACTAGGCGTTCGAGACCCCGCCCGTATGTACACATACGTGGCCGTATTTTCTTTCATGCACCCTGGCCGCTGTACGTACGTGTACATGCTACGTGCGCACCTCTACTACGACACATACGCGCCTCTACTAAGACACATGCGCGCCTCTACATCGACCAGTATATATGTACGTACACGTTCGCGACCAGAATGACAACGCTATGTACGCTTCGACCAGGTGGGTCCCGACTGTCAAGCAGTTCCTTGCGTGCGAAAATGTAGCTGGTGGGTCCCAGCAGTCAGAGGGGCAAATCGTTTTTTTGCCCGGACGCACTTCCTCTGCGTGCGAAGATGTAGCTGGTAGGTCCCAGAAGTCAGGGGGCGAATCATTTTTTTTTGCCCGGACGCACTTCCTTGCGTGCGAAGATGTAGCTGGTGGGTCCCAACAGTCAGGGGGACGAATCGTTGTTTTTTGCCTGGACGCACTTCCTTGCGTGCAAAGATGTAGCTGGTGGGTCCCAACAGTCAGGGGGAAACTTTTTTTTGCGAAATACGCTGGCCCGTCCGGTGGGTCCCGTAGTCAGGTGGAGGAATCGTTATTTTCCACGTAATAAGGAGGCACTTCCTTGCTGTGGCCGTGGACCCAGCTGTCAGCCTCTCCACGTGCAGTCCACGTCCGATGGAAGTCGTTCCTTGACCACGTTGACCACGCCGCGCCGAGAGCACCACAGTGGTGGACGACGGCGAGGCCTAGGAAGGGGACGACTCGGAGCCGGGGAAGACGCAACAGTGGATGCCCACGCGAAGAGGAGTACGAGGGTTCACTGGTTCGGCTGCGGTGTGAGGCTGCTGTCGCTGTAGATTAACAGGGGGTGTGGGTGAGTAGAGGGATGGCCTGGCCAGCGGTGGGAGTAGTAGGGGGCGGTGAGGCCTCCGCGGCATCACAGCCGGCCATGGGAGGCAGGAGCACGCGGCACGACCGGCGTTGGTTTGGGTGGCTGGAGCAAGAAGACCAGAGGTTGAAGAAGCACTACAACCGTTGGATGAACATCGTATGGTAACAGGAGCTAGAATCGTTCATATTGACTAAGTTGACAAAGCCCTCCGTCCCCGTCAACTTGGTAGGCCCACAAGTCAGCCTCCCACTATGCTGGGTTCCAACTGGCAGGGGGTGTATTCATTTTTTTGTGCGTAATAAGGAGGCACTTTTTTGTGCGAAGATAGCTGGTGGGTCCGACAAGTCAGCGGGGGGCATGTTTTTTTTGCGAAATACAGAGGCCCTTCCGGTGGGTCCCAGATGTCAGGTGGAGGAATCATTATTTTGCACGTAATAAGGAGGCATTTCCTTGTGTGCGGCCGTGGACCCAGGTGTGAGCCTCTCCACGCATAGTGTACTTCCGATGGTGTCATTCGTTGACCATGTTGACCACGCACAGTGTACTTCCGATGGTGTCGTTCCAAGGTGGTGGACGACGGCGAGGCCCCGGACAGCAATGAGCCGGAGATGGGAAGACGCGGGAGTAGAGTCGCAGACGGAGAGGTGTACGAGGGTTAACTGGTTCTAGTGCGGTGTGGTTCGGCAGTCGGTGGAGAGAAGAACAGGAGGTGTGGAGGGTTGGAGGGATGGCTTGGCCAACGGTGGAGTAGTGCTTCATAGCGAAGCGTGCTAAGCAGAGCTGCTAGCCGCAGGAGGCGGGAGGTGGTCCCGGCGGCGCTGGAGGAAGAAGACGAGAGATTGAAGATGGATGTCGGCCGTTGGATGTAAATCCAACGGCTAACATGTCAGAATCATTTGTTGACTAAATTTACAACAACTTGCATTGGCTTCGACTTATTGGCCAACATTCCAGCCTCCAAAAATGTGGCACGTATTCAACCCATTTTTTTAGAATTAAAGTCTTTTTTTGCGCAGTAAAATTTACAGTCAATTTGATCTTTTTTTTGAATTACAACCATTAGCTGGGCTGGGTGAACAATTAATGTAGGTTTCATGCGGCCCATTTATTTTATTTCCTAAAAAATATAGGCCATTTGCACTTTATCTAGATACACAATTTTGCTGGGCTGATTCTAATTATAATGTTAGGTTGGGCCAGCAATGTTATCAAAAAATAAAAAAGGGCTCAGCCTTTTGTTATAAATATATTTAAATAATAAGTGACATTATTACATTCGTCCTTAAATCTTACCAAGCTTTTGTACACAATCACTAGGATTTTCGTGCCAAAACAATCCAGGATTTTATTTGTTAAGAAATTATTTTTATAAGTTAATAAGATGTGGGATATTGTTTTCTTACCTATGTAAGTATCTGTTAAATATATGATGACAATAAAAATAATATATAATAACATATAAAATAATTTAAATATATATAATATAGTTAAAAGGGAAACATAAGTTGTACCTGGCGTTCCTATTCTTATATAGAAAAATAGAACAGACCTCTGCGTTTTCTTCAAAAAATACATAAATTGGGCTGCCAAAAATAATACCTCGGATGGGAGGTCCATAGGCCGGTCGATACATGACGGCCCTAAGAAAATATAAACAGGCCCTCCCATCCGAGGTCGTGGGCTGCGCATGTTAAAAATGAAAGCCTAGGCGGGGCAGCCCAAAACCACGTCCAACACTTGCCAAAACTCCGTCCCTCGTTTTCTCAGTGTTTCGCACACTCAACATTGTGTGGGCATTTTGACTGTGCATCATATGAAGATGTGCTATGCATGAATGTTGATCAGCATGATGTTAACTGCCTGGTAGTTCCATTTTCGAGCACGAATAAAACTTCCAACATGATGTTAACCCTGTTTGAAAAGGCCGTGTTAATATAAATGCTCTGTCTCTGAAAGTTGCAGTTTCTTATCTGAAACTGAACTTGCAGTTTCTTATCTGAAACTGAAAATTGCAATTTCTTCTCGTCTGCACTTTTATACTCCTATGAAACTACATTTTTTTAAGTGCTAAAAATAGATCTCTGGAATTCATAAGATCGTTCATATGCTCAATACTGTAAATCTGAAATTCAAAAGACATTCATATCTGAAAGTACTCTCAAAATACACAACACAAAACACAATTCACAACCTACAAATACTGACAACCCTAAGCTCCTCCTGACAATTCACAACCTGTCCGACTATTGGGCTGGGGGGCAGTCCCCTCCTATTCCTCGGCGGCAGACAGCCGCCCCGTGAGACAATGTGAAAGGCGAGGGAGACGATGGCGGGGAAGCATCGTCGGGCCAACTGCTTTTCTCCTGTTGTAGTTGGGTTCGGTCGACGAAGACTCCACCGGCTCTCTCTGGCAGGACACCCTCACAAACGGCACCCTGTAGATGCTCGATCCTTCAATCTCTGGTGGATGCTCCATCTGGGATCGATACTCCCACCACCGCTCCCTCACGATCGGATTCGGTGAATCTGTTTGCTCCATGGCCTAGAGGAGCAGCTCTATGTACTCCGGCGCGACCCCTCCGGGAGTATCGCCGCCTTTTCGCTCTGTTGCAGATATTTGGCCATGGATGTCGTCGCCGCTTCTAGTTGGTCCTTGTTGTCAAACCAAGACTATATCTCCAACATCCTAGCTAGCTTCACAGGGTCGCCGTCTGCGATCCTCACGTATCGGTTGTACTCCTCCATCGATCTACTTCTCCACAGCACCTTCACTCGCCGGCAGTGGTTTTTGAATGGAGGAGGAGAGGAGAGGCGCTGGTTTTGGATTAGAATGGGAGGGGAGCGACGCTGGTTTTGGACTGAACAGGAGAGGAGGGGCGGTGGTTTTGAAATGGAAGAGGAGACGAGCGGCGCTGGATTTATATTGGAACAGGAGAGGAGCGGCGGTGGATTTAGATTGGAGCAGGAGAAGAGCGGAAGAGCGGCGCTGGTCTTGGAAGTAATTTTTTTGTTGTTTTGCGTATTTTGGGTCAAAGTTTGACCATGTACTGTATGTGACAAGCAAAATGTGAATACATGTCACAAAAAATTGTATCGTTTGGTTCGTATCTGAATGTACTTTCAAATTATATTATTTTTGCAATGTATAACATATATTTTATGTGCGAAAATCATGGTCAATATGACCCAGAATAAAAGGGAGACTAGTTAATGTGGGATCGCTTTCTTAATTGAAGGATAAATTGATTTTTATTTTGATCCAGTCACAGCGCGCCGGCCCTCTCGCCCAATCCTAAATCGCTACCGCACGCTCCTCTCCCTCTTCTCCATTGCAAAACCACCGCCTCTCCTCTCCATCATCTCCATTCCAAAAACACCGTCTTGCCTCTCCCTCTTCTGATCTTCTCCATTGAAAAACCACCTCCTCTCCTCTCCATCATCTCCATTCCAAAACCACCTCCTCTCCTCTCCATCATCTCGATTCCAAAACCACTGTCTCGCCTCTCCCTCTTCTGATCTTCTCTCCATTGCAAAACCACCTCCTCTCCTCTCCATCATCTCCATTCCAAAACCACCTCCTCTCCTCTCCATCATCTCGATTCCAAAACCACTGTCTCGCCTCTCCCTCTTCTGATCTTCTCCCCATTGCAAAACCACCTCCTCTCCTCTCCATCATCTCCATTCCAAAACCACCTCCTCTCCTCTCCCTCTTCTCTATTGCAAGACCACCGTCTCTCCTCCCATCTTCCAAAGCTAGCACCAGATCACTCAGAATGACATCTATGGAGAGGATGCAGCAGCAAATCAGGCAGATCGCCGGCGGCGACCAGGCAAAGATAGCCAGGTTGAAGGAGATCCTTAGTTGGTTTGACAATGAGTGGGAGATTTCGAGGACGATGCAGGCCATGTGGCAATGTATGCGAAAGAGCGAGACGGCAGCGATGAGGGCGGCGATGTACATGTACTCCTCGGCGGCAGTCACGCCGCAGTCCTTCGAGTTCATCGAGTATCTCCTATGGGTGATGGAGCAGACAGAGTCGCCCGAGGCGACAGTCAGGCGGAGGTGGTGGGCGTACAGGTCAAAGGTCGAGCACCCAGAGGATAATGAATCGATCGAGTATGGTGTGCCGTTCATGAGGGTGCAGAGCCAGCCGGAGCCACAAGAGTATTCATTCTCCCACCACAAGAGGAGGTCTGATGGCACGACATTGCTTGCCCAACGTTCTCCACGGTTCCCTCGACGCTCGCCTCGTTTCAACGGCGGCGGTAGCGTTTAAGGTAAGCTTCACACTAACCTAATCTTCCACCTGCTCATGCTTACAATCAGTGTGACAGCTAATGAAAATCATGCTTACAATCAGTCTACAAGTACTACGCCAATCACCCTAAAATAGCTCTAGACCTTTGGGTCAAAGTTGTGACACAGTGTACGAATAAAGAAAAATAGATTGGTGCTTCTTTCAGAAAAGAGTACTCCCTAGAAAGCTGCCAATCTAAGCTACTAGTATTTGGTAGAGGATTTGCTACCGAGAAAGATCCGTCCACAGAGAGCGCCACACATCCCACTGGTTGTGGTGTATGCCAATGCGTGCATGCAACATGGTTGGTGTCGGTAATTTTTACTTGGCAAACCTCGCACTCTGCATATATGTCGGTTCCATACGTACATTTGTGCAGTTCCACCAAAATGCAGCTGAATAACCCTGTTTGCACAGATAATGAAAAAGCGTGATTACATTATAGTGGCACTAGTTGATGAAACACACAAAATAAATAGAAGAAAATATTGCGATAGTATCATAGTATGCCATGCTACGAGGGCGAGATGAGCCATGCGACGCCTCATACGGTACTCCTCATAATGGACATCGTCCCAAGTCTCCCAGATACACCTTCTGCCAGTGATGAACATCAGTGTACAACAGTAGTACAAGGAGGCGCCTTGAGACATTCAGATCTCTATTTTTGTACATATCAACTAAAATTAAGCACCCCAGTTTGCAGAAACGCTTAAACATTAACAATGGGACTAGTTGATGAAACATACTTTAACAAAGAGAAGCACTTTCTTTATCTACATTGGAAATGAAATGATAGAGATGACACTCGCTCTATTTTAACTGTATTATTACTTCATTTTATCAATGACACTAGGGTCGAGCAGGTGGCAAACGAGGTGTACCGTGCGTCGCAAGGATGGAGGCCGGGGGTGCTTAGACTGGGATGCTGAAGCTGGCTCTTTTAGTCACCAACATGGATGATTCAATTCATGGGACCTTTTGGTGCAGTTCACCTAAAATGAAGCAATGTCCCGTGGGCTAGGAGCTTCTTCTTCAAAATCTTTTAAGAAAAGGGCTCCAGCCCCGGTTCCATTTCCATCAGAAAACGAAACCCACAGAGATTCTTCTTCATTAGTTGCAATAAAATTGAGCAACATCAAGGTTGGTTGTGAAGCTCCTGGAATGATCAACTATAATTTGGATATCATTTGTGCAGTTCAACTAAGATCGAGCGTCAAATGTATATCTCTGTTTGCACAAAAAAGGTGGAAAGGAGGGTGACTAACAAGTGATGAAACATGCATCAAATGAAAAGAAGCATGTTCCTTATCTGAATGGCAATCCTACAAGGATAGTAGCAATTTCTAAAGCAGTGGCGTTGTTAGATATTAGTGTGGGCATTAGGATTAACTATGACAACCGTTAAATACGACATTACTTTGGGCACGGGAGAGTAGGCGGACCAGGACAGTTGCATTTCTAACGAAAAGAACCAACTTATCTTAATGGGAAATTTTAGCAGGACATGTAAAGAAGTGCCATTGATTCACATTACTGGAGGCATTACATTGAAAACAACATTGGTTTAACGTGTCCTTACTTTTAACAGTGCCACTGCTACATTTTACCAGTGGCATCACATAAGAGTGGCTCGGGGCAACAAACATCAGAACAGGATATCTGGGTTGGTCCCATTTTTGTTTGGTATAGCCACCTTATATTGTGTGAGGCTAGCAAATCTAGTGCTGGACTTACTCTGTTGACTTGTCCCCTAGTCCACACTTTCTTTACTTTTTCAACCAATAGATCGGGTTTATATTGAGTTTGTACTGCGTTTCCCTTTATTTCCCTATTAGACCTAGAGACCAGTTGGATAGCCAGTCTCTGCTACTTTTCGCCCCCATTATTTCCTCTTTCGACCAAGTCCTAGATTCAGGTAACAAATCCTCCCCCACCCCCACCCCCTTTCTTCCTTGTTTGAACCAAGTAGTACTAGATTCGAGTGCATGAACTAGTTTTACCTCTTAAACGTAAAAAAATTAGGTGGTTTTCGAACAGCCGATCGATCCTATCTACGAGGGGGCCTGAGAAATAGTAAAATTAACAAATGCAGCGACGTCAGGAGCTTGGGAAGTAGAGCAAGGCCGGTTTCGAAGGAAGTTATACCTGATGGTCGCCGGGATGTCGCTAGGTGGGCGGCGGGAGGCCGGATCTGCCCACACTACGACAGTGAGGAAGAAGGGGTCGGAGGCCCTCCCTCGCCAGCGGTGCTTGGGAGAGAACGGCAAGGAAGGCTGATCGGGACGTGCCCAGCAGTGGGTAAGAGCCGTCGCCGAGGACGACCGCGTGAACATTGCACCTTCTCACCTTCCCCGGCGGAGAGGATCTGGCTGGATCTGTGACCAGCGGTGAGCAGAGAGAGAGAGAGTGTGTGGCCACCGCTGTCATGTTAAGATCTGGAGAGGCCGAGACAGCGTGAAGAGAGCAACACTAGCAAGCAAGCGCGGAGGCTCCTGCCTATATAGTGGAGTAGTACTTAGTTTTCTTTTGTCTACCGGAGCTGGCTTGACCTCGTCAATGACTGTCGAGAAGTCTTCATGCACGTGGCCCGGAGGCACAGTTGTCGTCATTTTGATCTGAAGCGCCGGATTATAACATATAACACGAAAAAAATGCCACATGACAAGAAATCATAACCTCACTGCCCAAAGGAGACAACATGAATCCTGACGGACAAACTAGACGAGGAACAAAGCTCAAATTAAAGATAAACTCGTAGAAAAGGGGTCCGTTGATAGATGTCCTAATTAACATAGCCGGCTTGACCTAGATGGTAGCCGAGTAGTCACTGTTCGTGCATGTGCCCCCAATGACTAGCCCAACTCAGTTGTCGCTGTTTAACCCTCGCAGTGATCCGAAGCACATGACACATAATTTTGCGAGATGACAAGAAACCTTTTTTAGATTTCTCACCACGACTACAGCCATGTACAACACATCCTGCACGATATGTAGACCATAGCCAATCCAGGTGTGTCTGCTGGAGTCTGGTCACATGCATGGACGAACTGATCTTCTGTGTCTTGCAGGGATCATCCAGGCACCAACGTAGTACAACACTTCTCTAGTACTATCGCTCGTCTCCCTCTTCTATTAAGTCACCCAACTTGCGGGGCCGGGGAGTGTGCCTATGGTCGGTTCTCAATTGCTGTCCCACATGTGTGTGCGAACGCAATATGACGCGCGTTCCATTCAGAGAGCAGCGTGCCAGACTGACCGACCGTCTGGGGTGCAACGCGAACGCGACGGGCGTGTTGTATACTCCATACATGTGTACCGCCGTTTTCTAGACGCTTTGCTCTATGGCGCGGGCGCAATCCATGGATACAAAATTAGTATACTGTATATTATTTAAAAGTCGAGGGCGGGGCTTTTCCTACCGGGTAGGCAGCGGGACAGTTCCGCCTAGTCGGTTCGACAGAGACGCGAGAAGATGAGGGAGTAGGCTGCTGCAAACGTAGGGCTGTGTGATTTGATAGCGGGTTACTGCTGGATAGGTGGGGCCCCGTGATTTGACTTGCCATTATCATTTTAACTACGGTGCTACGACCGGCGTGAGTCTCCCGATTCCTGACCACCTCCATACAGGTGCCTCTCCCAATGCTCCACCATGTAGTAGTAGAGGCTGGCTCTGGCATGAGAGCCCACTTCTCCACTTTTTTCTTGCCTCTCTTTCCTCCACATATGCAAAAATGCCATGTAAAGCGCACTATTGTACTTACTTGCTCCTACAGGTGCTTAAGCTTGCCACATAGGCATAAAGTCTGATGTGGCAAGTTAATCAAGAAGAGAGAGACTAGTTTGGTGACCCAAGGAAGAAACGGTGCTAAGAGCGTGTACATAGGTGAAAAGACAATTTTGAGTCTATAGCTAATTAAATGAAGCAAACTTAGCAACACCATTTCATTGGAAGAGGTCACTCCTTGGCAAATGCAATAAATACTAGTACTCCCTATGTCCCATTATATAAGAACGTTTTTGACACTACACTAGCTAGTGTCAAAAACGTTCTTATCTTATGGGCCGGAGGGAGTACGAAGAAAGAGTTAGAGAGGAGTAAAAAAATACACTTATAGCCAACCTTGTTGTAGTATGTGTGACTAAGTGATGACTATGTATGACATGCCAACATAAGATAGCCTAACGCACCGTGTTAAATCTCCAAGGGCGCGACTGCGCGAGCAACGCGACGGTCGTGGTAGGCGCGACCATGATACAGGCTGCTGGCAGCCCTTGGATCTGAGATCAAACGGTCGCATGCTAAGTTGCTGAAAATTTGCAGAATAACCCTCCAGAATAGGATATTCACCCATAGGTCTAGAATCACGCCATGCAACCGTTCGATCTCAGAGCCAAGGGCTCTCGGAAGCCCGTATCATGGGAGAATGGAAAGCCACTACCCTGCCATTGGCACGCTGGCAGTTCGCTCCTACTCTTTCCGACACGTCCTTTAATACTACGGCGGTTCGCTCCTAGTCGCCCGTCGATTCACATTACGGCAGTTCCACTAATCCTAACCCTCCTCCCAAATCCATGGCGTCCCAAATCTCCCCGATCGGCGGTGATTACAAGGTTAGAACCATCACCGGCGATGAGTTCAACGTCATCTACACCCGTACTTCCGCGGCGGTGAAAGGATGCCTTTCTCGCTTCAGACGCATGTTCGAAAACTCACATGATGAGTGGGTCGCTGGCTAGATGTTGAGTACACAAGAGTCGTGGGACGAGAGAAGGATCTAATGGACGAAGAGAGGAAGAAGCCCGCCATGATCCAGGTTTGCGTACATAACGTTCTCTTGGTCTACCACATATGCCATGCCGATGTTGAGTGCCAGGATTTTAAGAACTTCCTCGAGGACAAAACAGTCAAATTCGTTACTGTAGTCTTTAAGAACGACAAAGAAGTCATGCGTCTGATAGGCCTCGTTGTAGGCAACCCCTTCGACCTCCAGTAGAATCGGCTGGTGCCCTCTCGTCAACCCTCAATGCTGACCCTGGCAGGAGCCATGGTTCATCCTTCATACCGCAAACTGGAGAAACCTCATTACACATTTCACCGTCATGCATGGCAGCGGAATGTACTAGATATAGACCACATTGAGTACGCTGCAATGGATGTCTACCTTTGTTTCAATATCTACAAGGGTTGGATGAAGAGCAACAACCAAGTTGGCGGTTCAAGCAAAGAAGTATCGGCCAAGAGGAAGAGGGACAAGGACGAAGTCGAGGACGTGGACGAGGACTCCGAGTAAGGTGGCAGTGTCGTTGCTCATGGCGGTTCTAAAACTTCTAATGCAGTGTCTACCGGATTAGTTGCATAGTTTAATTTCAGGTGTGCTTAGGTTAATTTGAGGGGTGTGTTGTGCTGAGCCCCCAGCAGAACTATGTTATGTTTCTTCTCATTACTTTAACTCTTCAGTATGGACATACTAGTACTAGTATTTCTTTAATAGAATTTAGCACCCCAATTAAACACGTACTAGCTTTTTTAATAGTACTATATGCATAATTTGGCGACGAGCACTCTCTATATGTACCACCTTTTTTTAAAATTTCAATTTTTGCTCCATGGCGCAATCCATCGATAGTGGAGTACTACTGCACAAAAATATACATTTTTAAAAGGCTAGCGTATTGTTCATCACATATATATATAGCCTGTTAAATTCTCAACCTAGAACGACATGCATGCCATGTAGTAAACCGATCCGGAGGAAGTATAGTAAAAATGAGGTGATTTTACCCAGCGATCGGTGGGGGAGCATGGCCTGTCATGCGGTCCCACGTGTCATGATGTACCAAGGCGATGCGCGTGTCCCTCTTGAGGCAGAAGCAATACTAGTATGTGGTTTGAGATGATGTCGAACCGAAGTGTGAAATAATGGTTGCTTCGTCCGTCTAGGAAGGTGCGGCACTGTGATTTGACGTCTCATTGCTCATTACTAACACTGGGCCGGTACGAGTGGGGTGCGTCACCCCTACTGTTTTGCACTGTTATTTGGTGCTTGACATGTCGACCCGGTTGCACATAAGATGACCCCCACATCCTTTGTCAAAATAAACAACACCCCGATCAATGCATTTCACTCTTCCGTGCAATGGACGGGCACCTTACTTGCTCCTACAGGTGCTTAAGCTTGCCACATAGGCATAAAGTCTGATGTGGCAAGTTAATCAAGAAGAGAGAGACTAGTTTGGTGACCCAAGGAAGAAACGGTGCTAAGCGCATGTACCTACGTGAAAAGACAATTTTGAGTCTATAGCTAATTAAATGAAGCAAACTTAGCAACACCATTTCATTGGAAGAGGTCACCCTTGGCAAATGCAATAAATACAAGTACTCCCTGTGTCCCATAATATAAGAACGTTTTTGGCACTACACTAGTGTCAAAAACGTTCTTATATTATGGGACGGAGGGAGTACGAAGAAAGAGATAGAGAGGAGTAATACACTTATAGCCAACCTTATAGCCAACCTTGTTGTAGTATGATTGACTAAGTGATGACTATGTATGACATGCCAACATCAGATAGCCTAACGCACCGTGTCAAATCTCCAAGGGCGCGACCGCGCGAGCGACGCGACGGTTGTGGTAGGCGCGACCATGATACGGGCTACTGGCAACCCTTGGATCTGAGATCAAACGGTCACATGCTAAGTTGCTGAAAATTTGCAGAATAACCCTCCAGGATAGGACATTCACCCATTGGTCTAGAATCACGCCATGCAACCGTTCGATCTCCGATCCAAGGGCTCTCGGAAGCCCGTATCATGGGAGAATGGAAAGCCACTACCCTACCGTTCGCATGCTGGCAGTTCGCTCTTACTCGTCCCCGCACGTCCTTTAATACTACGGCGGTTCGCTCCTAGTCGTCCCGTCCATTGACATTAAGGCAGATCCACTAATCCTAACCCTCCTCCCAAATCCATGGCATCCCAAATCTCCCCGATTGGCGGTGAGTACAAGGATAGAACCATCGTCGGCGATGAGTTCGACGTCATCTACACCCGTTCTTCCGCGACAGTGAAAGGATGCCTTTCTCGCTTCAGAAGCATGTTCGAAGACTCACATGATGAGTGGATCGCCAGGCTAGATGTTGAGTACACCACAGTCGTGGGACGAGAGAAGGATCTAAAGGACGAAGAGAGGAAGAAGCCCGCCGTGATCCAGGTTTGCGTGCATGACTTATGCTTGGTCTACCACATATGCCATGCCGACATTGAGTGCCAGGATTTTAAGGACTTCCTTGAGAGCAACCTAGTCAAATTCGTTACTGTAGACTTTGGTAACGACAAAGAAGTCCTGCGTCGGATAGGCCTTGTTGTAGGCAACACCTTCGACCTCCAAAAGAATCAGCT
The DNA here is from genome assembly GCF_002162155.2 of Triticum dicoccoides. Lineage (NCBI taxonomy): Eukaryota > Viridiplantae > Streptophyta > Magnoliopsida > Poales > Poaceae > Triticum > Triticum dicoccoides. The sequence goes on from NC_041389.1 coordinate 112,019,016, forward strand.
GGTGTCCTCTCGTCAGCCTTCAATGCTGACCCTGGAAGGAGCCATGGTTCATCCTTCGTACGGTAAACTGGAGAAACCTCCATACACGTTTCATCGTCATGCATGGCAGCGGAATGTACTAGATATAGACCACATCCAGCACGCTGCAATGGATGGCTACCTTTGTTTCAATATCTACAAGGGTTGGATGAGGAGTAACAGCCAAGTTGGCGGTTCAAGCAAAGAAGTATCGGCCAAGAGGAAGAGGGACAAGGACGAAGTCGAGGACATGGACGAGGACTCCGAGTAAGGTGGCAGTGTCGTTGCTCATGGTGGTTCTAATGCAGTGTCTACCAGAATAGTTGCAAAGTTTAATTTCAGGTGTGCTTAATTTAATTTGAGGGGTGTGTCGTGCTGAGCCCCCAGCAGAACTATGTTATGTTTCTTCTTGTTACTTTAACTCTGCAGTACTTACATACTAGTATTTCTTACATTTCATCTTTCAGTTGGTATAGTACTACCACTCGTTTATTCACATTATATATGTACAATATATATGGCCAACATCATATAGCTAGCAGTTTAGTTGTCAAAGAATTTCCGGGTGCTTAGTTTTTTCGAAGAATTCCAGGGTGCTTAGTTTTATTTGAGGGGTGGGTTGTGCTGGACACCATTATTGTGACTAGCCTTTTTAATAGTACTATATGCATAATTTGGCGACGAGCGCTCTCTATATGTACCACCTTTTTTTTAATTTCAAGTTTTTCTCCATGGCGCAATCCGTCGATACTACTGATGTACAAAAGTATACATTTTTTAAAAGGCTAGAGGGCGGGGCAGTCTAGCTTGGTCGGTTTCACGAGAGGCGAGGGGGCCTTTGTGATTTGACGGCTCATTACTGCTGGAAGGCGGGGCCTTGTGATTTGACTGCTTCTATAAATGCGCCGACGACCTGATCGAGGAGGAGCAAAGAACTGTGCGGTATACTCAAGTTTTCCACTGGAGTAGTAATGCGATGGAGGAGCACGAAATACGGTAGCCCAGTGCCATATGGCGATAAAAATGATCTAATTTGCTAGTCATCTCATTGTCAGCATTGTTCTATTCATTCCCTCAAAAAACAAAAACCATTGTTCTATTCATTCCTCGCAGAGAACGTGACACGTGCGGTGAAACACCCGAAGCAAAAGATGAAACACAACAACAAACGAAGAAGGAAGATTATCACCCCAAATGATCTAATTCGCCGCAGAGTCGTAACTGCTTCTTCATCACCTCCACGACCTCCATCTCCTTGCGCGTCTCGTCCGCCATCTTTTTCATTCTGTTCATGACGCGGGATTTCTCAACGCGAGCCTTCACCATCTGTTCCACGGCCGCATTATGTACCTTGACAGCAGCTGGGTGCTCGATGTGGAGCTTCGCCAACTCCTCCTTCTATTCCATGACGAGGGCCTACAGCATCTTCATCGAGGAACTACTATTCTCATGCAGCTTCTTCCAGCCGGCGTTCTTCTCCTTCAAGAGGTCGATCTCGTGGCAGAGCTTCGCCTTGTCCTCCTGAAGTCGCAGGATTTCGCCGGTCGCCTTCTTCTCCGAGGCAATGCTCTTCTTCAGCAGCATCACTGTCGGTGTCAAAACCGGCGGATCTTGGGTAGGGGGTCCCGAACTGTGCGTCTAGGCGGATGGTAAAAGGAGATAAGGGACACGATGTTTTTACCCAGGTTCGGGCCCTCTCGGTGGAGGTAAAACCCTACTCCTGCTTGATTAATATTGATGATATGGGTAGTACAAGAGTAGATCTACCACGAGATCAAGGAGGCTAAACCCTACAAGCTAGCCTATGGTATGATTGTTGTTCGTCCTACGGACTAAAACCCTCCGGTTTATATAGACATTGGAGCGGGCTAGGGTTACACAGAGTCGGTTACAATGGTAGGAGATCTACATATCCGTATCTCCAAGCTTGCCTTCCACGCCAAGGAAAGTCGCATCCGGACACAGGGCAAAGTCTTCAATCTTGTATCTTCATAGTCTTGGAGTCCGGCCGACGGTGATAGTTTGGCTATCCGGACACCCCCTAGTCCAGGACTCCCTCAGTAGCCCCCGAACCAGGCTTCAATGACGATGAGTCCGGCGCGCATATTGTCTTCGGTATTGCAAGGCAGGTTCTTCTCCCAATTCCATGTACTTGCCGAATGGTATCCGGTTTCTTATAAATGCTACGCTCCTTGGCTTCCACATCCAATAGTGGCCATCTTCCACATGTCGCACGAATGCGAAAAGCCAGGGCATTTTTACATTCCACCCCTTAGCTGCGCGAATGAGCTGCCTATAAAGAGAGGCACGGATCCAGATCCGAATCACACCATCCTCCTCCCGCGAGTATTCATCGGAGCACCTCTGACCAAAAATCCATTCCATCATGGACAGTGGACGCGGCTCCTCCTCTCGTGCTCCCAGCCCTCAGCCAGGAGATTAGGGAAGATGCTCGGTCCCTCATAGTGAGCTAGTGACGCTCCAAGCCGAGGGATTTCTTGCCCCAGCCTTTATGGTTCCGGTTCGAGCCGGACTAGCCACCTACTAGGGCGGAAAGCAGGCGGAGAGCGTCCCCAGTCCCTCCAAAGGAGAGCGGGTATGCTTCATCCCTTATCTAATAAGAGGACTCGGATTTCCCATACATCCGTTTCTCTGGGGGCTTCTGGAGTTCTATGGGCTCCAGCTTCACCACCTTATGCCTGCCTCCATCCTGCACATCGCGGGCTTCGTGGCCCTTTGCGAGCTGTTCTTGGGCGTCGAGGCCCATTTTGCACTGTGGAAGAGATTATTCTGCCTCGTACCCCGTTCTCATGAGGGGTCGATATATCAAGTGGGCGGAGCCAAACTATGGCGCACCGCCGGGACCGGATATCTATCCGAAACCCCAAAGAAGGTGTCCGAAGACTGGCCTTCAGAATGGTTTTATATGGAAGACGCCCCGCTACCGGACCCGGTTCGGATCGGCCTCCCGGAGTTTAGCAACGCTCCTCTGAAGAAACACCTGAGTTGGCGCCCGCGGAGCCCTCAGCGGGAGAATGATAGGGACGTCCAATATCTGATGGGCCGAATAAGGTTGTTGGCCCATTCCGGATTGATCATGATCAGGGTCATGGCCACATGCATTATGCGAGGGGTGCAGCCGCTCCAGTATAGGGGCCACCCCATGTGGGATTTCAACGGGGAGGATGATGCCACCCGTCATGGCTGCAAGGGGCCGGGATCGGCCGCCGATCTGGTGAAGATCCTGTCCGGCCTGTACAAAGGGGAGAAGGAGGACTTCCTCCGTGCTAGTCCATTGAACGGATTTTCCATGAACAACCCTCGGAGCTGGGTAAGCGGACGTTTGTCTAGCCGATCCATATTCCGAAAATTAAGTGTCTCACTTTGTGATTTTGACGCAGGAACTGCGCCGGGCCGTAGAGGATATACACAGCCTGGCTCCACAACCCGAGGATCCGGAACGATCCCTCGATCCGGCCTCCGAAGAGGATCCGGACATAAAGGTGGAGCTGATCGATGGGGTGTTCCACCAACTTAGCATCGACAATGCTTTGGTCGCCATTACGGCCGACTACCCCGGAGTATCTCCGGTTTCCCAGGTAATTGTGACCGGAGTCCTGATACAATTACTCATCCATGTTATCTCTGACCACCGTATACCAATGGTGTTCCGTAGGAGGTGCCTTCGAGGCGGGAAGCCGAACCCGCGGCGGCTGGCCAACAAGGGGCAGCTCGACCTAGCAGGCGGAAAAGAAGTGCAGTGCGGATCGAGATGTCGCCGCAACGGTATGGCGCGCCACTACGTTTCCAGGAAAGATTCCTGGAAGGCATATTAACGCTCGTGGTGTTTTCAAGAGAAAGAGCGCTCGCCGGACTGTGTCCGGAGAGATTGCCAATCAAGCCTCCGCCAGCCGGGCTCCAACGCCAGGTCCGGAGGGGGAGGCGAACGCAAGGCGCACGTCGGGTGCTCCTCCAACGGAGGACGACGACCAGTGGTCCGCCACCAGATCTGAGGTGGAGAGCGCCATGAATCACAGGCGCCGCCAGACAGTTCTTCGTGACACATGCTTCTCCCTGGAGGCGTTAAATGCCTTTAATTCAGGAGATGTGCACCTCCTTGCCGCTCAAGATGGTCTAGCCAGAACCACGGAGCAGTATGTGAAAGACATACGGGTGAGGAATTTTGACAGTTATATATGCCAGTAGACCCCGAGACTTAAAATAGTTAGAATAACTGATTTAAGGATCATTTGTTATGCAGGATCTTACGGAGAAGAATACCCACCTGTCCCAGGAGCTTCAAGAGTGCAAGGCCCAACTTGAGGCCGCACTAGCCACCACGGGAGGAGCCACAGAGACCCCCTCCGGCAATATATACTTTCGAAAGAGAAGTAGTTTGTGAAGTGCGGTGTGTGCATGGGTCTGACAATAATATTGCAGATGGTGCCGGACTAGATCCGGACAGGCGGCAGCTACTACGCCAGCTAAAGGCCGGCGAGAAGGTGCTTACAAGGATGCAGCAGGAGAAAAATAACCTCCAAGATGCCAACACTCAGCTGGGCGAGGAACTAAAAGATGTTCGGGTCCAGCTGTCTTACTCCGTGAAGGAGAATCTGCGGCTTCGTCGCAGCATTTATAGTAAGTGCTTGAACGAACTTTTGAAAAGAAGAGTTCGGCGACGAAGTCGATTAACAAGAATATGTCTGTAGGTATGCTCACAGGCCGTCCTGCAGAGGAAATGCCCGGTTCAATGGGTGGCCTACTTCCCGAGCTGCTGCAACTGCACGAACGAATTCGGCAGGTGATGAGTGGCGTCACCCAGGCCCTATGGCCATCCGTCTCCCTACCCGAGGGTCTTGGAGGGCTTGCAGAGAAGCTTCAGGGAGCACAGCGGCGCTTCCGTCTGTGGAAGATATCGGCCTGCCGTCAAGGCGCCAGGGAGGCCTGGGCCATGGTGAAGACGAGGTACACGAAGGCTGACCCAAACCACATGGCCGAGGTCGGACCCTGTGGGGCCCGATGGGAAGGAGATCCCTGTGAGCTTAATGTATGGCCAAGTAGAGTTGGCCGCAAAGTATTCCCAGTGGGACTATAAACTAGACAGCCTGTTAGATGGTATTGAAGAGGAATACAATCAGTCAATTTGACTATGTAATTTAAAATGACATGTAAAATGTCTTCTAGCCGGATTGTAGATCGTTTGTCACTACGGACCTTTTCGCTTCAACCTCGGGACCCGACAGTCCGGAGTGTGCCCGAATACCCTCGCGGTTATAAAAAAACCGGGGCATGCGTGGAGACCAGGCGTAGGGGTCATTAGTACTTTATCAGACAAGTGCCCAACTAGTTATGTTATATTACATGGTTAGTAAGAAACATCTTCCAGGGAGAATAGTTCCGTTAGGGGTTCCTTTCCCTGTGAGGCATGCCCTAAAGAGCATGTCCGGACTGCGAAAAAAGTAGGAAAGCATCTGGGGGCAGATAAATAAATAAGTAAGAAATCGTCTTTTAGTTCACCGACCGAATATTCCCTTAAGAACGCTAGCTTTCGGCTTCACCCAGTCTGAGGCACACATCTGGCTGACCCGGCAGTAACAATCAAAGAGGTGCTCCCTTTACCTCCTAGCCGAACAATTGGGAACATAGGGGTAAGCACAGGAGCCAGGCAACCCAGCTTGGCCAAAACTTAAGTCATATCGATGCATATAATGGTGAATAAAAGGTACATGCGGAAGTGTGACACATGTATTGGGCATAAGGCCCATATAAATAAGCTTCTGTTAAAGAATCCCCCAGGTATAATGAGTGCGAGTAGCACGTCAAGTGTGTGCGAACAATGCGCAGACGAGCCTCCAAAGGCTTTAAGAAAAAAGGAGGGAGAAAGAGAGAAATAAAAGACAGCTAAAGTATAAAATGTAGACGGAGGAAGGAGACGAACTCAGAGTCCGGCGCTAGGCGTAGAATCTTCGGAGACGGGCTGCGTTCCACGGGTTCGGCTCGAGTCAGTTATCCAATGCGTTTCGCAGACGGTATGCTCCGCCGGTCAGGACTTGGTCGATGATGAAGGGACTTTCCCATTTGGGCTTGAGTTTGTCCTTTTTCTTGTCCGGCAGGCGTAGAACTAGTTCGCCAACATTGTAAGTTTTGGCCCGTACTTCTCTGCTTTGATATCTTCAAGCCTGCTGTTGGTAGAATGCGGAACGAGCTTTTGCCATGTCGCGCTCCTCCTCTAAGGCGTACAAACTGTCCTGCCGATCCAGCTCGGCTTCTCTTTCTTCGTACATGCGCACACGAGGTGAGTCATGAATTATGTCGCAGGGCAAAACTGCCTCTGCACCGTACACCATAAAAAATGGTGTGAATCCGGAAGTGCGATTCGGCGTGGTCCGCAGCCCCCAGAGTACGGAGTCGAGCTCCTCTACCCAGTGCGTGTTAGATTCCTTGAGGTACCGCACTAGTCTAGGTTTAATGCCGCTCATGATTAGACCATTTGCTCGCTCGACTTGACTGTTAGTTTGAGGGTGATAGACTGAAGCGTAGTCGAGCTTGATGCCCATGTTTTTGCACCAGAGTTTAACCTCGTCGGCTGTGAAGTTTGTGCCGTTATCAGTGATGATGCTATTGGGGACACCATAACGGTGTACTACCCCTGATATGAAGTCTATCACGGGTCCAGATTCGGCCGTCTTAACTGGCTTGGCATCTATCCATTTAGTGAATTTATCCACCATGACCAATAGGTATTTTTGCTTGTGGGTTCCTCCTTTAAGGGGTCCAACCATGTCAAGCCCCCAGACTGCAAACGGCTAGGTGATGGGTATAGTTTTTAGGGCGGTGGGTGGCATGTGGCTTTGATTAGCAAAGAGCTGGCAACCGACGCATCGTTGGACTAAATCCTGAGCGTCTGTCCAGGCCGTTGGCCAATAAAATCCTATACGGAAGGCCTTGCTTACAAGGGCCCGGGCCGCGGCGTGGTGCCCACCGAGTCCGGCATGAATTTCAGCCAGAAGATTTCGCCCTTCCTCTTTGGAGATACACCTTTGAAGGACTCCGGTTGTGCTTTTCTTATAGAGCTCTCCCTCATGGACCTTATAGGCTTTAGATCGCCGTACGATGCAGCGGGCCTCGTTTTGGTCCTCGGGAAGTTCTTGCCTAGTTAAGTAAGCTAGGAATGGCTCGCTCCACGGGGCAATGACTGCCATTATTTCGTGGGCTTAAGGTGTTGTTTCATTGGCAGAATCGCCGATAGTGTCAGAATGTGCGGTGTCGGGCAGTGCAGTTGGGTCCGGATTGTTGTTTCCGGACTCCCCTTCCCATAGTACGGATGGCTTAAAAAGCCGTTCTAGGAAGATGTTGGGAGGGACGGCATCGCGCTTTGCGCCGATGCGTGCCTATACGTTCGCCGCTTGATTATTATCCCGGGCTATATGGTGAAATTCGAGCCCTTCAAACCGATCTGACATTTTCAGAACGGCGTTATGGTAAGCTGCCATTTTTGGATCCTTCGCGTCGAAGTCTCCCTTTATTTGGGATATCGCGAGGTTCGAATCCCCTCGCACCTCTAGGCGTTTAATGCCCGTGGAGACCGCCATCCGTAGGCCATGTAGGAGGGCCTCGTATTCGTCTGCGTTGTTGGAGCCATGTACATTATCTGGAGTACGTATTGGACTGTGTCTCCGGTTGGGGACGTCAGGACGATGCCAGCCCCCAGGCTGGCCAACATTTTGGAGCTGTCGAAGTGCATGATCCAATTAGATTATGCGCCGTACTATTTAGGGAGTTCGGCTTCAGTCCATTCAGCGATGAAGTCGGCCAAAACTTGCAACTTGATAACTCGCCGTGGTTTATAGGTTATGTCGAATGGTAGGAGCTCGAAGGCCCATTTTGCAATCCTGTCGGTCGCGTCGCGGTTGTTTATAATGTCATTGAGAGATACTTCGGAGGCTACTATTATCGAACACTCTTGAAAGTAGTGTCGGAGCTTCCGGGACGCCATGAACACTGCATACGCTATCTTTTGATAATGTGGATACCGGGACTTGCATGGAGTTAGGACAGTGGATACGTAGTACACTGGTTTTTGAAGAGGGAACTTGTGTCCGTCCGTTTCTCGTTCGACGACGAGCACCGCGCTTACAACTTGATGTGTTGCCGCGATATATAATAGCATTGGTTCGCCCAAGTTGGGCGCGGCCAAGACCAGATTTGTTGCCAATATGGCCTTTATTTCTTCGAGTCCGGCCATGGCGGCATCCGTCCACTCGAAGTGTTCGGTGCGCCGGAGGAGGCGATAAAGGGGTAATGCCTTTTCTCCTAAGTGGGAGATGAAGCGGCTTAGAGCCGCCACGCATCCAGTCAATTTTTGTATTTGCTTGAGGTCTTTTGGGATATCCAATTGTGAAAGAGCTCGGATCTTGGCTGGGTTTGGATTTGACGACCACATCGTCTACGTATGCCTCCACTGTTTTGCCGATCTGGTTTGCCAGACACGTGTGAATCATGCGCTGGTATGTTGCGCCGGCGTTTTTGAGCCCGAAGGGCATTGTGTTGAAGCAGAATGGTCCGTATGGAGTAATGAATGCCGTTGCGGCTTGGTCTGGCTCCGCCATCTTGATTTGATGGTAGTCGGAGTATGCATTGAGGAAGCACAATGAATCGTGCCCTGCGGTAGCATCGATAATTTGATTGATGCGGGGAAGGGGGAAGGGGTCCTTTGGGAAAGCCTTGTTAAGGCCCTTGAAATCGACACACAGGCGCCAGGATTTGTCCTTCTTTGGTACCATTACCAGGTTTGCTAGCCAGTCCGGATGTTTTATATCTCTGATGAATCCGGCCTCTAATAGTTTGGCTAGCTCCTGTCCCATTGCCTGTCTTTTGGGTTCAGAAAATTGCCGAAGAGCCTGTTTGACTGGCTTGAATCCTTTTAGGATATTTAGGTTGTGCTCTGCCAGCCGGCGTGGGATTGCTGGCATGTCTGAAGGGTGCCAGGAAAAAATATCCCAATTTTCCCGTAGGAATTCTCGTAGTGCGGCGTCTACATCAGGGTTTAATTTTGCCCCAATGGAGGCCGTCTTTGTAGGGTCCGTTGGATGGACTTGGAATTTGACTATTTCGTCCGCTGGCTTAAAAGAAGTGGACTTGGATATTTTGTCGAGTATGACGTCGTCCCTGTTCACCGTGGAGCGCAGCGCTGTGAGTTCCTCGGCCGCTAGGGCTTCAGATAGCGCCTCTAGGGCTAGTGCGGCTGTCTTATTTTCGGCGCGGAGCGCTACGTCCGGATTACTGGCGTGGGTGATGATTCCGTTGGGCCCGGGCATTTTGAGCTTCATGTACCCGTAATGGGGTATAGCTTGAAAAATTGTGAATGCCTCTCGTCCTAATAAAGCATGGTATCCTGTCACGACCGGTTTTCCGGGTAATAAATTTCCAGAAAAGACCATCGTGCTCATCAGCCCCAGGATTACTGTTAGCTGATGAGGCTCCAACTTGATACAGAAATTCCAAGCAGAAAACAAAATATGTAGTACAAGGCCATTCTGGCCTGTGAGTACAACAAATGGTTTCTAGTGGTTGATGGCGGAAGCGGGTTGTGAAACATCAGTGTCTATGGGACTCCAATTCCCACAAGAACAGCTGACCAGGTTAACTCCTATCTTCGCGAGGCTGCTATCTCCATTGTGTGGGTTTTGGGGGCTGGCATCGCATCGCTCCTCTCCGTGCAAGAAAATCTGGCCAAGACAATAGCCAGGGACAAGCCAGTGAGTACTTTGAATGTACTCGCAAACAAGCAATGATGTACTGGATAAGGTTGGCTAGCACTGGGTCTCTCTCAATGCATCCACCGGGAAAAGATGTTACTTCTCCGGGTGCTGCACGGCTGGGAAAGTAATAATATCCTCGTTCACGGGCATAGGGTACAGCGGATCGAAGGCGAGGAATCGCTTCTTTCGCAGCAGCTTCTATGGCCAAGTGTGGGGTTGGCATAGATTTCCCCACGAAGGAAACTTCTGTTGGATCTTGGTTGGGGTCTACAGGAGGAATGTGTACTGTTGCCCAATATTCCGAGGTGGATGGGGTGATTCTAGATTTGAACAGCTCGTACTGGGGTGGCTGGGTAGAACCCATGGTACTACGGGTAAAATCCCACAATATTTTGACAAAGCTACCTGGGGTTGCATCTGGGGTTCTCAGATGAATGCTGGGGCTCGGCATGACAGGAAAAAGTTGTGAGTGTGGTGCACAAGGTGAGGGTTGCTGGGTAAGGTCACAAGGTGGCCTTTATATAGCAATGGAGCCGGATCGTTTTACCGTGGTGAAAGGTAATAAATTTGCCAGCTTAGCTCCAAAGGTCAGGTCAGTGTCAGAGATACACATATCTCATAAAGAGACGTGTTACTGTGGTTGTCGTCGGGTTGGTTTTGGTAGTTGTGCCTGGAAAAATATGCAACTATGCGCTGACCAAAAATGCAAGGCCACTATTAAAACAGAGGCACAACGACAGGCTGCGTTAATATACACGGTCGCACGATTACAAAGTGAGGATACACTGAGACTCGGTACTACTCGTACGGCTTAGTCTACCTCATTTATGTCTAAACGGGCGTGCCTGGTGGATGTCGAGGCTTCTCCACGTGTCTCACTACCGGGATTAGTCGGAGATGGCGGAGGAACTGCAGGGTCGGGGTAGTGATGATGACCATCGCGGGGATTGTTAGCCACAACCCTGTTGGAGTGTGCTCCCAAAAGGCGACGAAGCACTTCTGGGGTCATCAAAGCATCTCGGCTGATGGCTGGAGCCGATCTCGGGGTCTCGATCGGTTGTCCTAACAACACGACTGGGTTGTCGGCGGCGGGCTCGTCTTCTTCTCTCGCCGGGGCTCGACGAACCAGCTCTCCACGAGCTGTAATTAAATCAATAGTGATTTGATCGCACAGTTCCTCTAGTGCACTTACATAGCGCACCAGGTGCAACAATGCAGGATCTGTCTCGTGATCTCCCTTGGCAACTTGGGGTGGTCTACCATACCCTTCACGTCTGGGGTAGTAGTGGATCGAGCGACAATTAACTCTGGGCGACAAGTGCCTGAGATGAACTATAGCTTCTCGAGCGGCTAGCTGGATGGCTTGTGGCTCGAAGGAAGTTGTTCTTCCGGTGAACCTGTAGGGGCGTTCGGGTGCTAGACCCCTACCGTAGATGTGCACAGTGGCCCAGAATTGGCGGTCCTCACTGCTCATGGGTCCTTGATACACAACAAATTCTGGTGGCTCCTCTAACGCATAGGCACGACGGGTGAGGTTTGCGAGGATGGTCACAAAACCTCCAAGATTGGTTGCTGTGGTCTCGTTGTGCACTATGGGGCCAGGCATTGCGGCTCGGTTTTGGGTAGCGGCTGTGCTGTGCTGGGTTGAGACTAGCGTGCCCTTTTATAAGAAAAAGGGGACGGAGTCTTCTTCCACACGCTTGCGAATGAGGCGCCTTGGGTGCTGGTCACTGGTGTGCGATCGACAGGCTAGGCTGATAGGTTGGGCACCGACTGCCAAAAGTGTCGGGATTACTGTGTGGCTATCTTGCACGGGAAGCTTGGCTGGGGTTTGGCTAAGGTCTAGTAGGTTGGTTTGCCTAAGTTTTTCGACCTGGCTAAGATAGGATTAGCCAATGGTCAGCCTGGCTCTGATACCAAGTCTGTCACGACCGGTTTTTCGGGTAATAAATTTCTAGAAAAGACCGTCGTGCTCATCAGCCCCAGGATTACTGTTAGCTGATGAGGCTCCAACTTGATACAGAAATTCCAAGCAAAAAACAAAATATGTAGTACAAGGCCATTCTGGCCTGTGAGTACAACAAATGGTTTCTAGTGGTTGATGGCGGAAGCGGGTTGTGAAACATCAGTGTCTATGGGACTCCAATTCCCACAGGAACAGCTGACCAGGTTAACTCCTATCTTCGCGAGGCTGCTATCTCCATTGTGTGGGTTCCGGGGCTGGCATCGCGTCGTTCCTCTCCGGGCAAGAAAATCTGGCCAAGACAATAGCCAGGCACAAGCCAGTGAGTACTTTGAATGTACTCGCAAACATTATGAACACAGGTATAATATAACAATGATGTGCTGAAAATATTTTATGCTCATGACGTCAGTCACAAAAGATAAAGAAATCTCTGATGCGTGCAAGCAAGTTATTTATAAAATTGCAATAACATAATAGTATTAAAATTTATGAAATAAATAACAAGCAATGCCACCGTCGGGCGTCTTAGCGACACCACATAAAGGGCTTTAAAAGAAATGCCACAGTCGGGCGTCTGAGCGACACTACATAAAGGGCTTTAAAAGAAATGCCACAGTCGGGCGTCTGAGCGACACCACATAAAGGGCTTTAAAAGAAATGCCACAGTC
>NC_041389.1:112031643-112048470 GCF_002162155.2 Triticum dicoccoides
AGTCAAAAATAGTAAATAAAATTCTGATGCGTGCAGGCGGTTATTTATAAAAATGCAATAACATAGTAGTATTAAAATTTATGAAATAAATAACAAGCAATGCCACCGTCGGGCGTCTTAGCGACACCACATAAAGGGCTTTAAAAGAAATGCCACAGTCGGGCGTCTGAGCGACACCACATAAAGGGCTTTAAAAGAAATGCCACAGTCGGGCGTCTGAGCGACACCACATAAAGGGCTTTAAAAGAAATGCCACAGTCGGGCGTCTGAGCGACACCACATAAAGGGCTTTAAAAGAAATGCCATAGTCGGGCGTCTGAGCGACACCACATAAAGGGCTTTAAAAGAAATGCCACAGTCAGGCGTCTGAGCAACACCACATAAAGGGCTTTAAAATAAACAATCATAGTTTATATCCCGGAGGTAGAACCATCCCAGAGATACTCGATAATAACAATAATATCACTGGTTAGTCAACAATAATAATAATCATAGTTATCACAAGTCACAAGTAGTAATTCCATTTCTGGTTAATAGTTTCACCTCCGAAGACCGACACTAAGACCGACACTTGACCCATCCCAGACTGTAATCCTTAACCATTGACACGGCTATTCGAATAGGTTTAATCTCTGCAGAGGGTGTACTCTTTACCCACGAGTAACGGATTTCTTTAGTCCATCGGGACTAATTCCGTCTACGGTCTTTTTGTTGAGAACACACCAGACTTGCACACACCAGCTTAACTCACACGTGTCTGGAATCACCCACGACACTTGTTAAGCAAACTCTAAGTGGGGAGGCTACAACCTCACATAGCATGGGATCAAATTTATATCGCGCGCTCTAAGGGGTGGCCTCCCCTCTCGGTCCCAACCGGAAACACCCATGCCCCCGGACCAGGTGGCCTGCCTACCAGCTACAACCGGTATCTTCCACCATGGCCTCTCTGTACGGTGTGTGCTAGAAAGAGGTTGACAACTTACTGAACCGTACTCTACTTGCTGTAGAGACGAGTGGTAGTACAAAACAAGTATGGGGGTTACTGGCACAAGACTCGATCTACGGTCGACTCAGGAGGTTTAAGTATTCCCTGCATGATTAGCATGACGAATATATTTCAACCAACAGAGTCACTGCTCATATCACCTAGCCATGCCATACCAGACATAACCGTCCCGACGGAGACCGGTGACAAACTCATGCCTACCCAAGGCAGAGGTTTTTCCCGGGTTCCTGCCGGTATGCATGCAAGGCACATGAGGGTGATTATCATCACAAGTGTGTTCATTACCAACATCATGGAAATCACTAATATGCACTCATGCATATGATCATACCACATGAAATAAAAGTCTTTCGAAATGCGGTGGTGTTATAAATGTATCAATGATCACACCAAAAATATTATGCCGGGATTCAGAATGCTTGCCTTCAATGTGTGGAAAGGCAGGGTGCACTCCAAAACTTGAAACATTTCTCCTCTCTTCAAAAATCCTATTTTAGCAATATAAAAGATTTAACACACAAAATAAAAACAGCACCAAAAGTTGTTCTGAAATTTTTTCAAATAAATCTTAAAATAAACTAGGTAAAATTTGAGAGAGGTAGGAAAAAGAATCAGTTCATTTGGATTTATATTTAAAAAGATAGAGCCAGTCAAAGATTTTGTCAAATCTGATATTTAAAATAAAATAGAAAAGGAAACGTTTCGGAGGGGAATACGTTTTCGGAGCGGGGGAAACGTACTGGGGGGGATTACGCCTTCACTTAAACACGTGGACGGCGCGGTGAGACACTGACAGTGGGTCCAGGAAGTCCCACTAGTCAGGTTTGACTAGTCTCTCTTTCCCCCTCCTTTCCCTGTCCCGTGCGGAGGCGGAGCTCAGGCGATCGTCGCCGGTGATTGGCAGCTCTTCGCGGGGCCTCGAGGGCGGGGATGGATCCGCCACTCCAGTGCGGTCCTCCCGGTGGTTGCCAGGCCGGTGGGGACGGTGGGAGCTGCCGGCGGCGAGCTTCGCGGCGGAGGAGGCTTCGGGGGCGGAGTGAAAATTCTCCCGCAGTGAGCCCCGATCGAAATCGAGTAGTGGGAAAGGTTCACGGGAGGATGAGGAGGTTCCTGGCGAAGAGAACGGAGAGGGGGAGGTACTGGAGGTGCCGGATTGGCCGGGGCGGTGGCGGCGGTAGGAGTTGCCGGAGATGAGGAAGGAGGCCTCCCCGGGTCGAATGCGAGCTAGGGGAGTGCCATTGGGGTGGCCTGAGGTTGCCTGCGTGCTCGGGGAAGCTCGGGGCCTCCTTTTATAGGCGTGGCAAGGCGGTTCCGCGGCGGCTGCAGATAAGGTCGCCGGCGACCGCCATTCTGTAGCTAGGGCGTCGTGGCGGCGACGAGCGCTAGTGGACACACTCGCGGGTGAGCACGCGTTGTTCCAGGGGCCAGGTGGCGAGCGGGAGTGGCTTTGGCGGCGCCGACATGGGCAGAGGCTGTCGGGCGGCTGTGGCGGCTAGCTCTTGGCCTGCCGACATGGCAAGGGGCGGCTTGGCGCGTAGCGGTGAGAAGGGGAGCGCGTGGCGTGGTGCTGCAGAGCGGGCCAAAACCGTGGGGGCCAGCGTGTCGGCTCGGCGCACGTGCCTGCCAAACGCACGCTCTGCTCGCGCCCTGGGCGTGCACGGGATGTGCTCGACGTAATGCCAGAGCATGGTATAGAGCTTGGGTGAGGCTGGCATTTAGCAGATCTAGGTTAGGAGTAACGGGGAGTCTAGTGGACATGCTTGTTTGATCAGAGTTGCAAGTTCATAGTGCAATGCCACAATTCATGTCAAACCAGATCATGCCCGTAAGGTGTTTGAAAAAATGCTAAGGGCACTTAGGCAGGTCTTGGAGTGGCCAAAAACTCCAGATGGTGGTCTCTTTAGATGTACAAGAGGGTGGTGAGGTTAGTTTGCCAAAAGCAGAAACTTGTTAGTGCAAGTTTTGCAAAACTTCAATTCTGGACAGGAAATAAATGGCATTATTTCATGAACCAAAATTAATCCAATGGGTGCATGCTCCTGGATTTAAGGGTTTGGTAGGGCTGTCTACAAGTAGGAGAAAGCACAAGATCATTGGAGCAAAATTAAATAGGGTTGCAGTAGAAATCACAAGGCTGGACCAGAATGAAAAAGAGGTTGATTCACTCAAAATTTTCAAAGAACAGCACTAGGTTTTTGCATAATGTTGAATCATATGCTACTACCAAAATCCCATAATTTTGATGGAGACTAGAAAGAATTATTTAAAAGGGTTGTAGATCAAATTGCACTCTGGACAGAGAAGGAAAAATTGATGCAGAGCTCAAATTATTACATAAATAAAAGATATTTTTGCACAAATGCTATTGAATAACATCACATGACATCTCCAAATTTTGGTGAAATTTTTAGTTAAATATATCAAATGGTTGTAGTTCAAAAAGAGCTCCAAATTTTAAGACAAGTCATTTAATGAATAAAGCTCAGGGTGAAATAATTTTATAAATAAATCTCCTGATTGAGAGATGTTTTTAAATGAGAGGGAAAATAAGTCCAATATGTTTTGGAAGGATCCACTTGGGAAAAACTCCTTAATATTAAAAGAAAAGTTTTGAAATCAACAGGGATATTCTTGCAGGCAAAAATTTTAAACTCTTGGCAAAATTTTAATAACTAAAACCTAGTTGAATTTTTGGGGTGTTACAATACTACCCCCCTTAAGAAAAATCTCGTCCTCGAGATTTGCTAAGAGTCGTTGTGAAAAACAAAAGTCCCATATGCGTTCGAGCGGTTGTGAGACTGCTGCCGCGGTGCTGCGTGAATAAAAAATAATAATAATCCACGTTGTGAGGGGATAAATGATGCAGCAATTCAGTAAAAAGAAAACTCATATTAGGATCTTTTGCGGTTACACAAGTTAATCAAGAAAAAAAATTACTCATACCAGTAGAAACTAAATACTCGACTCGTTGCACAAATTTGGGGTACCATGCATAAGATACACGCAAATATAAATGCTGCAAAAACAAATACAGTAGTGACGTCTAAAATGAAAACGGTAACTGGGTGGGGTCCTGATAAATTGTCTCTGGTAAAGGGATACACTCCTCTTCTATCGGAGGAAGTGGATTGACCAGTCGATGTATGCGTCTCTCCGGGTCGGGTCTCAGTGATCTGCCGGTGGCAATCTGAGGACTTAAATCTGCGAGGCTCTGGAGATAATCCATCACTCGCTGGTTCAAATGCTCTTGAGCAATGATGTACTGGATAAGGTTGGCTAGCACTGGGTCTCTCTCAATGCGTCCACCGGGAAAAGATGTTACTTCTCCGGGTGCTGCACGGCTCAGAAAGTAATAATATCCTCGTTCGCGAGCATAGGGTACAACGGATCGAAGGCGAGGAATCGCTTCTTTCGCAGCAGCTTCTATGGCCAAGTGTGGGGTTGGCATAGATTTCCCCACGAAGGAAACTTCTGTTGGATCTTGGTTGGGGTCTACAGGAGGAATGTGTACTGTTGCCCAATATTCCGAGGTGGATGGGGTGATTCTAGATTTGAACAGCTCGTACTGGGGTGGCTGGGTAGAACCCATGGTACTGCGGGTAAAATCCCACATTATTTTGACAAAGCTACCTGGGGTTGCATCTGGGGTTCTCAGATGAATGCTGGGGCTCGGCATGACAAGAAAAAGTTGTGAGTGTGGTGCACAAGGTGAGGGTTGCTGGGTAAGGTCACAAGGTGGCCTTTATATAGCAATGGAGCCGGATCGTTTTACCATGGTGAAAGGTAATAAATTTGCCAGCTTAGCTCCAAAGGTCAGGTCAGTGTCAGAGATACACATATCTCATAAAGAGACATGTTACTGTGGTTGTCGTCGGGTTGGTTTTGGTAGTTGTTCCCGGAAAAATATGCAACTATGCGCTGACCAAAAATGCAAGGCCACTATTAAAACAAAGGCACAACGACAGGCTGCGTTAATATACACGGTCGCACGATTACAAAGTGAGGATACACTGAGACTCGGTACTACTCGTACGGCTTAGTCTACCTCATTTATGTCTAAACGGGCGTGCCTGGTGGATGTCGAGGCTTCTCCACGTGTCTCACTGCCGGGATTAGTCGGAGATGGCGGAGGAACTGCAGGGTCGGGGTAGTGATGATGACCATCGCGGGGATTGTTAACCACAACCCTATTGGAGTGTGCTCCCAAAAGGCGACGAAGCACTTCTGGGGTCATCAATACATCTCGGCTGATGGCTGGAGCCGATCTCGGGGTCTCGATCGGTTGTCCGAACAACACGACTGGGTTGTCGGCGTCGGCTCGTCTTCTTCTCTCGCCGGGGCTCGACGAACCAGCTCTCCACGAGCTGTAATTAAATCAATAGTGATTTGATCGCACAGTTCCTCTAGTGCACTTACATAGCGCACCAGGTGCAACAATGCAGGATCTGTCTCGTCATCTCCGTTGGCAAGTTGGGGTGGTCCACCATACCCTTCACGTCTCGGGTAGTAGTGGAACGAGCGACAATTAACTCTGGGCGACAAGTGCCTGAGATGAACTATAGCTTCTCGAGCGGCTAGCTGGATGGCTTGTGGCTCGAAGGAAGTTGTTCTTCCGGTGAACCTGTAGGGGCGTTCGGGTGCTAGACCCCTACCGTAGATGTGCACAGTGGCCCAGAATTGGCGGTCCTCACTGCTCATGGGTCCTTGGTACACAACAAATTCTGGTGGCTCCTCTAACGCATAGGCACGACGGGTGAGGTTTGCGAGGATGGTCACAAAACGTCCAAGGTTGGTTACTGTGGTCTCGTTGTGCACTATGGGGCCAGGCATTGCGGCTCGGTTTGGGGTAGCGGCTGTGCTGTGCTGGGTTGAGACTAGCGTGCCCTTTTTATAGGAAAAAGGGGACGGAGTCTTCTTCCGCACGCTTGCGAATGAGGCGCCTTGGGTGCTGGTCACTGGTGTGCGATCGACAGGCTAGGCTGATAGGTTGGGCACCGACTGCCAAAAGTGTCGGGATTACTGTGTGGCTATCTTGCACAGGAAGCTTGGCTGGGGTTTGGCTAAGGTCTAGTAGGTTGGTTTGCCTAAGTTTTTCGACCTGGCTAAGATAGGATTAGCCAATGGTCAGCCTGGCTCTGATACCAAGTCTGTCACGACCGGTTTTTCGGGTAATAAATTTCTAGAAAAGACCGTCGTGCTCATCAGCCCCAGGATTACTGTTAGCTGATGAGGCTCCAACTTGATACAGAAATTCCAAGCAGAAAACAAAATATGTAGTACAAGGCCATTCTGGCCTATGAGTACAACAAATGGTTTCTAGTGGTTGATGGCGGAAGCGGGTTGTGAAACATCAGTGTCTATGGGACTCCAATTCCCACAGGAACAGCTGACCAGGTTAACTCCTATCTTCACGAGGCTGCTATCTCAATTGTGTGGGTTCCGGGGCTGGCATCGCGTCGCTCCTCTCCGTGCAAGAAAATCTGGCCAAGACAATATCCAGGGACAAGCCAGTGAGTACTTTGAATGTACTCGCAAACATTACGAACATAGGTATAATATAACAATGATGTGCTGAAAATATTTTATGCTCATAACGTCAGTCACAAAAGATAAAGAAATCTCTGACGTGCAAGCAAGTTATTTATAAAATTGCAATCACATAATAGTATTAAAATTTATGAAATAAATAACAAGCAATGCCACCGTCAGGCGTCTTAGCGACACCACATAAAGGGATTTAAAAGAAATGCCACAGTCGGGCGTCTGAGCGACACCACATAAAGGGCTTTAAAAGAAATGCCACAGTCGGGCGTCTGAGCGACACCACATAAAGGGCTTTAAAAGAAATGCCACAGTCGGGCGTCTGAGCGACACCACATAAATGCCTTTAAAAGAAATGCCATAGTCGGGCGTCTGAGCGACACCACATAAAGGGCTTTAAAATAAACAATCATAGTGAATATCCCGGAGGTAGAACCATCCCAGAGATACTCGATAATAACAATAATATCACGGGTTAGTCAACAATAATAATAATCATAGTTATCACAAGTCACAAGTAGTAATTCCATTTCTGGTTAACAGTTTCACCTCCGAAGACCGACACTAAGACCGACACTTGACCCATCCCAGACTGTAATCCTTAACAATGGACACGACTATTCGAATAGGTTTAATCTCTGCAGAGGGTGTACTCTTTACCCACGAGTAACGGATTTCTTTAGTCCATCGGGACTAATTCCGTCTACGGTCTTTTTGTTGAGAACACACCTGACTTGCACACACCAGCTTAACTCACACGTGTCTGGAATCACCCACGACACCTGTTAAGCAAACTCTAAGTGGGGAGGCTACAACCTCGCGTAGCATGGGATCAAATTTATATCGCGCGCTCTAAGGGGTGGCCTCCCCTCTCGGTCCCAACCGGAAACACCCATGCCCCCGGACCAGGTGGCCTGCGTACCAGCTACAACCGGTATCTTCCACCATGGCCTCTCTGTACGGTGTGTGCTAGAAAGAGGTTGACAACTTACTGAACCGTACTCTACTTGCTGTAGAGACGAGTGGTAGTACGAAACAAGTATGGGGGTTACTGGCACAAGACTCGATCTACGGTCGACTCAGGGGGTTTAAGTATTCCCTGCATGATTAGCATGACGAATATATTTCAACCAACAGAGTCACTACTCATATCACCTTGCCATGCCATACCAGACATAACCGTCCCGACGGAGACCGGCGACAAACTCATGCCTACCCAAGGCAGAGGTTTTTCCCGGGTTCCTGCCGGTATGCATGCAAGGCACATGAGGGTGATTATCATCACAAGTGTGTTCATTACCAACAGCATGGAAATCACTAATATGCACTCATGCATATGATCATACCACATGAAATAACAAGTCCTTCGAAATGCGGTGGTGTTATAAATGTATCAATGATCCCACCAAAAATATTATGCCGGGATTCAGAATGCTTGCCTTCAATGTGTGAAAAGGCAGGGTGCACTCCAAAACTTGAAACATTTCTCCTCTCTTCAAAAATCCTATTTTAGTAATATAAAAGAATTATCACACAAAATAAAAACAGCACCAAAAGTTGTTCTGAAATTTTTTCAAATAAATCTTAAAATAAACTAGGTGAAATTTGAGAGAGGTAGGAAAAAGAATCAGTTCATTTGGATTTATATTTAAAAAGATAGAGCCAGTCAAAGATTTGGTCAAATCTGATATTTAAAATAAAACAGAAAAGGAAACGTTTCGGAGGGGAATACGTTTTCGGAGCGGGGGAAACGTACTGGGGGGATTACGCCTTCACTTAAACACGTGGACGGGGCGGTGAGACACTGACAGTGGGTCCAGGAAGTCCCACTAGTCAGGTTTGACTAGTCTCTCTTTCCCCCTCCTTCCCCTATCCCGAGAGGAGGCGGAGCTCAGGCGATCGTCGCTGGCGACTGGCAGCTCTTCGCGGGGCCTCGAGGGCGGGGATGGATCCGCCACTCCAGTGCGGTCCTCCCGGTGGTTGCCAGGCCGGTGGGGACGGAGGGAGCTGCCGGCGGCGAGCTTCGCGGCGGAGGAGGCTTCGGGGGCGGAGTGAAAATTCTCCCGCAGTGAGCCCCGATCGAAATCGAGTAGTGGGAAAGGTTCACGGGAGGATGAGGAGTTCCTAGCGAAGAGAACGGAGAGGGGGAGGTACTGGAGGTGCCGGATTGGCCGGGGCGGTGGCGGCGGCAGGAGTTGTCGGAGATGAGAAAGGAGGCCTCCCCGGGTCGAATGCGATCTAGGGGAGTGCCATTGGGGTGGCCTGAGGTTGCCTGCGTGCTCGGGGAAGCTCGGGGCCTCCTTTTATAGGCGTGGCAAGGCGGTTCCGCGGCGGCTGCGGATAAGGTCGCCGGCGACCGCCACTCTGTAGCTAGGGCATCGTGGCGGCGACGAGCCCTAGTGGACACACTCGCGGATGAGCACGCGCTATTCCAGGGGCCAGGTGGCGAGCGGGAGTGGCTTTGGCGGCGCCGACATGGGCAGAGGCTGTCGGACGGCTGTGGCGGCTAGCTCTTGGCCTGCCGGCGTGGCGAGGGGCGGCTTGGCGCGTAGCGGTGAGAAGGGGAGCGCGTGGCGTGGTGCTGCAGAGCGGGCCAAAACCGTGGGGGCCAGCATGTCGGCTCGGCGCACGTGCGTGCCAAACGCACGCTCTGCTCGTGCCCTCGGCGTGCACGGGATGTGCTCGACGTAATGCCAGAGCATGCTACAGAGCTTGGGTGAGGCTGGCATTTAGCAGATCTAGGTTAGGAGTAACGGGGAGTCTAGTGGACATGCTTGTTTGATCAGAGGTGCAAGTTCACAGTGCAATGCCACAATTTATGTCAAAACAGATCATGCCCGTAAGGTGTTTGACAAAATGCTAAGGGCACTTAGGCAGGTCTTGGAGTGGCCAAAAACTCCAGATGGTGGTCTCTTTAGATGTACAAGAGGGTGGTGAGGTTAGTTTGCCAAAAGCAGAAACTTGTTAGTGCAAGTTTTGCAAAACATCAATTCTGGACAGGAAATAAATGGCATTATTTCATGAACCAAAATTAATCCAATGGGTGCATGCTCCTGGATTTAAGGGTTTGGTAGGGCTGTCTACAAGTAGGAGAAAGCACAAGATCATTGGAGCAAAATTAAATAGGGTTGCAGTAGAAATCACAAGGCTGGACCAGAATGAAAAAGAGGTTGATTCACTCAAAATTTTCAAAGAACAGCACTAGGTTTTTGCATAATTTTGAATCATATGCTACTACCAAAATCCCATAACTTTGATGGAGACTAGAAAGAATTATTTAAAAGGGTTGTAGTGCAAATTGCACTCTGGACAGAGGAGGAAAAATTGATGCAGAGCTCAAATTATTACATAAATAAAAGATATTTTTGCACAAATGTTATTGAATAACATCACATGACATCTCCAAATTTTAGTGAAATTTTTAGTTAAATATATCAAATTGTTGTAGTTCAAAAAGAGCTCCAAATTTTAAAACAAGTCATTTAATGAATAAAGCTCAGGGTGAAATAATTTTATAAATAAATCTCCTGATTGAGAGATGTTTTTAAATGAGAGGGAAAATAAGTCCAATATGTTTTGGAAGGATCCACTTGGGAAAAACTCCTTAATATTAAAAGAAAAGTTTTGAAATCAACAGGGATATTCTTGCAGGCAAAAATTTTAAACTCTTGGCAACATTTTAATAACTAAAACCTGGTTAAATTTTTGGGGTGTTACATATCCGCTGCTGAACGGGGCCACATGGAACATGATCTCCTCGGACCTGTAGTTGTCCGGCGAGCCGAATAGCACATCTAGTGTGATTTTTCCTGTGCAGCAAGCTTCCCGAGTAGGGATTATTCCTCTGAAGGTTGTGTTGCTTCGTTCAATGCGGCTCCACTCTACTTCCATTTTTCGAAGGGTTTCCTGGTAGATGAGGTTTAATCCGCTGCCGCCACCCATGAGTACCTTAGTAAGGCGAAAGCCGTCCACTATTGGACTGAGGACCAATGCGGCTGGTGCTCGGGCTGTTCGGAATTTAGGTTCTTCACTAGCATTAAAGGTAATAGCCGTATCACTCCATGGATTTATTGTTGCTACTTGGTAGACTTCGGCAAGGCTGCGGAGTGTTCGTTTTCGTATATTATTTGATGCGAAAGTCTCGAAAACTGTTAATACGTACTGGTACTGCTGGGCTGGTTCTCTGGGGCTAGAAGCTCTTCGCCACTTTTGGCCATGTGCCATAGTATCCAACATGCTCGAAGGCTATGTGTTGGAGTGGCGTCCTCTGTACTATGGATTTTGCAAGGTCCGCTGAGCCATCCCTACAGTACGGTTCCATGCCCTTTAGGGGTTTTTGCTTTTTGGTTTTTAACCCATATGCCTGAATATGATACACCCTTTTATTTTGGACTAGGGTTGTGTTTGGAGCCGGATTGTCCCAAAATTTGGTTTCGGTTTTCCAGGCGCTCTCCATCGCACAGTACTTTCGTACTATGGATGCCAAGTCGGCGAAGCGTGTGATTTCGCGACGACTTATGGCATTCATGATTCCCTTGTCCATGCAATTATTGCAGAAAATTGAGATTGCGCTTTCCTCACAATAGTCCTTTATCCTGTCCATAACCAGGAGGAATCTGGCCCAGTAATGGTGTACTGTTTCAGCGGGCTCTTGCCGGATTTGGGATAGATCGCTTGTGTTTGGGTGGGCGGGTGGAGTTAAATTCGGAACCCCGTCCAATCTTGGGTTGTCCGACAGATCCGGCCCACTGCCTGACTTTAGGTTCAGGGCTTGATCGACGTCCGTCCCTCCGCGGGAATCCAGCATGGAGGGGTCGGGAATTCGGACATAGCTTGTCCTTAATGTAGAAAAAGAGTCGCCGTGCTGTTCCTCCACCACAGCAACGTGGTGGGTAGCCTGGGGAGAGTTGATCTCTCTCAGATCGGTTTTAGGCCTAATCTGATCGTAGTCTGTAGCGACTCCCAGGGCGGCGATGCGATCCAGGAGCTCATTTAAGGAGGAGAGCTCCATCAGATCTAGCTGCTCGGCGAATTCCGAGTTGATGTGGAGATCGCTTTTGATGACCCGAGAGGTCATCGTCGGCGTGGCGGCCGAACAGACGGTCATAAGAAAACCGCCTAGCCGGATAGTTTGGCTGATGGCCAAAGCTCCTTTGGCAACGGTGCCGTCTTTAAAGACGGGACGAGGCATCCTTCCTGATTACAATGGCACAGAGGAACTCTCAATGAAAGCACCAATGTCGGTGTCAAAACCGGCGGATCTCGGGTAGGGGGTCCCGAACTGTGCGTCTAGGCAGATGGTAACAGGAGACAAGGGACACGATGTTTTTACCTAGGTTCGGGCCCTCTCGGTGGAGGTAAAACCCTACTCCTGCTTGATTAATATTGATGATATGGGTAGTACAAGAGTAGATCTACCACGAGATCAAGGAGGCTAAACCCTAGAAGCTAGCCTATGGTATGATTGTTGTTCGTCCTACGGACTAAAACCCTCCGGTTTATATAGACATCGGAGAGGGCTAGGGTTACACAGAGTCGGTTACAATGGTAGGAGATCTACATATCCGTATCGCCAAGCTTGTCTTCCACGCCAAGGAAAGTCCCATCCGGACACGGGGCGAAGTCTTCAATCTTGTATCTTCATAGTCTTGGAGTCCGGCCGACGGTGATAGTTCGGCTATCCGGATACCCCCTAGTCCAGGACTCCCTCAATCACCAAGCCGGCGGTCAACTCCCCCTGCTAATTGAGCTCAGCGGGCATGTCGTCGAGGCTCTCCTTCAGCAACTCCGTCAAGCCTTGGATGAACTCCTTCTGCTTATTGAGGTGCTTATTGAGCTGCTCGGGCATGCCGTTGAGGGATATCGACTCCAGCTCCACCGACTCGGCATGTTCGCCTCCGCGGCTAGGGCGCTCCTGGGAGCCATCGCCTGCCCGTGAGAGATCTTTCGAGGTCTCTGCGTGGCGGCGAGCCCTCTTTTTTTTTACACAGCCTTGGTTGCCGCTCCCTTGTTACGAGTAGTTCTCGACCTAGAGTTTTGCTCAGCGGCCATGGCAATGACGGACGAAGAAGAAGCACTTATGAGGAGGAAAGGTAGAGTAATTTTCAGTTAGGTAGTTCCCCCTTTTATAACCTAAGTACTAGCACTAGTAGCACTAATAACTGCATAGTGGGAACACGTTCAGGTTTGGTACGTAGTACTAGTAGGTGTGAGCAGGCTGTCGAATGTGATGGGAACAAGGTAAAGATTAATTGATGGTTTTGGTTTCGAGGCCCGAAACGGCTCTCGGTGAGTTTAGTGGAACATAAATTTCAAGTAGACTACACCGCTCAAATGCGTAAATATTATGTTACTATCAAAAATTGGCAGAAAATACGAAGGAGACCAATGGAAGTACTACCAGCAACCCACGATTTAACTACTCGCATGCGTGCAGTGGAGTAATAATGTATTTCTTCTGCCCTCACATCCACTCAATTTGCATGCGCTATATTAATTGACCATCAATGAAGTGAACGACTTTACACGCGTCAAATTATCACATGGGGTGGATCTTGGTACAAAATTGCGTCCGCCCGTGTACCCACGTGTGCGTGCGAGGGAATGAGTGCGTGCGTGGCATGCGTGCACATCTTCGCTTCGTGCATGTACCGCCAGTGTGTCTCAAGGAGGACGAGTACATTCTTCTGGAACCAGCAGCACGTCACTGTGATCAATCCACGCAAGGAGGTCGCGACAATGCCTCCACATGTGCCACGTGGCTTCATGAACTGTGAGAGAGACACTGTGTAGCGTGCCATTGGTATTCTAATTTACGTGTTTTGCACATACTCGAAGTACTAGTAATTTACACATGCATTGCACGCATCAGATTTTGCGACCAAATTATGAATAAATACCACACTATAGCATGTAAGCTCTTAGTCATATATGCGTGATGTAGCCCTTCATTTAATTCTTATAGTTCATCTCATTCAAAATCAAATTAGTTTTTATAAAAAAGCTAAGAATGCGTGAATAGGAAAAACATGGGATTATAGTGGAATGTCGTCTTGAATCCTACAGGATTGTACGAGTGTTTGATTGTGCATAGAAAAAACGCAGAATTATTTCAAAGAGGTTTGAGTGGATGGGATGTTTCCTATGAAATCTAGTGCAAATGAATCATATGGAAAAATTCCTACGGTTTACAATCCTACGAATCAAACAACCAAGATAGGAAAAATTCCTAATGATTAGAATCCTCCAAAATTGCTTTGAGAATCCTTTGAATCAAAGAAGCCCTTAATCTATTTTATGATTCATGGAATTGTGCATTGTAAAGCATAAAGTGAAAACAATTAATGGCAATTCAACTAGAAAAAAAGTTTGGGCAGTTATGATACGGAAGATTCTAGAACAAAAGAGAACCACTGTTGTTTTGAGGTTTGTGCATTATGCTTAAGTTCAACCATGGAGTCTGCTAGATTGTACATGTCGCAAAATCCGGTGGGGGGCTAGAAGATGGTGCGAGGGGCCGAGTGGAGGGAGACTATGAAGGAATGCACAAATGCGAGATCGATATTTAGAGAGGGGGGGCGAACACGTGCGCTGTTGCACCCAGTGGCGGAGCCATGAAAAATAAATCAGCTAGGGGGCCAAGCATTGCTAATCCTTTACGAGGAAGGTCAAATCATGAAATTAAACCTTTTTAGCAGCAATTGTCTAATGATCACATTTGTATTAGCCTCGATATATAGTGATGTCAGGGGGGGGGCAAGGCCCTTACTGCCCCCCTGTCTTCGCCATTGTGCACGCATCTGAGAGATGAAGCGGAAGGCATGGATGATGAGAGGGGGACGTTGGATATATAATTAATGTGGGTGTATTAGCTATTTATGTTAATCCTATATAGAGAAGTATATATTGATCAATGTGGATGTGGGAGAGGTATAGATTGATCGATGTGGATGTGGGAAAGAGGGTGAGACCTCACTGGATATATCGATTGATCGGTTTGTGTGGAAAACTATGAAAGACCTAGCTATATACACACGTACATAGAGGAACATCGATCGTTGTGAATGCACGCGTGAGAGATAAAGAATGCCCGGTATGAGGGAGAGGGGGATATGTGTGGGTGTGTGCCTTCATGGGAGACCGACCTGAAGAAAAAGATTGCATGCGTGCAATAGATAATGTCGACTGGTAGTGTGTGTGCATGCATGCATGAGAGAAAGCTAGTGGTACAATTATAAAGAAAAGACTACTGTGTGGGTGTAAAAGAATAGGTGAGGTCATAATCAGTGTAAAGTTGAATTCAAATATTTGAATAAGAGATTCTGACATTTGAAACCCATGCATGCATGGATATAACGGAGATCGGCGCGGTGTGCTTTGGAAATGAGCATGTTGTAATGTATACACATTGAACAAGGTCAGACTGATTTGAATTTGAGATACTGACGGCAGACATCATTTGCCCATGTCGCATCCGTGCATGTAATTGGAGATGATGGGTGGCTTTCGCATCACATATCTATATCTATACCCCTATATATATATTATATATTTTTTTATATTGTGTGTAGGTAACTTTAACTTTGAAATATGGTCGTTGGATGAGGCGAATCCAATGGTCCAAAGATGGCAAATTTCAGCACTATTGGCCGTTGGATATCATCTAGATTCCACCAGATTTCGCCACATGTACAATCTAGAAGACTCCATGGTTGAACTTAAGCATAATGCACAAACATCAAAACACAAGCACTTCTTATTTGTTCTAGAATCTTCCGTATCAGAATTGCCCAAATGTTTTTCTACATGATTTGCCATTATTTGATTTTACTTTATGTCTTACAACGCACAATTCCA
Organism: Triticum dicoccoides; assembly: GCF_002162155.2. Classification (NCBI taxonomy): domain Eukaryota; kingdom Viridiplantae; phylum Streptophyta; class Magnoliopsida; order Poales; family Poaceae; genus Triticum; species Triticum dicoccoides. Next base: position 112,047,050 of record NC_041389.1, read on the forward strand.
TGAATCTTAAAATAGATTAGCTTTCTTATAAAAACTAGATGATTTTGAATGAAATGAACTATAAGAATTAAACGAACATCTACATCATGCATATATGACTCAAAGCTTGCATGCTATAATGTGGTATTTATTCATAATTTGGTTGCCAAATCTCATGCGTGCAATGCACATGTACCTTACTCAAGTATAAATGGTGTTTGTGTGTGTGTTGTGCGTGTTGAGGTGCAAATTGTCTTTTTTTGGGTACACGTTAAGCTTGTTCTTCCGAAATTTCAAGCCGCGCCTTGTTATGCCAAAAATTGAAGCTAGCGTCTCTGTCTATCGTGCTGTGAAACTCCCGCCTCTTCCACCCGCGCCTTGTTAGCACGAAATATTTAAGATATATCTTTGTCTCGTTGTGCTCCGACAACTCCCTCCATCTCAACCCGCGCCTTGCTATTCTGAAATTACAACACGCGCGAACACTCCCACCTCCTGTGAAACCCCGACACATGAAATGCCCGTGGTACCCCTGAACCGAAAGAACCGCCTCAAATCGGTGGGGGGTACTTTCATAACTTACCCCACATTTCGGAAAAGCGCGTCTCTAAGCCATGGTTCCCCACTGCCATCCCATCCGCCCACCCATTCGTACACCGAGGCCACGAAAACCCGCGACGAAACCCCACACCCTGCTCCGTTTGCCACCCAGCCGGAGCTTCTTCCCCGACGACGTCGTCCACAGCAACACCTCGACGTCCCTCATCCACCATACCGGATGAGGATCCGTCGTCGATCTCATCGTCCCACCGGTTCAGCCACCCCGTCCTCCACCTCCAAGGAGCTACCCCGACGTTCCCCTCGTCTTTCGCGCCGCCTCCATTCCCACACCGCCGTCTTCACCTGCACCACCGGAAGAGCATCATCATCAGCGTTTCCTCGGATGAAGCTGCGGCCTAATCGGCGCCACCAAAGAGGTTGTACACTAATCGCCACATTTTCTTCTTGATTCGATCTCACGGTGCTCCCGGCGCTCGGTCTCGAGCCGACACGGCGCGGCTCCATCCACGGCGGCGGCGCCGGCCACTTCCTCCACGGCGTCTCTCCCTCGGCGGCGACGTCCACATTAGTAGGAGCTGTTGTTGCTTTAGCTCTCGCTCGTGCTGCTGCTCTGCTCTTGCTCTCGGTCCCCTGCCTGGTTTGCTCTTGCTATTGCTCTTGCCCGCGCTGCTGCTCTCGCTCTTGCTCTTGCTGGCGATGCTGCTCCGATTTGGCTACACTTTAGTCGACTGAATCGACTTTTGGGTCAGTCGATTTCCAAGGGGTGGGCTTGCTGGGGTGAAGGAAGAACCAGCCGCAGCAGGGAGGGGGGCTCGCCGGAGAGGTACCCCAATATCTATCTTAGGGTTTAGGATGGGGGCGGTGGTCGCCGGCGGTGGCAT
>NC_041389.1:112048705-112119137 GCF_002162155.2 Triticum dicoccoides
TTCGGGGCGGGCGGGGCGGCACACCGCCGGCTGCGGGCGGCGGGGGGCTGTTGTTTGGCCGGTGGTGGCTGGCGGCTCAGGGGGGTGGAGGTTGAAGATGAACCACAGGCCCTTGATTTCGTATCCAACGGCTGCAAAATCGATTGACCAGAGATGAAAAAGTTAGTCGACCGACGTGTAGCCTCACCTTGCTAGTGCGTTCAGTTTCGACAGCAAAATTCATTTTCGACAGCAAAATTCAGTTTCGGCAGTTAGGTTCAGTTTCGACAGTTAAGTTTAGTTTTGACAGTTAAGTTCAGAGATGAGCGGCTGATGTATTTTACATCTAGCATTTTGTGGTTATGTATTTTACGTCATTTATTGGAGATGCTATTAGAATTCCACTCAGGTTAACGTTGTCCATTGTCTCTCTTGTCCTGCTTCAGCCTCGGCGTCGTACAACTCACCGGAGCTGCTCCAACAACGAAACCCTCCATCATAGCGGAGCAGTACCTCGGGCTCCATCTCCAGACGCCTAAGATCTTCTTCCCCTCCTCCGACAGCAAAGTCAGCCGGTGCATCCTCACCGGCCAACCCAATCATGCTGAGATCGACATGGCTTCGCCAAAGAGGTTGTACACTTGTTGCATCTCTTTTTTACTCTACATGTTATATATATTGTCCACTGAGCACTCGTAGTAACGGGAAATACGATTATTTTATCCTACTATATGACAAGCAGTGAGGTACCAAGCAACTTAGCTATCCGTGACGGACTCTCTTGAACGCCATCATTATTTATCTCTGCGCGTTTGAGCTGTGCATTTGTCGATGGGCCTGGGAGTTGAGCTAGTATGGCAGTGACCTGGGTCCAAAGTAATACAAGTAGCACAAAAACATTTTTTTAGTGTAGGATTTTCCTTGCTCAAGCCTGCCTACTAGAATTGCCAGTGCTCGAAAGGAAAAGTGAATGAAAAACATAGGAATTGGAAAGTTTCCTATGGTACTACTTTTCATGAATTTGGTGCAAAGGAATGGAGCAAAGGAAAACTGTAGGATTTGTTCCTTTAGTGTCTCCTTGAAAGAAAAACCGTAGGAATTCTAATTTCCACTTCTCCTCCTTTTCATATTCCTATTCATCAAGCACAAGACTAAGAGATAGTAGCATAATAGCATTATAACCGTACATTTTCTTGTGGTTTGACTTAATCTCATCATGCTTTTTTGCATCCTGTGATCTTCCAATTGTTGTGAATCAAACACCCAGATTGGCAGAAATCCTGTGTTCTTAAATTCTCTATTTTGCACGTGCATTCCTATCCTATTCCTGTCTATTTCCTATCCCTGCATTGTTCGAATCCTCAAATTCAAACAAGCCCTTACTAAATTACTTCTGTTACAGACATGTGTCAAAGAAAACCTTGTGTGGTTTGTCCTGCTCCTGCGGCGCTGTGTTCCACCCTAGCTCAGCTGCTCCAACGATGAAAGGGTTCACCACAGCAGGGATCCGCTCTCCGGACTGTCTTTCGCCGCCTCAGATCTTCTTCCCCGCCGCCGGCAGCCACGACAACTGCATTACCATCATCAACTAAGCACATGACCTTGAGGACTAAATGGGTCCGCAAGAGAGGTCGCACTCTTTCGTGTCTGCTTAATATGATGAGATGCTACATTATCGTCGTGTTCACCTATTAGACTCCAAGTCAGGTCCAAACTAATGCTGAAACTTCAGTTTTTAAATGGTTGTGGGGTACATATTGGGGCAGCAATCAGTACTATCTGTCTACTATCTGGTTAATCTCCGGTGTCTACTATGAGTTTCATGTTGGGTGCAAACAAACATTGAAGGAGCCATTATATGTATTTTTTAACTAAAGCTATTATCTCCCTGCTATCATTGGTTTTGGGTCTATCCACAGTTTGCTACCATCACTTTGGATTTGTGCATGCACTCCTTACATAATCTCACTATGTTTTATTCCTATGCATGCCAGTTATTGTACACAATGGAACTGATCATGTAGAGCAAAAGAGACGAGCCTTGCGTGGCAATAAAATTTCATGCAGACGTCGTTCCATGGTGGGCGCAAAGGCAGCCCCCCCTCCACCCATTTCAGATCGTAATCAAGAGGAAGATAACTATTCTGAGGGGGATTCAGAAGGAGAAGACCACTCCTATTTACCCCATGAGGTCTTCGCTCTAACTTGGCATGCTGATGTTGGTAATATCATGCATATGGTGCCTTGCATTGCTTACTGTATACATTAAAGATGTCATCTGCTTAGTTTAGACATGCTTTGTGTCAATGCCATCTGTTTTGTTTCTTTATCGTATATGTGAATCATGCAATGCCATCTTGTCTAGCCAGGCATCATATATGTGAATTTTGCAATGCCACCCTGGTTAGCCAATCATCTTATATGTGAATTATATCATGCCATCATTTGTTTATTATGTGTTAAATTTGTCAACAATTTTAGTACATTGAATTACTCTTCCTGTGCATCAGCCATTCGGCACGGTCATGGAAAAATCTGGAGTGGAAACAAGGTCTTCAGAGCAGACAATGATATTTGACGAAGAGCATGTCTTGCTGGTTACCGATAGCTCCTCACAGGAGGATTCAGAGACAGATGACCAGTCATATTTCCTCCCCTGAGGTGCATGCCCTAACTTGGCAGGGTTATGTTACTCATATCGTGTGTATGGTATCTTGCATTGCTATGTCATTTGCTTAGTTTAGACATGCTTTGTGTGAATGCCACTTGTTTAGTGTCTAATTACCATATATGTGAATTATGCAATGCCATCTTGTTGCAAGACATTATATATGTGAATTATGCAATTTTATCTTGTTGCAAGGCATTATGTATGTGAATTATGCAAGGCCATGCTGTTTAGGCAAGTGTCATATATGTGAATTATATCATGCCATCTTTTTTTTGTATTTCTCATTGCTTTTGTCGACAATGTTTGTATATTCAACTGCTCTTCCGGTGCATCAGCCATTTGAATTGGTGATGGAGAAATCTGGAGTGGAAACAAGGTCTTCAGAGCAGACAATGCTATCTGAAGAAGAGCATGTCTTGCTGGTTACCGATAGCTCCTCAGAGGAGGATTCAGAGATAGATGACCAGTCATATTTCCCCCCTGAGGTGCATACCCTAACTTGGCAGGGTTATGTTACTCATATCGTGCGTATGGTATCTTGCATTGCTATGTCATTTGCTCAGTTTAGACATGCTTTGTGTGAATGCCACCTGTTTAGTGTCTAATTACCATATATGTGAATTATGAAATGCCATCTTGTTGCAAGACATTATATATGTGAATTATGCAATGTTATCTTGTTGCAAGGCATTATGTATGTGAATTATGCAATGCCATGCTGTTTAGGCAAGCGTCATATATGTGAATTATATCATGCCGTCCTTTTTTTGTATTTCTCATTGCTTTTGTCGACAATGTTTGTATATTCAACTGCTCTTCCTGTGCATCAGCCATTTGAATTGGTGATGGAGAAATCTGGAGTGAAAACAAGGTCTTCAGAGCAGACAATGCTACCTGCTGAAGCAGATATCTTGCTGGCTACAGATAGCTCTTCAGAGGAGGATTCAGAGGCAGATGACCAGTCCTATTATCCCCTGAGGTGTATGCTCAAACTTGGCATGGTTATATTACTCATATAATGCATATGTTGTATTGCAATGCTTATTTTTTACATCATATACATAATATTGAGTGCCATCTCCTTAGTTGACACATCATATATGCAATTGCCCTCTGCTCACTTCCTTAGTATATAAATCATATATTTGAATTATGTCATGCCATCATGTTTACATAGACAGCATGTATCTGAATTATGGCATGCCAACCCATTTTCTAAAGACATAATATAGTTATATCATCTCATCATGTTTACATAGTCATCATATTTTAAATTATGTCATTCTATCCATGAATTATATCATGCCATCATGTTTCCATCGACGGCATGTTTGTGATTTATGGCATGCCAACCACTTTAATAGACACATCGTATAGTTATATCATGTCATCATGTTTACATAGTCATCATATTTTGAAGTATGCCATTCTATTTGTCATGCTATCCTGTTTAATTAGCCATCATATATGTGAAATTATGTCCTGCTATTCTGTTTTCTTAGACAACATAAATGTGAATTATTTCATGCCCTGTTTTCTTCCCTACTATCCATTGCACCTGTCTATCTTACAATGTCTGTACATTCAATTACTTTTCTTGTTTATCAGCCATTTCAATTGGAGGGAGTGATGGCAGTATCTGTGGGAGTAAAAACATGGTCTTCAGAAAAGATCGTGCTACCTGTCGATGCAGATAGAACCACGGTTGTACTTGCCCAAGAATCAGCCCCACCACACATAACCCACACTCATGCAGATTGTACCCCTACCCAGTTGGACAAGAATCAGCTACACCCCTTCTAATTCCAACCCCAGCAGATAGACACCCGGTTCCTGTTGACACAGCACCGTCTCCACCACAAAGCACCCAAACACGAGCAGTTAGTAAGGATCTGCAGTGCCCAAATCACGAGGACCGCCACTCCGAACCCGAAGTCAACGCTTAAAGCAGAAGAAGAATTGTTCTCAGGTCAGGTTCCGTAGCTATGGTTCATACTACTTTGCTCTTGCATCACTGTATTTACTGATACCAACCAATTTCAAATTTGAAGGATGCAATTGAAACTCCAATGGCGCAACATGTATGTTTTAAACCTGTTTCTTCAACGTGTTTGGCTGTTTGCTGTTGTAACTTGCTCTATGTTGATTTCAGTTTCAATTGAATAACCAGTTATGTTCTCATGCCATGCACATTACAAGTGTTGTTATTGCTGTGTAGTTTCCCACACTTATATTTTGTCTATGCTGCTTTGTCTTAAATAGATATGATTCAAACTGTATCTATCTTGATTTGGCAACATAAAGTAGAATGATATAGACCATACATTGACCATACTACATAGATATATGTTTGTTTCATGCTGTTATCCTGTCCACCTTACTACTGAACTGGTTTACCAAAATGAGTTTCATATACTACATTGTAAACCTGAGATGTGTTTGTTTGTTTCCCTTTTAGAACGCGGATGAAATATTGGAGAAGAGTACCCTGTTATGCAATGGTAAAGGAAGTAATGCAGATAAGGTTCAAGATAGTGAGACATCCCTGTTAGTCTCCAAGAAAGCTGATAAAAACTATATTGAGGACACTGAGACAACCCCAAAGTCCTGTCTTGATGTAGTGTTTGAGTTACTAGCTACCACTGCTGGCACTAGCTCTTCAAACTCGTTGCCTGAATCAGTTCGGCTTCTTGAGTCTCAACTTCAAGTTGAAAGATATTGATCAGATGTTAGGCGACAGGAAGCCAAAGGACTGAGGAAGTCCTGCAGAATTCAGATGCATACTTTCTGGTGCAACAGCAGGTGCTGGAGGACTTAAGCGCCAAACTAGAGAAAGTTAATAAGCTTGCTAAGCATCTTGCCAGCATTATGGGTACCTAGGATATTGTTTCTTGATCTCTTCTGAAGTGGTTTCAGTTCTGGACTTGTTTTGCTGCGACGTTTATATGCTGTTGTGTTCCCTATATTTGCACTGGTGGCGAACTTTGATGCCCAATGGATGTAATATGTGTAATAGCCGTGATAGCCTAGTGTAAGTTGCTTGCTTATTTATTTCCTTGTTGTCTTCTTTATTTGTTTGCTTGTAGTCAGTGCAGTTCTTTTTCTGCAGTTTGCTAGTGGCTGCAATAACCTATTTTTTAAAACTAGGCCAAAATAACCACGGGCTAATATTTACTGTAGTGACGCTCCACCTACGGGCCGTAGAAATAGTGGGCCTTCTACGGGCCGTATAAACAGTGGGCCTTCCACGGGCTGTAGAAACAATGGGCCTTCTACGGGACGCAGAAACAATGGGCCTTCTACGGGCCGTATCATCAATGGGCCTTATACGGGCAGTATGATCGATTGGCCAAACATGGGCCAATAACAGGCCGCATTATGGTCGTAAACGGGCTAGAGTTGGAATCGTCCGTTCATGGGCCGACCATAGCGGGCCATCGTTAATAGGCCGTATTTCATGACGCTATGAAAATGGCCCAACGTGTTAACGGACCACAAATGGATAAGCAGAAAATGACAGTAACGGGCCGTAAGTAAACGAATGCTGGAAATCAGCCCAAGAATAAATGGGCTCTGAGAAGGCCGAAAGATAACATGGGCTGGAAACGGCCCAACGGAATAACGGGCCCTTAATGGGTATAAAGTGATACACTGTTCATTACGGCCAGTTTCACCACGGGCTGTTAATGGGTGTAATGTAATACACTGTTCATTATGGGCCAGTTTCACCACGGGCCGTTAATAGGCCAAGAGTTACATAGGGCCTCATATGGGCCGAAAGACGTCATGGGCCATACATGGGCCAGAAGTGAAGACGGGCTGGAATCATATTGGGTGGCCCAGATGACTCTACTGGGCCTAATTCGGATAGGGCGTAACGGGCCTTGGGTTAGCGGGCTGTAAATGGGCTATATGCGAACAGGCCGTTAACAGGCTTTACGTGGGCCGGCCCACCACCTTTTGACCAAGTCAAATGGGCTGGCCTTTTCACAAGAATGGGCCTCTATTGGGCCATGCCACATGTCGACGTATCATAGGTGCCTTCTGTCCAATGAGTGGAAGACATCTGTCCCAACGGCGAGCCGACACGTGTTTCCTCCATCCAATGATGATTTTACACGTGGAAAATCCCCATTGGTCGGGGCTGTTAACGGGTTATCGGATCCAAAACCTGACCCGATAGCTTAACGGCGTTCCGTTATAGTGGATGCCACGTGTCGGTCACCCTTGACGAAAGCACTTCTGTGACGCGCGATTTATCGTCATGGAAGTGGACACTTCCGTGATGATAATTTTGGTAATGTCATGGAACACTTCTACGATAGCACAGGTATGACTATCTTGATTCTGTCATAAATTTGTGATGGATGTACATGCATGACAAAAAACGCGACCTACTGTGACAAACACATATCATCACGGAAGTGTATTTTTTTGTAGTGGCAGGAAGGGGTAATATGCCAAGACTTAGAGCATATCGCTTCTAAGTATATAAAATCATCACACAGTAGCGACTTATAGTCTAAAGCCAGGCCAGGTTAATAAACACTGGACAATTTCATATATGAACCATGTATTAACATGTCACAAAATATGAACCTCAAAAATGTTCAAATAGAAATAATAAAGCAGAAAAAACAAGGCTTTCATAGGCCGCCAAGCCCAAATCTCAAGTGCTTTCAAAGGGCCGCACAACCACTAAGTTAAACCTTCATGCAAACCTTATAAGCCGGGCCTCACATGACTAATTGTCGTTTTAACTTTGACAAGTTCAGGGTCTTGTATAACATAGACTGTCAAAAGTACAACGGGTCATTCTAGTCAATCTGGGCGGAGTGGCAGACTTAAAAAGGCAGGATAACCCAAGTTTTTAGGTGAATACACCTGGCTTCCAAGCCTGGCTTTTAAGCCTATTACAAAGGTCACAAAACTCTTGTCCATTGAACAAAGAGCCCCCAAGTAATATTTTATTAAAGGCATACAAGCCGGATCAAGAGGGTAATCAAGGCTCTGCTCATTAAGCAGGTTGCCCCCAAATGACATCAAAGCAGGGTACCTATGTTTGATTTGTGCTCTGCAACAGACTCTCTTTGGTCCCATTAACCTGGGTAGCAAGCCCCCAAGTGTTTTGTAAGCATGGTGTATAAGTCGGATCAAAGGGTAATCATAACTTCGCTCAATGAGCAGGAAGCCCCCATGTGACCATATGAAGTGTCAAAAAAGACTCATTATTATCAGAAATGAAATAACAGAGGCCCTGCTTTATCAGGGATGTCGGCTTTATTATATTCATCATAATATATACATTGTCAAAATATGTACATCATAAGAGCCGGTGGCTCATGTATAATAAGGCCGAAGATGAGCAATATTCCATGGCCGGCGGGTCTCCTCCTCTAACGTGCATGAGTCCTTGTGGTCTCGAACATCAACAAGGTAGTATGATCCATTGTTCAGATTCTTGCTGATCAAAAAGAGTCCTTCCCAAGGTGGTGATAGCTTGTGCATATCAGTTTGATCCTGGATAAGCTGGAGCACCAAGTCACCTTCTTGAAAGGTTCTGGTCTTAACCCGGCGGCTGTGATAATGGCGCATATCTTGTTGGTAAATTGCCGAACAAGCCGCCGCAAGGTCACGCTTCTCATCTAACAGGTCAAGTGTATCCTGACATGCTTTTTCATTGTCAGCTTCAACATAAGCCGCCACGCGGGGCAAGTCGTGACAGATGTCACTGGGGAGAACCTCCTTTGCTCCATAAACCATGAAGAAAGGCGTGTAACCCGTAGATCTGTTGGGGGTAGTATTGATACTCCATATCACTGAGGGTAACTCCTCCACCCAACAACCCGGCGTCCTCTGCAAAGGAACCATAAGCCGGGGCTTGATGCCTCTCAAAATTTCTTGATTGGCTCTCTTAGCTTGACCATTGGATTGGGGGTGAGCCACTGATGATACATCAAGTCGAATATGATCACGTTGACAAAACTATTTGATAGCACTCATCGAAAGATTAGTGCCATTATCAGTTATAATGCTGGGGGGAAAACCAAAGTGGAAAATCACCTTTTTGATGAACTGAACTGCTGTTGCCGCGTCACACTTACTGACCGGCTCTGCTTCGACCCACTTTGTGAATTTTTCAACTGCCACCAAAAGGTGGGTCTTTTTATCCTTGGACATTTTGAAAGGCCCAACCATATCAAGCCCCCAGACTGCAAACAGCCAAGTAATTGGAATCATCCTCAATTCTTGAGCCGGTACATGAGCTCGGCGTGAAAATTTCTGACAACCATCACATTTACTGACCAAATCTTCTGCATCAGCATGAGCAGTCAGCCAATAAAATCCATGACAAAAAGCTTTAGCCACGAGAGATTTAGAGCCGGCATGATGACCACAATCTCCTTCATGAATCTCATCAAGAATTTCACGGCCCTCTTCAGGAGAAACACAACATTGAAACGCCCCAGTAGCACTGCAATGGTGTAACTCTCTGTTGACAATTGTCATTGAATTAGACCACCGGGTTATCTGTCTGGCCAAGGTTTCATCCTCATGTAACTCACCCCGGGTCATATAAGCCAAATACGGAACTGTCCAATCAGGAATAGCGTGAAGAGCCGCCACAAATTGTGCCTCCGTGTCAGGAATAGAAAGATCTTCTTCTGTGGGCAACTTGACTGAAGGGTTATGCAGAATATCCAGGAAAGTGTTAGGTGGCACGGGCTTACGCTGAGACCCTAACCAGCTTAAAGCATCAGCCACCTCATTTTTCCTGTGATCGACATGTTCAACTTGAGAACCCTTGAAGTCACCCGCAATATCATCAACCTCTCGATGAGGAGCCGCCATGAGTGGATCCTTAGAATCCCAAGTGCCAGAAACTTGCTGACCTACCAGATCTGAGTCACCGAAACACCTCACCCGGCTTAAGTTCATCTCCTTAGCCATCCGAAGACCATGGAGTAAGGCTTTGTACTCAGTTGCATTGTTAGTACAAGGGAACATCAACTTTAAGACATAACATAATTTATCACCTCGTGGGGAAGTCAATACAACTCCAGCCCCTGAGCCCTCCAATTGTCTGGACCCATCAAAATGAAATTGTCCAATATGTGTTATCCAACTTGTCCTCAGGCATCTGCAGCTCTGTCCAGTCATTAATGAAATCCACAAGTGCTTGGGACTTGATGGTCGTGCAAGGCATATACGTCAAACCATGAGGTCCAAGCTCAATGGCCCACTTGGCTACCCGACCTGTGGCTTCTCTGTTTTGAATAATATCCCCTAAAGGAGCAGAACTAACCACAATGATGGATGACCTAGAAAATATTGCTTGAGCTTTCGACTAGCCATGAATACCTCATACACGAGCTTCTGCATGTGCGGATACCTCTGCTTGGACTCAATAAGTACTTCACTGATGTAGTAAACCGGCCGTTGAACTGGATATTCCTTGCCTGCTTCCTTCCCTTCCACCACAATAGCTACGCTGAAAGCACGGGCATTAGCAGCCACATATAACAACAATGGCTCCTTATCAATAGGAGCAGCAAGGACTGGCAGCTCAGCTAGCTGTTTCTTCAAAGCTTCAAACGCGTCATTAGCAGCATCACTCCAGACAAAGTGATTTGTTTTCTTCATCATCTGGTACAGTGGTATAGCCTTCTCTCCCAACTAGCTTATGAACCAACTTAAGGCCGCAATATGACCTGCCAGACACTGAACATCATTGACACATGTCGGCTTAACTAGGGAAGTACTAGCCTTAATCTTCTCCGGGTTAGCTTCAATGCCACATTCAGAAACCAAAAAGCCCAAGAGCTTGCCTGCTAGCACACCAAAAATGCACTTGGTCGGGTTAAGCATCATCTTGTAGACCCGGAGGTTGTCAAAGGTCTCCTTTAAACCATCTATCAAGGTTTCCTTCTTTCTGGATTTTACCACAATATCATCCACATAAGCATGAACATTGCGCCCAATCTGATCATGAAGGCAATTCTGCACACATCGCTAGTAAGTCGCCTGGGCACTCTTGAGCCCAAAAGGCAAAGATACATAACAGAAGGCTCCAAAAGGAGTGATGAAAGTTGTCTTCTCCTGGTCCTTAACTGCCATCTTGATCTGATGATAACCTGAATAAGCATACAAAAAGATCAAACGCTCACAACCCGCCATAGCATTAATAATTTGATCAATACGGGGGAGAGCAGAAGGATCAGTTGGGCAAGCCTTGTTTAAGTCTGTGTAGTCCACACACATACGCCAAGTGCCATTCTTCTTAAGTACCAGCACCGGGTTAGCTAACCACTCTAGATGAAAAACTTCGACGATGAACCCAGCCGCCAAGAGTCGGGCCACTTCTTCACCAATGGCCTTACGCCTCTCTTCATTAAAACGACGAAGGAATTGCTTGACCGGCTTAAACTTTGGATCAATATTAAGAGTGTGCTCAGTGAGTTCCCTTAGTACATCTCGCATATCAGAAGGTTTCCATGCAAAGATGTCCCGATTCTCACGGATGAACTCGATGAACATGCTTTCCTATTTTGGATCCAGATTAGCACTGATGCTGAACTGCTTGGATGAATCACCAGGAACGGAATCAACTAGCTTAGTGTCATCTGCCGACTTAAACTTCAACAAGGGATCCTGCTCCGTGGTTGGCTTCTTCAAAGATGTCATATCTGCCGGGTCAACATTGTCCTTGTAGAACTTCAACTCATCTATTGCGCAAACAGACTGAGCATAAGCAGCATCACCTTCTTCACACTCCAAAGCTATCTTCCGGCTTCCATGCACTGTGATGGTCCCCTTGTAACCCGGCATCTTGAGCTGCAGATAAACATAACAAGGTCGTGCCATGAACTTGGCATAAGCCAGCCGTCCAAACAGAGTGTGATACGGGCTTTGAATCTTGACTAGTTCAAAGGTTAACGTCTCGTCCCTGGAATCATATTCATCCCCAAAGGCTACTTCCAAAGAGATCTTGCCTACAGGATATGCCGATTTTTGTCAATCAACCCCATACGATGAAAAGTATCATAGTAAAGGATATTAATGCTGCTACCTCCATCCATGAGTACCTTAGTGAACTTGTACCCTCCAACCAGAGGTGCCACCACCAAAGCCAAGTGACCCGGATTATCAACCTAGGGCGGGTGATCCTCTCGACTCGACACAATGGGTTGCTCAGACCATCGCAAGTAACAGGGAATCGCCGGCTCAACGGCGTTCACAACCCTTTTATGGAGCTTCTGATCCCGCTTGCATAAATTCGTGGTGAAGACGTGGTACTGCTCACTATTAAGCTGATTTGGATTATTTTGATAACCAGATTGCTGCTGCTGATTCCCTTGACCAGACTGCTGATGAAAACCTCCCTAATTGCCTTGATTACCTTGATTGCCTTGGAAACCGGAATTAGAACCGCCTCCACCATAACCCAGACCATGAGAGCCGGAACCTGAGCCGCCGCCCGGCCCATGATTGTTCTGAAAAAGATCAGAATTTTTGTACTCCTTCATGATGAAGCAATCCTTCCAAAGGTGAGCGGACGGCCTTTCCCGTGTACCATGCTTTGGGCAGGGCTGATTCATCATCTTCTCAAGATTGAAACTAGTCCCTCCGAACCGGGGAGGTGGCTTTCCCTTACAACGCTAACCATTATTCTGCGTGTTGGTATTAGCCACAAAATCCAAATTATTATCAGCCTTGCGCTTACCATTGCCCTCCTGACTCACCGGGTTATGATGTTGTCCCTTGGTGTTGCCACTCTTCTTTCCCTTTCCCGGCTTTTCATCATCAGACTCGGGGTCCTTGGTACCATCAGAGTCAGCATACTTAACCAGAGCCGCCATTAGCTCCCCCATGTCGCTGAGTGGCGCTTGAGCCGCCCTAACTTCTGCTTAAGGGGCATAAAATGACAATTCTTCTCTAACATCAAGACCGCTGAGCCGACATTGATGCAGTCCAATGAGTGTAGGATAGTCGAGACCCGGCGCACCCAATGGGTTGTTGACTCGCCCTCTTCTTGGACACAAGCATCCAAATCCACAATTGACATTGGCTGCTTGCACATATCTTTAAAATTCTGAATAAACCGGGCTTTTAACTCGGCCCATGACCCAATGGACTTGGCAGGGAGCCCTTTCAACCAAGTACGGGCCATCCCATCCAACATCATGGTGAAATACTTAGCACACGCAGCATCGCTAACATCCAGCAGTTCCATGGCCATTTCATAACTCTCGACCCATATTTCAGGGGGTAAGTTAGCTGTATAATTAGGCACCTTGCAAGGACCCTTGAAATCCTTGGGCAAACGCTCATTACACCGAGCCGGCACTAAACATGGCACACCCAAAGTTCTGAAGGTCACGCCTGTCTCCACCAAAGTTGTCGGACGAACCGGAGAATGTTGACGAGCCGCATACTAAGTTGCCAGCTCGGCCTCCCGACGCGCTCTACCCTGATCCACCACATTCTGAGCATTAGCTCCACCGCGCGCCGGGTCATGTCCACGGGGCAGGTTGCGGTATCGTCCACTGCTTGAGACAGCCGGCTCATCAATATGCCTGCTATAACTTTTGCTTGGACGTGGCATGGAGTGGATACGATTCGCCTTCACCGGTAGAGCCGCCAGCCGTGTCGTCGCAGTGATCATGTTATCCAAAGGGTTCAAATAATGACCCGGCGGTGTCGGTACATACTGATGTGGAGCAGTATTCAGACGGGGCGGCTCCGTCATGCGCGGCTGAGCCGGGGTTCCAACCCCAGGTGCCTCACCCCGGTTTATCTCCGGCTGGTTACTGGTCCTTGCTCCAGGCGTGTTAAAGAGGTTTCTCGCCTCGTAAACTAAAGGTAAACAAGTCTGATACCTCCGCCTCATGACTTCTTTTGAAGCATTTTGATCCATCACGAGCCGGAAAGACTCTGACTAAATCCGTTGTGCCTGAGCATCTAAAGCAGCCCGCTCCGTGGCCATCCTGACGTTCTTTGCGTTCAGCTCCTCCTTGGCATGTGCTATCTCATCACGCAATTTTGCAACCTCCACGTTGTGCTGAACTTGATTTGCCGGGTTAACCTCAGCCAGCAACAATGTTGTCAGTTTGTCCAGCAAGTCGGTCAAGGCCTAAGCCGGCGGGCGCATAGGGCCTCTTGCCCCGGCTGCCATTATCGTTGCTGACCCGGAGATCACTGCTGCCGCAGTCGAAGAATTCCACACTGGCTGTGTACCGGCCATGAAAATCGCGACCCTATTTGGCGGCTCATAGGGGTCCGAAATACTGTCGCCGTCGAAATAGCCCCCAAGCCGGCCATCTTGCAGTTGGTACAGCGACTCAGTTTCACCAGTGGATGACTCACCATCAGAGTAGACGACCGTCTCACCACCAGACACAGATCTATCCTTATATTCCGCCCCATGGATGAATCCCACGAAGGCACGCTTCACGGGGGCTGAACTCGGGTGGGTCGCGCACGCTGAGTCGTCTTGACAATGTCGGTGCAGATGTCCGACTCAAGGCCCGGTTCACCGATCTTTTTTTTGACTATAAACAGTAGGGTAAAACCCCACTGTAATTTTTATAGATTAATAGAGCAAAGTAACAAGAAGTCTTAAAGGCTTGAGGTAAGCCTTTAGAAGGAGAAACTAAGAAAAGAAAAAAAGAAAAAAGAAGAAAAAGGAAGAGAAAAGAATAAAACAAGCCTACAAAAGAAAATAAATTACAACAGGGATTCTAGCCAATCAAAGAATTGTCTCTCATGCTTTTTCTTCATTCTGAATCTTAGAAGCTTGAGTTCCTCCAGGAAAATGAACTTCCATCCTTGCAATGATGGTGCAATGTTTTCAAAAATCTTATTATTTCTGGTTATCCAGATGGCCCATGCTCCAAGAATGATGATCTCCATGTAGAATGGGTAATTTAACCTGTCCTTGAGATCTTGGAATGCTTCTAACACTAACAAGTTTGGTGTTCTTGTTGGACAAGTCCCATCATTGTTGAGCAAAGTGACAACCCCAGAATAGATGATGTAGTTTTTCTTCCTATTGACATCCTCTTACTGCACAGTTGTATGCCTCCAACACAAATCTCTTTCTTCTAAGAAGATTCCTTGTGTTGACTCTATCATGGAGCAGTTGCCAGAAGAATACTTTGTGTTTTGGTTGACATGAGCTTTGCCAAATCCAGTTGAAGTGTGGAGGAGTTTGCTTGTGTCCAATTAAAATTTTATATGCTTTGATGGATGAATAGAATTCATTCCCCCAAATGTAACTCCATGTGTCCAAAGAGTCCAAGTATTCAGATTGTATCATAAAGATGCAAATATCCTCCATTTGTAAAAAATCCTCATATGCTTCTGTTGTCAATGGTAGATAGAAAAGATCCTACAGGTATTCAGTCTGCAGCACTTGTTGGATGTTCAACTGTGGATTTCTGACAAAGGAGTATAAGTGGTGGAATTTGTGTTTGAGTACCGTCTGATGCCATAGATCATCCCAAAAAAATGCACTGACACCATCTCCCACATTGCATCTAGGTTGGATTTCCACCAAAATGATCCTACCATCACTGTAGTAAGTTTCCCAAATCAGGTTGACCCAAGGTATGTCATGTCTGTTGAATAATTTGTGTAGATTCTTCATGAGTAGAGTTTTGTTGTGTGTGTAGATATCCAAGACTCCTAGACCTCCCTGTTCCTTGAGCCTACACACAGTGTGCCAAGCCACCAATGCAGGTCTGCGGTCCTCCATGTCAAGGCTTCTCCAAAGACGTGGTTTCCGCCGAAGGGGACCCGGTACCCGTACTCAATTGAGCCGGCCTCGGGGCCCCAGCCTGCATCGTCGATGGAGAGCTTGCCGCAACGACTCTTAGTCATCCGGCCCTCAACGTATCCCTTGATCCCTTCAAAGCTGCCCTTCAAGAACTCGAAACCACCAAGCGCTAGCCCCACGGTGGGCGCCAACTGTCATGGAATTGTCACCGCAGATGTCCTAGTGTGAGGACTTAGTCATGGAGCCATCGCAACTAGGTTAGCTTAAAGGGGTTAAATGAGACAAAGGACATTGGGAGTTTTATACTAGTTCGGCCCCTTGCGCTGAAGGTAAAGGCCTAATCCAGTTTGAGGTGGTATTGCTTATCTCACGATTACTAGGGAGCGAATATGCTCGACCTAGCTTTCGATCTCTTGTCTCTTGTCCTAAACCGTTGTCGGGTCGTCCCTTTACATACAGAGGTTGACGCCTAGCGGCTCACGGAGTCTCGGCCGGCTCATAAACAATGTGTTCGGCTCGGTGACTAATTACACTTGCCTTACGACATAAGTCACACACATATGGCGGTTTACACCTATGGGCCTTAAGTCGCCTTTGGGCTTCGGGCCCTTGTAGGTCTACTTCATGAACCGGCATCTTCAACGTCTTCATGGACTCTGTCTTATGAACCGCCATGAGTATAACCTGGCCCCTCCTGGGCGGGTCATATGGAATAGTTATATCCCCAACACTGGGCATCAAAGGTCGCCACTAGTGCATATAAACGCGCCGGCAAAAGAATATACAAAACTAAGAGCACTTCAGAAATCATTAGGCCTGGACAAGACGGGCACCGCAAGCAGCCAAACAAGCTGATGAGATCTCAGTTGTGTCAATGATAGATGCTCCATCCCTAGCTTTATAGCACCTTGGCGCGCAAGGCAGTCCTCTGAGATCTTCATTGCATCATTGACATCAAGTCAGAGCTGAGCTGAAGCAAGCCTTTCTGCTTTAAGTTGAGACTGAAGAAGTCAAACTGATTAAGGGAGCGACTGCACAGAGGTTGTCTCATAGCTACTGGTGAGTAGCTTCAACTCACTGCCTTCATCAAGACAGGACCTTGGGGTCATCTCGCTCTCTTCAAGATGGTTTGGCTCACTATCTTCCCTAAAGTTCTGCCTGGCATAAGAGATACGACTCTGAAATAGAAACAAGGAGACACGTAACAGGTTTCACAATTATATAAGCAAGAAAATGGATCTGTTCTGCATAAGGAACATGTTTTTACAACTACAATTTAAAACTGGTAGTTGTTGCAAACATCCAATCATATGTAAACAACAAATTAATAGCAGTGGAGGAAATGATCCCTATCCAAATCTATACTAGAACAAAGTTTGAAGGCTTGAGAAGGATGAACTTACATTGCATGTTAACACGGGCTAGACAAAGCCTTTCTCCATGTCGATGGAAGGATAATTCAATAAATTCCCCAAAGAAATTTCTTTATAAGCGTTGCCATTATTCTACATTTTGCAAAGAGTAAATATAGATCATATAATATGGGAAGAAACAAAGGATAATGAAGCTCATGTGCAGACTGATGATACATAATCAAATAGCAATTAATTAAGTACAACGTTACAAGGCAAAAGGTACTAACAAGAGGAATGCAGACATCAACGTGTGTAGTGGCATTGGCTTTATTCAACAGTTTGGTAAGAGTAAATGTAGATCTAATAATTTGAAGAAAGTGGAGGGCAGGGCAGATAAGATGCAGAGTAATGCTAGACAATCAACTATCTGACGATGCAAGTATAGTAATACCACCACCGTCCATTATTACTTGTCGCTCAAATGGATGTATCTAGCACTATGAAGTTCTAAATACATCCAATTGATCAACGATTAATTCGATACAGAGGGAGTACATGACAACAAGTACTTACATGAGCAATCCAAAACTTCATAACCATTGTGTTAATTCTCTATTTATCCAATAGTAAATATAGATCTTATAATTTTGAGCAAAGGGGGGATAAAGAAGTGAACATTTACAATGATGCTACATAATCAAACAACAATGAGCGTAAGTATGCTGACAAAGGGCAAGAGGTACTGACAAGAGCAATGCAGTGCCCAATAGTGTTGTGAGATCCTATGATCCTTTGATCAAGGATATTCATCTGAAATTAGTTTTCATACAAGAGAGAAGGTAAGGCACATGCAAAAATTTAGGAGTTCAAATTTTGAATTGATATCATAGACAGTGCCTGACTCTAGGCTCTCAGCAGGTCTAATAGGGGTTTGGCCAGTGGAGTAGGGGTAAAGTGTGGTACAATTGGGCATGTGTTTTCTGTGGCTGCTGATCTATCTGATTTAACATGTATCACTACCTTTTCCGAATACCTAGTTTGTACTCCTTGAGTATCTGCACTCACCCTCTTCCTTTTGGACATCTATTACGAAAGAACAACATTTGACTGAAAAAACATAGTATGATGACACATGGAATAGGTACAGAAAATGGATAGGTATGGCATATACTCATATATGATGCTTAAACTAAGCAGATGGTGGTGTAACAAAGTAGAAGTAATGCAAGAGGTAATATGCAAAATATGTGCGACCATACAACCTTGGCAAGTTAGAGCAAGCACCTTGATGGGTGAATAAGATAGGCCATCCTCCACCATGCCAAGTTTGTTAGCCAGTGGATTGTTCCGCAATATTCCTCTCGTGTGCCCATTCTCATATTCATTTTGATCATGTTTAATACCTGACATGCATGAAAACATAAAAACAAGTGAGATTATCTTTGTAATGCAAAAGTGATTCTAATCCAATACTACCTCCCTGTAAACCCCTTTGTGCTATCTCTGCAATTCTTCTAAGAGATACCATGCATGCTGTAATTTTGTGTGTGCATTAATATAATGTGGCCTACTACTCAAAATATGAGAGCTCCAGAAGTGATGATACTTCGCAGATGACAGCTTCAACCTATAGTAAAGAAGAGCAAGTCGACCTGACATGACAGATTCAAAATATAATAAGGGAGAACAACTCGACCTGACCAGTCGACCGCAAATGTCTCTGCTACTCTTCCCAACAAGGAACATACTTATTAAAGAAGAGAAGAGGATCATGTTAAATAAGAGGAGAAGAGCAAGCAGATTGAAGATATTACAAGTCTTTCTATACAATGTCTGTTGCCCACCCATGATGAACCACAGCGCAAAGAGAAATCCTATTCCTTCCGGTCTCTACATATGTGGCTCACATGCATTTTGAAACTAAAGTAGGAACATTTAGCTGACCAATTAAACATGTCTCAGTTTTACTAATATTAGCATAATATTAGATTTGAATTTGTACAACTATGCTTGTTTAGCTCGATGGGTGGAGCAGTGCTATTACGACACGAACCACATAGGCTGATCGTGGTCATCATAAAATGGGGAAACCGTAAGCACGATGAGTATAGTGTTGACCGTGGCAGCGGGATGCAGATCTGAAGCTGCAAACCGCGCAAAGGGTAGTTAGAAACTGATGTTTGCTTTGAAATAACAACTAAGATTTGGTATGGACAAGAACGTACAGTCAACAAGTGAGAAAGAAATGCAATTCTGTTGTCTCTCTATATGTCGCGACATGCATTTGGAAACACAAGTGGGACCTTTAGCTAACCAATTAAATGTGTCTGTTAACTAATATCATATCACAATCATAATTTAAGCTTTGGAATTATGAGTGTTGTGTTGTTTAGTTTGAAGGGTGGAGTACTGATAGTACAACAGAAAGCACCTACGCAGATCATAGTAGAGTTGATAAAAGGGGACAACCCTAAGCATCAAGAGTAAAATCAGGAAAGTGGAACTAGCTGGACCAGTGGGTGGCGCACATGCTTTTTGAAACGAATATAGGAATATTAGGTGACCAATTAAACACTCTCCTTTTTAGTAATATGAGCATCATATCAGATTCGTATTTCAAGAACTAAGCTTTGGACTTATGAGTGGCATGTTGTTTCGCTTGATGGGTTGAGGTCTTGAGGAGCTGTGCTAGCACGACACGAAGCACCTAGGATGATGGTAGTGAATATAAAGGGGGAAACCATAAGCTTTACTAGTAGCCATGGCGGATCTATAGGTGCAAACCGGACAAAGCTACTTCGCAACGAAAGTTTGCTTTCAACTAGCCACTACGATTTGCTACAGACAAGAAAAGTACAGTAAATAATTTATGATCTATTTTCCGAGTGAGGTCAATAACTTAAGCAGATACGGAAGAGTACCACCTCTCTTGCCATGCCGTGTAGGCCCCTACTGATACTTTGAGGGTGATGTGGGTGCGATGGCTATCGGCAGCGCAGAAGAAGACATTAGAAGTCCTGTTGCCGTGGACGAGGCGGTTGTAGGAGTGGCAACGACAAGGTGGAAGACGGTGCCGATGAAGCAAGAGGACGTGATGGAAGGATCCTGGTCCGACGCCGCGGATGACAGACGTCCATCTCTTGCAATGCACAGCGGGGAAGGGGTAGTGGCTCCGGCAAGGTGGAGGATGGGGTGGCGGGCGTAGGAGGCTGGCCGCAGTGGGGAGGTTATTGTGGCGCCGATGGTGTATGAATGGGGAAATGGAGGGGGGGATCTCAAACTTTGGGACACGTTTGTCTGAAATGTGGGGAAGTTACGAACTTATCCCTCGTTCAAAATTTCGGACATCACGTTGGTTGGGGATTGATACGTCTCTGTCGTATCTACTTTTCCAAACTCGTTTGACCTTGTTTTGGACTCTAACTTCCATGATTTGAATGGAACTAACCCGGACTGACACTGTTTTCAGCAGAATTGCCATGGTGTTTTTTTGTGTAGAAATAGAAGTTCTCGGAATGACCCCAACAATTCACGGAGATCAGTTTTGGAATTAATAAAAAATATTGGCGAAAGAATTAGCAGCAGTGGGCCCACACCCTAGCCACAAGGGTGGGGGCGCGCCCACCCCCTTGGGATGTGCTGTACGACCCTGTGGGCCCCCTGAAACTCCACTGACCTCAACTCCAACTCCATATATTCGCGTTCGGAGAGAAAAAAATCAGAGAGAAGGATTCATCATGTTTTACGATACGGAGCCCCCGCCAAGCCCTGCTCTTCCTCGGGAGGGTAGATCTGGAGTCCCTTTGGGCCTTCGGAGAGGGTAATCCGTCGCCATCGTCATCATCAACCATCCTCCATCACCAATTTCATGATGCTCACTGCCGTGCGTGAGTAATTCCATTGTAGGCTTGCTAGACCGTGATGGGTTGGATGAGATTTACCATGTAATTGAGTTAGTTTTGTTAGGGTTTGATCCCTAGTATCCAGTAGGTTCTAAGATTGGTGTTGCTATGACTTTGCTATGCCTAATGCTTGTCACTAGGGCCCGAGTGCCATGATTTCCGATCTGAACCTATTATGTTTTCATGAATATATTTGATTTCTTGATCCTATCTTGCAAGTCAATAGTCACCTACTACGTGTTATGACCCGACAACCCCGGAGTGACAATAGTCGGGACCACTCCTGGTGATGACCATAGTTTGAGGAGTTCATGTATTCACTAAGTGCTAATGCTTTGGTCCAGTACTCTATTAAAAGGAGGCCTTAATATCCCTTAGTTTCTAATAGGACCCCGCTGCCATGGGAGGGTAGGACAAAAGATGTCATGCAAGTTCTTTTCCAAAAGCACGTATGACTATATTTGGAATACATGCCTACATTACATTGATGAACTAGGGCTAGTTCTATGTCACGTATGTTACAACTGTTGCATGATGAATGCCATCCGACACAATTATCCATCATTGATCCATTGCCTACGAGATTTTCACATATTGACCTTTGCTAAGTTACTTTTCTGTTGCCACTGTTACGATTGCTACAAAACTGCTAATGTTACTTTTGCCACTGTTACCGTTACTTCCATACTACTTTGCTACTAAATATTTTGCTGTAGATATTCAGTCTTTCAGGTGTGGTTGAATTGACAACTCAGCTGCTAATACTTGAGAATATTCTTTGGCTCCCCTTGTATTGAATCAATAAATTTGGGTTGAATACTCTGCCCTAAAAAACTGTTGTGATCCCCTACACTTGTGGATTATCAAGACCTTTTTCTGGCTCCGTTGCCGTGGAGCATAGCTCTATTCTCTGAGTCACTTGAGATTTATATCTGTTGATCACTATGAGGAATTTGAAAGATCAAAGAACCATGATTTTTCCCTCAACTAAGAGGGGAGGTAAGGAACCGCCATCTAGCTCTGCACTTGATTCTCCTTCTGTTCTGAGTAAACTTATGACACCTACACCTGCTATTGATTCCGATATGTTGCATGTTATTGATGATGCCACTTATACTATGCATGACTCTTATGATGAAACTGCTTCTCTGCTTGATAATACTGTGCCACTAGGTGAATTTCTTGATGAACAACTTGCCAGGGTTAGAGAGAATGAAATTACTGAAACTGATGATATTATTGAAACTTAAGATTATGATTCTCCCCCTAGATATGAATTGCCTGTTGTACCTGAGGGTTATGTTATGGATGAAGAAACTGCTAGAGACTTCTTTGCTTGCAATGATAGAGAAGATCTTAAGAAATTGTTAGCTAAGCTGAAAAAAATCCTTGGATGCTAGAATGAAATATGATCCCGCTTTTGCTACTTCACCTATCTTTGATACTGATAAGGATTATGAATTCTCTGTCGATCCTAAGTTAATCACTTTGGTTGAATCAGATCCTTTCTACGGTTATGAATCTGAAACTGTTGTGGCACATCTTACTAAATTGAATGATATAGCCACCATATTTGCTCAAGAGGAAAAACTTCACTATTACTATATTCTCAAATTATTTCCTTTCTCATTAAAGGGTGATGCTAAGTTATGGTTTAATTCTCTTGCTCCTGGTTGTGTGCGTAGTCCCCAGGATATGATTTATTAATTCTCCGCAAAATATTTCCCCGCTCATAAGAAACAAACTGCTTTAAGGGAAATATTTAACATTGTCCAAATTGAAGAAGAGAGTCTCCCACAAGCTTGGGGGAGGCTTCTCCAATTAGTTAATTATTAGCCTGATCATCCTCTCAAGAAAAATGAAATACTTGATATCTTTTATAATGGACTAACTGATGCTTCCAGATACCACCTGGATAGTTGTGCTGGTTGTGTTTTCAGGGAAAGAACTGTTGAGAAAGCTGAATTGCTATTGAATAATATATTGGGTAATGATAATGATTGGACACTTCCTGAACCAACTCCTAACACAACTCCGAAGAAAAGGGCTATTATATTTCTTAGTCCTGAAGATATGCAAGAGGCAAAGAAATCTATGAAAGAAAAAGGTATTAAAGCTGAAGATGTTAAGAATATACCGCCTATTGAAGAAATACATGGTCTCATAGTAGAGGTAAACTCTCCCCGTAGATTTGATGAAGGTATATTCCTCATAACAAGTCTGCTAGACAATGCTTGGATGAGTTTAATAATTTTCTTGTTAAACAAGAAAACTTCAATGCTTATGTTGGTAGACAGTTGAAACGTAATGCTTACATGCTTGACCACTTGGGTGATTATATGAGTAGAACTGTTAATGATCTCAACCTTATTAGTAAACATGCTTCCATGGTTACAACTCAAGTAGAACAAACAAGATGGTTTGCTTAATGAGTTGAATAGCTAGAATAATGATAATGCTGTTAGGGTTATGACTAGAGGTGGTAAAATGACTCAGGAACCTTTGTATCCTGAGGGTTATCCTAAGAGAACTGTGAAACATTCTCAGAGAACTAAATTCTGATGCACCTAGTCCTTCTAATAAAAAAGAAAGCTGAGAGGACTTTGCATGCTAGTGAACCTGCAATATCCACACCTGAGAATCCTAATGACATTTCTATTTTTGATGCTGAGACACAATCTGGTGATGAACATGAACCTAGTGATAATGTTAATAATGATGTTCATGTTGATGCTCAACCTAGTAATGATAATGATGTAGAGATTGAACCTACTGTTGATCTTGATAACCCACAATCAAAGAATCAATGTTATGATAAGAGGGAATCTGTTGCTAGGAAGCATGGTAAGAAAGAGAACCATGGGTTCAGGAACCCATGCCCTTTCCTCCTAAGTCATCCAAGTAAAAGGATGATGAGGATTTTGAGCGCCTTCCTGAAATGATTAGACTTATCTTTCTGCGCATGCGTTTGACTGATATGCTTAAAATGCCTCCCTATGCAAAGTATATGAAAGATATTGTTACAAATAAAAGAAAGATACTGGAAGCTGAAATTTCCACCATGCTTGCTAATTATACTTTTAAGGGTGGAGTACCAAATGAACTTGGAGATCCAGGAGTACCAACTATACCATGCTCCATTAAAAGAAACTATGTTAAAACTGCTTTATGTGATCTTGGAGCCGATGTTAGTGTTATGCCTTTCTCTTTGTATCGTAGACTTGAATTGAGTAAGTTGACACCTACTGAAATCTCTTTACAACTGGCTGATAAATCAACTGCTATACCCATCGGTATTTGTGAGGATGTGTCTGTTGTGGTTGCAAACGTTACTATCTTAACGGACTTTGTTATTCCTGAGGATGACATGGGCTATTATTGATTGTAACAAAGGCAATGTCACTTTTCATGTTAATGGTAATGAGCTTACAGTACACTTTCCGAAGAAACAACCTCAAGTTCATAGTATCAATTCTATTGGAAAAGTTTCAACTATTACTATTGGAGGTTTTGAGTTCCCTCTTCCTACTGTCAAAAAGAAATATGATATCCCTATTGTTGGGGACATGCATATCCCCGTTGAGGTAACCTAGTGTTGTTCGAAAATTCTCTGGTTTCATGTCACTCGGAAGAAGTTTGTTAATAAGACTTGTTCAACCTTGTTAATGGACTCCCTTTGATGAGCATGAGATGGATGATTTAGAAGGCACAAGTCTCTACACACAACTTTTACTTTCTGTTATTTAGATTAAATAAAGCAAAAATAATATTTTCTGTCAGTTTTCTGAATTATCCTTGCAATAAAAAATGTCCCAAAAATAGAAGTTCTCCAAATGCCCTGAAATTTCAGTATGATTTTTAATATAATATTTTAGAATTCTAGGCACTTAGAACACACCAGGGGGCCTCAGCAGTTGGCTACAATGGTGGAGGGTGCTCCCCCTGTCCTTGTGGGCCCCACGTGGCCCTCCTCCACTTATTCCAGCACCCATCCACTCCTTCTTCCTCCAGAAAAACCACTCCATAGCTCAAACTCGTGTTCTTGCTCATCTTGCTACCCTTTTCGATCTCCTTGCTCAAAGCTCCATTCACAAAACTGCTTTAGGGGATTGTTCTTCGGTATGTGACTCCTCCAATGGTCCAATTAGTTTTTGTTCTAGTGCTTTATTCATTACAAATTTTTGTTGTTGAGGTGACCATGTTCTTCAGCTTGCATGTCAAATTTATATGGTCCAAAGTAGTTTTGGTGCATGATATAGCCTCTAGGCACTTGTAGGAATAGTTGCTATCAACTTTCTTGAGTTTGGTTCACTTTTATTTTGAGTCACTAAAAATTTTAGGAAATTTTTAGAGGAAGAAAAATGTCCAGGAAAATGTACCAAGGTGGTTCTTCGAGGAAGCAAGCACCGAGGCATGCGATACTTGAGTAGGCACTACGAAAAAATACACTTCCGTGATGATACGTGTTTGTCACAGTAGGCCATGTTTTTTGTCATGCATGTACATCCATGACGATTTTATGATAGAATCAAGATAGTCATACCTGTGCTGTCGTAGAAGTGTTCCATGACATTACCAAAATTATCATCACGGAAGTGTCCACTTCCATGACGATAAATGGCACGTCCTGGAAATGCTTTCGTCAAGGGTAACCGACATGTGGCATCCACCATAACGGGTCACCGTTAAGCTATCGTGTTCCAGTTTGGATCCGATAACCCGTTAACAGCCCGGACCAATGGAGATTTTCCACGCGTAAAATCATCATTGGTTGGAGGAAACATGTGTCTGCTCCTCGGTGGGCCAGATGTCGTCCGTCCAATGGAGGAGACATGGCGATAATATGTTGACACGTGGCAGGGCCCAATAGAGGCCCATATAGGTTAAAAAAGACTGGCCTAGTCGAAGGACTGTATTACTTACTCAGATACTAGTGGACCAGCCCAATAATGACCTATTTAAACATGGCTCATTTACGGCCCGAAGCCAGATCTGGCCCGTTAATTGTTCGCTGAATATTTGGGCCTAATTACGGCCTAGTGACTTTTGGCCTGTTAGAGGCCCGATGTCGACATGGGCCCATTTCAGCCCGGTGTGTCTTTAAGCCTGGGAATGACCGTGCTGCCCATGGGCCATACATGGTCCGACGCGACATCCGGCCCATTAACGGCCCGTCATAAAGGTGGCAACAGTTCAGCCCAACGTGACTTTGGGCCTGTTAAAGGCCTATCATATAATTCGGCCCGTTCATGCCTGTACTAAGTTTTTGGCCTCTTAAAGGACCATGATATCAGTGGGCGAACTAAGGCTTGAGATATGTTTTGGCCTGGTAATGATCCATCATATAAGTGGGCCAAAAAAGGCCCGGTCTACATTTCAGCCTGCTGAAGGCCCGTCGACAACGAGTGAAAATTGAGGCCCAACATGCATTTCGGCCTCCTAAAGGCCCATGGTTTCTTCTGGGCCGTAACAGGCAGCAAAATATTCAGCCTGTTAATGGCCCAAAGCTACATGGGCCCAACTAAGCGCTGGGTCCACTAAAAGCCCAACTAAAATTTGGGCCGAATATAGGTCCGAGTAAGTTGTGGGCCTGGCGCAAAGTATGAAGGCCCCAATGGCCTTTTAGGCCCAAGAAAGTTGTAGGCTGGCCCAATTGTGGCCCACTAAAAAGCAGACCCGTTAGAGGCGAATGTTCAGCCCGGTCGACTACATTAGATTTTTTTTCTAGATAACGAATGATTGTAGTAACTAGTAGGAATTAAGAACAAACCTACTCTATACAATAAAGAAATTACGGCATAGTAAGAATAAACCTACACTATACAACAAATGATTTATGGTATATTACATCCATTGGGCATCGAAGTTCACCACCAGTGATCATAAAGCGCAACGAAGAAGAAGATTACAATAACTGGGCACCATTGCAACGTAACAAAATAATACTGAACCAAGACCACTTCCAAGACAGTTCAAGAAAGGTTAGCCTTGCGGGGGAACTGCTGCGCAAGCTGCTGAGCAAGGCTGTGAGACCGGCCTAGCATGTCGGTAATAGCTTCCAGGTGTAGCTATTCAGCAATGAGGTTCTCGTTGGTGTTCTCCATAGTCTTGCTTAGAGATAGGAATCCAAGTCAAAGTTGAGTTGCAGAATACCTTTCCGCTAGAATTGGGACTAAAGAAGTCGAACTGATTCAGACAGCGAATTCTATGAGCTTGTATGACTGCTAGTCTCAAGTAACTTGAACACTACATCAAGACAAGACTTTGGGGTTGTCTCGCTATCTTCAAGATGTTTTGCCTTCTTTGCTGCAATATATGTTGGGTTTGTCTCACAGCCTTCAGCAGACTTGTGCATGCCATCAGGCATATCACCCTGAAACAAGGAGAGAGATGACATGTTTTGGACGTGTATAAACAAAGATGATAACTATGCTGTCAATTCCATCCAATTGCAAATTAGAAAAGAGTAAGTTCAAAATATCAATAGCATAATTTGGCATTGTTCATAATGCGGGGAGCTTCACCACACTACTGGATTACCATTTCAACATAATAAGCATAGATGAAGGGCAAATACAATCATTGTATCTATTTTGGTAATGTGCATGGCATGTTGTTCATATCATCAGCCACATCGGTAAGATAAAACAGGAAATGACAAGGTGCAAACGTGGGCTGCTTCACCACACACTGGATTATAGATCAACAAAAACAAGCATACATATAGGGAGTATTGAGTAATGTGCATGGTATGAATAAGGAATTTGGTTTTACAAGTAAAACTTGGAACTTATGGTTGTTGTGAACATGCATTTTGATAGAAACAACAAACTAAACAGCAGTTAACGATAGGGAGTATGAGCAAATTAAACAGCAGTTGAGGATAAAGGCTTTAGAAGGACTGACTTACATTAACAGTCAACACTGGCTTTATAATGCCCTTCTCCATGTCAAGGGAAGGATAACTCAAGAATTTCAGCACAAAATCTTCTTCATAAGCATTGCATGTACTCTACATTTTGTAGACAGTAATTATAGATAAGATAATACTGTAAGGGATCGAGGATAATGAAGATAATATGCAGATTCATGCTACATAATTGACTACCAATCCCTAGAAGTACAATCGTTACAGGACAAAATGTACTGACAAGAGCAATGGGCTACACTTCTGCACTGGCATTGTCTGTGTATTCAACTTTTTGGTAAGATTAAGTACAAATCTAATATTTTTTTAGTAAATGGTGGGCGAGGGAGATAAGATGCAGAATGCTACACAATGAACCAATCCCTCTTCCCATAATACAATAGTGTTTTGAACACTGGTGTACTGTACAAAATGTTCTTATATTATGGGACGTCGCGTTGCACAAAGAGCAGATCAGCGCACGGCAGCACGGCAGAGAGCACACGAGCAATTTACCCAGGTTCGGGCCGCCGCAAGGCGTCAGACCCTACTCCTGCTTTAGTGGATTGATGGTGGAAATGAGCATGGTGGTGCGTGGTACACTTGCCCGCCAAGGCCTGCCGCAAGGCTACGGTGAACACACGCGTATGATGGCCTGGGTTTGTCAAGTTTCCAACCCTCTAACCCCCTCCTACGAATGCCATGGGCCTCCTTTTATAGGTGAAGGGGTCACCACAGTGGAAAAAAGGTCATTACCCATTGTTATGATAGCAAATAGTGCTATCATACCTAACTCTGCGGCTGACAGGGTGCATTAAATGCACCGCTCAGTGTCACATCACTAGTGCCCGGCAAGGCCTGCCGGGCTTATCTTGCTAGCTCCGCATCTAATCTCTTGACATGTCGCTGGACGGGTGTCATCCGTGGGTTTCTTCTGTAGGAGACGGATGCCATGTGAGAAGTGCTGCCACTTAATCACCTTGCGGCTTGACACCACATCGATTGACGACGTCGGTTGTACTTGCGCGGTTGGCGGGGTGGTTCAGCCCCTGCAGGCCCCCGGCAGGCCCTGCCGGGGAGTCTTGGTTGCCTACTTCTGGTGGTGGCCTGGCCCCTTGCCGGGCTCGCCTGCCCGACGAGGGAGGCCCTTTCCTTGTAGATATCTTGTTCTCTTGGCTTGTACTTTGTCTCTCTGGGTTGTATGTTGGTCCTTCAAATCTCTTGGGTCTTCAATCCCTGTCTTGAGCAGGTGCTTCAATCTTGATCTTGTGCCTGTGCATAGTTGGGTAACATACCCGGGGTCTGTTGCACCGACAAGCTGTTAATGTAAGTAAAGTGATAGACGACGTCCAGTCCTTACAAGAGGATTGCAGAGCTAAACCTCTTCAAAAGCATTGGGTTGATTCTAAATTTATGTAAGAGTCCATACAGATCTTATAGTGTCCACCAAATGGACGATAACGAGGCTAACATGTGCAGTGATGCTACATAATCAACCAGCTATGAAAGTAAGTATGGTCATACAGGGCAAGAGGTACTCACAAGAGCAATGCAGTGTGCAGTATAGTTGCGAGATTCTATGGTCCCTTGAGAATGAATGTTCTTCTGCTAACCGTTTTCGTGCAAGTGAGACGTTAAGGCAAATGCAGAAATGTAGTTCAAACTGTGATGGGATATCATAGACAGTACCTTACGCTGCAGACGAGACCAATGTGTAACAAGATTATTCGAGTCACTATATGATAAATGTAGCACCGGAGACTTTACAGAAATTTCATTTAGAGGCTTGCCATCGAAGTGCGCTTGCCTCAGGTAGGAACGATACTTCATCAACACGTGATTGAAAAGCACAACCAACCCTTGCTCGTCTTGACAATCCAGTTTGGTCCTCGCCTATTTAAAAGAATGAAATCTTGTGTCTTCTGTCAGCAGATACATATGCAGTAATTACCATGAATAGACTTAGTACATTACTTACGCGTAAGTTGTGGAGGAAGACTTGAAATTGTTCTGTGTCTGCGGTGTAATCTTTCCATGAAGGAAAGATGCGCACAAAGTTCCTGACAACAATATAAGCTTCGTCTTCTAAACTAGGAAGAAATGGAATAGGGGTCCTATTTGCTGCAATTGGGGCTCTCTCTAGTTCGAAAAGGGATTTGGCAACTGGATTTGGTGTACTCTTTGTTGGAATGGGGGTTTTGCATCGTAGAGCTGGTGCTATGTCAACTGGCATCATCATACTGTTTGTTGCAGTTGTGGTCTGTTGAGTTGGGGCATCAGAGATGAACAGTGTAGTAGGGCTAGAGTCTTCTAGAGTTGGGGCCGTGTTTTGTGGGTCAGGTGATATTGCAACTACACCTAATGGGCTATTTGAATAATCAGGTGGCACTACCTTTTCCAAATACTTTGCTCGTGCTCCTCCGCGATCATCAATCTTCCTCTTCCTTTTGAACGTCTCATACACAAGAACAACATTTGAATGGATAAATATGGTATGATGACAAATGGAATATGTACTGAAAATGGATAGGCAGGGCGTATTCACATACAGATGTGTAACTAAGCTAATGGCAATGCAACAAAGTAGAAGCAATGCAAAGCATCAATTGCAAGATATGTGCGACCAATATAACCTTGGAAAGTTAGAGCAAGCACCTTGTGGGTGAATAAGATAGCGCACTGCCTCTGACTCCTCCATTAGGGAGCTACATTGACTTAGGTCTCCCTGTAGCTCAGAATCACTGTTAGGATCATATTCTGAGCATGAATCTGTAGGTGGAGAGCATTTGCATTGCATCCAGACTTGATTTCAGTCCCTTAATGCCAAGTTTGATAGCCACGGCATTGTTCTGCTTTATTCTTTTCATGCACACAAGCTCATAATCATTATGATGATGTTCAGTATCTGAGATTCACGAAAACATAAAAAGCAGTCAGATTATCTATGGAATGCATTGTGGAGTCAACTCGAAGAGTGTCTCCCTATAAACCCATGCATATATAAAGTTCACCCCCAACCGTGCTGCCCAGACCACACACAGAAATACAAACCTCTGATGTCTCTATAACAGGAAGACACACATTTAAAAACTGAAGTAAAAACATTAGAATCATATCAAATTTGTATTTGAACAAATAAACTAAGGAATTATGAGTGGCATAATGTTTAGCTTCAAGGGTGGAGTGCTGGTAGTGCGACACAAAGCAAGTAGGCAGATTGTATTCCATGTAAAAGATCGTAGTCTGTGTAAAAGGTGAAAATGACACTTTTTTTCTATATAATGCAGTGTTCGTTGCCCACACATGATGGAAGAGACCACACAGGGAAATACTATTCACTCATGTCTGCGGTTCCAGTATTTTGAAACAAGGTGGAATATTGATAACAAATATGATAAGGCAAGCATAGATGTAGTGAATCAATCATTACTTTTGAGCTTACTAGGACAAGTATGCAGAATTGTAACTGTAGTAAGAGACCGTCCAAAATCTGAATCAAGAAGTTGGTCTAGCACTTATTGTTTGTAACTAATCGACGTGAATAATTGGATATCATATCGAATGAGTAAGAAAGACAAGTAAAATTGTCAACAAACCTGGCCTGCAGTAGTAATCTGGGTCAATGTCACTACGACCAACAATCCAAAATGACTAGTGTATGTTCCTAGGGCCAGAATTTTTAAACCCTATGAACTTTACAGGTACTAAAGATTACTCAAATACATCTGAACCATTAAGTGTAGGTAGCACTCAGTACACAACAAACCCTAATGACAGTCCTGCCTAATGAGTAATGAATCAATTAGAAAATGGTTGATGAGGAGTGGCTGCTGAGTGTTAAGGATGTATCTCAGGATAAATCTGGTTGGCTTAGTGGCTGCTGATGGAGTCATGTACCTAGGGTAGGGTCATAGACCTGATCTAAGTACCCTACCCAAAGATACCCTTAGAAGAGATCACCTTCCAGTCGACCAAGGAGGACTCCACTCGACAGACTTGAAGGACTCGACCATGAAGACTCACTCGACCACCAGAAGGTCAAGAAACACTCTGTACCATAACGGTCTGTAGTTAAGTAGACTTTATTATATTAAAGACACTTTATGTGGGGCGTTACCAGTAACGCCTAGCCTTAATGTACCTTAAACCCTTCATTACATGGGCTGGCAGGGGTCCTGGCGCACTCTATATAAGCCACCCCCACCTCAGTGTAAAGGGTTCGCACCCCTGTAATCCATACACATATAATCCACTCGACCACTTAATTTATAAAGCCTATGACCGACTGCCAGCAGTCGACCATAGCCTTGGGGACTACACCCAGCGGGTGCACTCAGCGTGCCCCCGCTAAACCGGAGTTTCAATCGACACACCCAGTGGGTGACTACTATGGATTCCGAAAAGAAAGACTTTCAGATAGCATATCCTAACAAAACAGGCGATGATCGACTGACCTGAACATTGCTTTGAAGGGCAGAACTGGCGTCGTAAGCTGCGTGGCTTGCCTCCCGGATGGCCTTCACCTGCTCCATCATGACTCCTGCTTGGCGTATCGCTTCCTTTGCGGCACTGGCTTGGTCCTCTGGGACGTAGTGGGTCGAGAAGAGCGAAGGCTGTGCGGCACTCGACGACGCGGGATGAGCACTCGTCAGCAGCACCGCGAAATATACGGTGTGCCGAGTGGTGTTATCCTCCTTCGCGACCAGAGCCTCGGGTGTCGTCACATCCTGAGCCACCCTGCCGGCAGACGCTTTCCTGCTCCTCCTGTGCTTTAGCGGTTCCTCGTCGTCATCGTCGTCAGGAAGGGTGATAACAACGTCGGATGGAGCTACAGAAAGGAATCGGGATTAGAGACCAAAAGTCAATCGACCGAAAACCGGAATTAAGAGAGTGGTACCAGGTTTTGAAGTTGCAGCATCCTCCATCTCATGATCATCGGCCCTGGCTGAGGTATCGGAAGTAGCAGCACTACAGTTCCAAAAATCACTCGGCTAACTCAGAAGTCGATCAAAGATAAACTCATATAAAGCAAAAAGACTCAAGCAGCATTTTTTCCCTGATATGGTGGGGATTGACACCTTCATCTTCGGCAGGACCTTGGTCGGCTTCGACGGTGCCACCCTGGATTGCTTTGGAGCCTTTTCAGTCGGCACCGGAGAAGTGGTCCGAGGACACTTGGTCGACTGCGCTACAGTCGCCACCCCCTTGCCGCGTTTAGTCGCAGGGTCATGGACAAGCTTCGACCGCCTTTCCGAGCGCGGTGGTGCGACCTCCTCCTCCTCTCCTTCTTCCTCATCATCGTCATCATCATCATCGTCTTCAGCAGCATCCGCATCCCACTCCTCCTGGCTTTCGCCCCCACTCGCTTCTCCCTCTTCAGTCGGAGTCTGCGCTCCATTGGGCATTGAGTACAATTCGGTGAGGGCCTGTCAGACGTCGAGACAAAGATCAATCGACCAAATTGCAGCGGAAACAGAGTAAGCATGGCAAGAATACAATTGGAGGTAAAGTGGGCATACCTTGTCTGGAATGCTGGAATGGTCGAGTGGAGGAATTCTCCTAGCTCCACGAGGGTTATCCTTGTTCCCAGTGACCGCAGCCATCCACCTTTCCAGCGTAGCATCGTCGACTGCTTCTGGATTGATCCGAGTCTCATCTTCGGTCCCATAGTACAGCCACATGCAATGGCCTCGATACTGAGGAGGCTGGATACGGCGTCTAAGGAAAACCTCCAGGAGATCCATACCCGTCACTCCTTCCCGAACCAACTGGACTACACGCTCCATCAGCATCTTCACGTCAGCTTTCTCCTCCGGGAGCACCTTCAGAGACCACTCCTTCCTCACTCAAGCCTCAATCCATTCGGGGGCTAATGATGGAGTCATGTACCTAGGGTAGGGTCATAGACCTGATCTAAGTACCCTACCCAAAGATACCCTTAGAAGAGATCACCTTCCAGTCGACCAAGGAAGACTCCACTCGACAGACTTGAAGGACTCGACCATGAAGACTCACTCGACCATCAGAAGGTCAAGAAGCACTCTGTACCATAACGGTCTGTAGTTAAGTAGACTTTATTATATTAAAGACACTTTATGTGGGGCGTTACCAGTAACGCCTAGCCTTAATGTACCTTAAACCCTTCATTACATGGGCTGGCAGGGGTCCTGGCGCACTCTATATAAGCCACCCCCCACCTCAGTGTAAAGGGTTCGCACCCATGTAATCCATACACATATAATCCACTCGACCGCCTCCGGGCTCCAAGACGTAGGGCTGTTACTTCCTCTGAGAAGGGCCTGAACTCGTACATCTCTTGTGTTTACAACCTCTCCATAGCTAGGACCTTGCCTCTCCATACCTACCCCCACTCTACTGTCAAACTTAGAACCACGACAGTTGCTACACGCCTGAGCCCTGAACGGACTGGGAAGGTAGGCACGGCGGCATGCCCGGGCAGTGGTGATGCTGCTTGGCGAGCGGCTCCTGACCTCCTGGTAGTCTGGCGTCTCCTCCTAGAGTCATGCCGTCCAGGGATGGCAAGTTGCCGGCAAGGCAGGCGGCTGGGGGCGAGTAGAGATCGGAAGTGCAGCAGAACAGAGGGGAATCGGGGCATGGGCCGACCCAAAATCCCAGGGTGGGCCGTGACCCACCGTGGGCACTTTGTAGAGATACACACCCGAGCGGCGTACATGCATTTTCGAAACTAAATTAGGAACATTTAGCTGACCAATTAAACGACTCTGTTTTAATAATATCAGATTTGTATTTGAACAACTAAGCTTGTTTAGCTTGATTGGTGGAGCAGTGCTATTATGACATGAAGCACGTATGCTGATCGTATAGTGATCATATAAGGGGGAAACCCTAAGCATTTTTTTGAGCAAAAGAGGGTTTCCCCTACGATTTCTATTAAAGAAACCACCATGGAAACAACATGATCAATTAAACCATAAGCATGATCAATGAAACCCTATTATCACTGTGCCATGGTAGATTTAAAGCTGCAAACCGGAGAAATGCTATTTGGCATCCATTGTTTGCTTCAAACTAAGAACTAAATTCTAAGAGCTGAAAAGAAAGTACAATAACCAAGTTACGATCTATTTTCTGGTTGAGATCAAAAAGTTGAGGAGATATGAAGTACCACCTCTCTTGCGGCGCCGTGTAGGCATCGGGGGTGTGATGGCTGTCAGTGGCATTGTAGTAGATCTGTGACGGTAGACGGGTGCATCGGGGGATAAGTCCTGTTGCAGTGGACAAGAAGGTTGTGTGGCCAATGAAGCGAGAGGACGCAACGCAAGGCTCTTGGTCCGTCTCCGTGGATGAGAAACGTCCATCTCTAGCAGTGGATGACGCGGTCTTGGTAGGTGCTCCGGCATGGTGGAGGACGGCAGCGATGGATGGGGTGGCGGACGGAGGAGGATGGTGTGGGGATGGTGTTCTACCGCGGACGGTGTATGAATGGGAAAATGGAGGGAGAGGTACAGGGAGCCATGTTTTTGGGACGCGCCTGTCTGAAATATGGGAAAGTCACGAACTTAGCCCCCGGTTACAATCTGGATGTCTCGTCGGTCGGGGATAGGACGGTAATCTCGCATCTCGCCAATATTTGCCCAGAGAGATTTCGGGCGAGGAGAGGGTGTTTTGGCGCCCACGGTTGGCGCCCACAGTGTATGAATGGGGCTGACAGGTAGGGCGGTTGTGTCACGTCTGAGTGAAATTACAAACCTTCCCCTATTGAAAATATTTGTCTACATCGATTTCGGCCGAGTCAAGTTTGTTTTGCCGCCCACCATGTATGAATGGGGAAATGGAGGGTGAGACAGAGGTCTTTTGAACAAGCTTGAATCAAATGTGTTTTGCCGCCCATGTTTGGCGCCCACCGTGTCGGAATGGGCTCAGAGGCGGTCGTGTCACATCTACTAACCTACCCTTATTGCGAGCAGTGGAAATCGGGCCAATGGATTGTCCGTGTAAGGGGTAGACAGTAATTTCCATCTCCCAAACACTTGGCTTCGGGCAGCCGACTAGGGGTGGGCATAAAAACTGACCAACCGAATACTGAACCGATACAAAACCGAATAAACCAAATTTTCAGTTTTCTATGGTGCCACATTTAAATTCGGTTTTTACATTTAATAACCATATTTAACTCGGTTTGTTCGGTGTTAAACCCGATAACCGAAACAAAAACCAAAGGGCAGCCAGTTCCTGCGTGACTCGTATTGTACAGCTTCCGCCTGTATCGTCAAACGCTGGCGGCCGCGTATGCGTGTCCAGCCACACGTCTGCAAATGGCCCAATGCAATGCAGCCCGTAGCTAGTAGTAGTAGTTATGTTGGCTGGGCCCTCCACTAACTACATGGGCGAACACAAAAACTAGTACTTCTATCGGCTTGGTGGAGTGTGTAGCGCAGCATCGGCATATTTGTTTAGTCCCACATCGCTTGTTATGCTCAAGGGACATGGTGTTGGGTAATATATAATACTGCGGGTGTTCTCACCACTCATATAAGAAGTGCTCGCTGCTGCGCTCTAACTTGGACACAGTGTTCGGTAAAAACCGAAAAGTGAACCAAATTAATCGGTTAACTGAACTATCAGTTAGCAATTTTGCCTTGCTATTTTCGGTTTTTAGTTTTACAAACCGAATTTGAAAATAAATTGAATGGTATAAACTGAAATTTCGGTTTCTACAGAATGCCCAGCCCTACAGCCGACGTGGGAGTGGACATTTGGCGCTTCTTTCGAAATTTGGGACAATAAGCATCCACGTTTACCCTTGCAACTAAATTCGAATCCATTTTTTATTCCTATACGAATCTTTATAAATCATTCTATGTGTTCTTATATATCTTCAAAAGCACGACAAAGATGTATTCCATTGTCATATATGAATATGATTTACAAATGCGGATACTCGAATTCAGAAGCTAGAATCCAGTTTAAGGTGAATTCAAATATTTGAAACCACTTTATGTCCAACTCAAGGGTCACACGCAGCATAATGTGTACTCCCATTTAGATATGTACACAAGCGATGTTACAAGCTCGCGTTGACTGCTCCAAGTCCCGTCGCCGTCACCGGGGGAACGCCGGATCCAGCCGTCCCCGACATCTGCCTCCCCCTCCTCGGATCCGGCAGTTCCAGCGCCAAGTTCGCCGTCGCCACTCCCCTGCATCGGCCAAATCTTCCGCCGCGCCGTCCCGGAGTCCCGCAGCTAGCCGCCAGCGCCTTCTTCCTCTGCTTCTGCTTCGAGCAGGAGGAGGACGACCCTTCCTCAAGCGCACGCCTGTGCCCGAGTGAGGACCGCATCGCCGTTGACCGCGTCCCTGTTCGTCTGGAGCCAGCGCTAGATTGCACCAAGCCCAGCCGCGCCAGGCCCAGCGGCCTCCGCCTCCACCGACCGGGCCAAGAGCCCATGGTGAGCCTCCCAGCCGCTGCCCTATTCCAGATTCAGCCCAATAGTGCTCCAGATTCGGCCCGCATCATTTTTTTCGTTCTGGACATTTTAGCTAATTATTCCAGAGAGTGCAGTTTTATAGAAAAAACCCTAGTGTTCATGCATCTAATAACTAGTAAACCATGCATCATATGTAAATAATTTATTTATGTAAAATGCTCAGAATTTCTTCTAGTTTCATAATCTGCTACTTTCATCCCATGTTAAAATGTTTAAATGCTATTTGTTTAATTTTGCTCAAATGTCATGAGAAAATGCTTTATTTAATAACTAAATAACCGTAGCTTGGGGCAGAACAATACCAATTGTGTTTAGGGAAAATTTCTATACAAATGGTGTAGAAAAATGCATAGGATAACTTGGTACACTTTATTTTGCTGTTTAACAACATTAAAATTGTGTTTAGGGCAGAACAATACCAATTCCAAAATATGCATATGAGGATTCTCCGGAATTGTTATTTGCTGTTTCGGACTCATTTAAACTTGCCTAAATAGTTAGTTTACTTATGCTTCACCTCTTGCAATGTTAATCAACACTTAATATTGTTGGGTACCTAACCGAGAGAGAACTAAATAATTGCTGTGGTGTTTCGTCAATATGCAACTCGTTGCATATTGAGCTCCACTTAATTTGTAGTATTGTTTGTGCACCTTGCCATGCCATGCCTCATTAAACCGGACATGCATCATACTTGATTGTGCATTATGCCATGTTGATGTGATGGTTGTTTACCATGTTGTTTGCTTCTTTCCGGTTTGCTTCTCTCGTTAGCTTCGGTTTCGTTTCGGAGTTGTGAGGATTCATTCGACTACGTCTGTTTGTCTTCTTCATGGACTCGTTCTTCTTCCTTGCGGGATCTCAGGCAAGATGACCATACCCTCGAAATCACTTCTATCTTTGCTTGCTAGTTGCTCGCTCTTTTGCTATGCCGCGATACATACCACTTGCTATATCATGCCTCCCATATTGCCATGTCAAGCCTCTAACCCACCTTTCCTAGCAAACCATTGTGTGGCTATGTTACCGCTTTTGCTCAGCCCCTCTTATAGTGTTGCTAGTTGCAGGTGAAGATGAAGTTGGTTCCATGTTGGAACATGGATATTTTGGGGATATCATAATATCTCTTATTTAATTAATGCATCTATATACTTGGTAAAGGGTGGAAGGCTCGGCCTTATGCCTGGTGTTTTGTTCCACTCTTGCCGCCCTAGGTTCCGTCATACCGGTGTTATGTTCCTTGATTTTGCGTTCCATACGCGGTTGGGTGATTTATGGGACCCCGTTGATAGTTCGCCTTGAATAAAACACCTCCAGCAAGGCCCAATCTTGGTTTTACCATTTGCCACCTAAGCCTTTCTCCCTTGGGTTTCACGGACTCAAGGGTCATCTTTATTTTAACCCCCGGGCCAGTGCTCCTCCGAGTGCTGGTCCAAATTAGAGCCACTTGCGGTGCCGCCCCTAGGAAACTTGGGGTATCTTTGGTTGCCGTACGTAGTGTTCATCCGGTGTGCCCTGAGAACGCGATATGTGCAGCTCCTATCGGGATTTGTCGGCACATCGGGTGGCTTTGCTGGTCTTGTTTTACCATTGTCAAAATGTCTTGTAACCGAGATTCCGAGTCTGATCGGGTCTTCCCGGGAGAAGGAATATCCTTCATTGACCGTGAGATCTTATGATGGGCTAAGTTGGGATACCCCTGCAGGGTATTATCTTTCGAAAGCCGTGCCTGCGGTTATGAGGCAAATGGGAATTTGTTAATATCCGGTTATAGAGAACTTGACACTTGACTTAATTAAAATGCGTCAACCGCATGTGTAGCCGTGATGGTCTCTTTTTGGTGGAGTCCGGTAAGTGAACACGGTTTGGGTTATGTATGAACGTAAGTAGTTTCAGGATCACTTCTTGATCACTTCTAGCTTCGCGACCGTGCGTTGCTTCTCTTCTCGCTCTCATTTGTGTATGTTAGCCACCATATTTGCATAGTGCTTGCTGCAGCCCCACCTCATTATTCCATCCTTCCTATAAGCTTAAATAGTCTTGATCTCGCGGGTATGAGATTGCTGAGTCCTCGTGACTCACAGATTCTACCAAAACAGTTGCAGGTGCCGATGATGACAGTGTAGGTGACGCAACCGAGCTCAAGTGGGAGTTCGACGAGGAACGTGGTCGTTACTATGTTTCTTTCCCTGATGATCAGTGTGGAGCCCAGTTGGGACGATCGAGGATCTAGCATTTGGGGTTGTCTTCTTTATTTTGGTTCCATAGTCGGACCTTGATTGTACTCTGAATGATGCATGTTTAATTTATGTATTGTGTGAAGTGGCGACTGTAAGCCAACTCTTTATCCCATTCTTGTTCATTACATGGGATTATGTGAACACGACCCTTCTTGCGACTAAACCACCATGCGGTTATGCCTCTAGGTCATGCCTGGACACATGGGAGATATAGCCGCATTGTGGGCGTTACAAGTTGGTAATCAGAGCCATCCCCGACTTAGGAGCCCCCTGCTTGATCGAATCGCTGGCATTGTTGAGTCTAGAAAAAATGTTTTGAGTCTTAGGATTATATATATATTGGAGAGTAGGATTCTTTTTACTCCTCAGTCCCTTCGTCGCTCTGGTGAGGCCCCCTGACGTAGATGTTTTGACTCTCCTCTCCATGAATTTCACGATTTTTTTTAGGATCACGCGGGTATCTTGGAATCGTTCCGATGGTTTTGTGATGAGAAAATTGTTCTTGGTGCCTCCTGACGTTTAGGGGTTGTGGCACTGTCCCGGGGAGTTGAGCTCCGAGGTGTTGTCATCACAATTTTATCGTTGCAGTTCTGGAATACCTGAGTTTTGCCGACATCGAAAATCTCTTTTATGCAGTTGTTGGTGAGATCACCTCGGCGCCACCCAGTACTGGGGCCGGAGTTCGGGAGTATTGCCATAACTTGTATAACGGATGCTTTTCGAAGGTTGAGGTAAATGATTTCCGAAGGTTTCTTGGTTATGTGTTGAAGGATGGATACAGCTGGATCTAGGTATTGTTAGTTTGGTTGAGATATATTGCATCCCCTGTATCCCCAACACCAGATTGCATAACCAGAAAGTTTCAGGAGTTTATAAGTGGGAATTCAAGTAGCTCCTAGGATATCTTTCCGAAAGATGCATGATATGAGATTGGGGTTCGACGTCTAGTGGTCCGCCTATCCACGGTTGGTTTTACAGTGGTCTCATTGTGTCTTAAAGAGTCCTTGGCTATGCTGACTCAGGGACGCTTCGTATGTCATGTGCACTGCCTTGTACATGATGGTGATGTACAATCGAACCCGTGTGGGCCCCACCACGAAAACTTCGGACGAAATCTCTATCATGTGTTTGTTCCGGCTTATTCTGCAAGCCAAATCCTTTGTTTTTGTTTTGTTTTGTGGTATTCGAGTTGCTTCAATGCCAAGTGTTGATTCCATATCTTATTCTAAGCGGTGTTCTCATATTTCTATGGGAGTGCTAATCCTTCTTGATTATCGAGATTGTCATGTCAATTCTTTTCCAACTGGCGTGCTTCTCTTCAAGTAAATCCGATCATTCCAACATTCGCAAGATCAATTCTAAGCCTTTTCTCAACGGTGTTCATTTCATCCGACCCAAGTTGCCTTTGTTTTCCCACCCTCCCACCCTTTTCTACAAGGACTCAGATTTCTTAATCAAGTATCCTTTT
Organism: Triticum dicoccoides; assembly: GCF_002162155.2. Lineage (NCBI taxonomy): Eukaryota > Viridiplantae > Streptophyta > Magnoliopsida > Poales > Poaceae > Triticum > Triticum dicoccoides. The sequence goes on from NC_041389.1 coordinate 112,089,473, forward strand.
ATTGCTGTGAAGTCTCTTCATTATTTTGCTTCAATGTTCTTAACCGGTGATTTCTCATGAAGATGCTCACGAGCTTCAAGTTCATCATTCTTCGTAATTGTTTCTTCTCCGGTGGATTCAATTCAAGCCTTCAGTGTTGATCACATTCCTTTCCTCATCCCAAATGCTTTCTCATGCCGGTGCAACTCCTAATCATTCTTCGTGTGCTATTCAATTGTTCCGGAGTGCTGAAGATGCTTCAGGAGATTCGTGTTTTCATTCCTAATCCGTTCAAGCTATTTCGAGGTTGTTATCTCATTCAATCAATTTAATTCAACCAGTGCAATCTCTCTTTTAAATTGTTCAATGGTGTTTCTTTTGAGTGGGCCCTAACCCACGGGTCTTTTCCCAGGATCTTACCGGACACTTCTAATTTTCCCGGAGCTATTCCCAAATTCTTTTCGAAGTTTGACGTAAGAATGAAGTGTCATCAGTCATATTACTTCCCCAAGATCGCTTTCAAATTCTTTTCATCGTTGGTTCACCTTTCTAATTTTCATTCCGGAGTGCCTCAACAATTCATGGTGGTGTTTCTCATCGTCATTCTCAACATTTGAAGACCGAAGAAGAGTTTCTCCTAAATATTGCTCCATTCTCTTCAAGATTCATGGTTCTAGCTTGATGCCATCCTCTCATAATTGTTTTCAATTGTGAGAATTCTTTTCACCCATCCGGAGCAATTCAAGAGTCTTTCAGTTTGATTCTCCGGAGCCCATCATGTCAAAATTATTCATTCCAGCTTTCTTCATTTGTTTTCCAATTTTTCCCGGTGTATTGTGCTTTTGCCACTTTCCTTTTCAATTCTTACGGTGGTTCGTTCAAGAGTTCTCTTCCTTCGTTATCATATAGATTCATTCGTTCTTTCCAATCCTACCGGTGGTTCGTTGAAGACCTTCTCAAGTTTGCGCCATATCTATCTTAATCCTTTCTACCATATTGAATTCTCTCGAAGCTACGATGCGCCAAGCTATACTCAAAAATTAAACAGGGTGCTTAACACATGTTTTGTTTTGAGGAGTCCAAGCATTCTTCATCTTGCATTCAGTGCAATTCTTTCTACAATATCTTTTGAGGTGGTGTTATGTCATTTTGACAGTTTCATTCATGTTTCATGATTCACATGTTGTCAAGAATGAGATATTTAGACCCATTGTTTCTTCATTGGAGTTATCTTGGGTTATATTTCACCTAAAGCCTTCCATCGGGAATGTTGCTATTCGTGGGCTTATCAATGATCCAAGTTTTCTCCTATCCTCTTGGTGAAGAAGTTTCATCTCCTTATTGATCTCAATTCAATCAATCATTGTTTCCGTTCGTGGCAGTTTGTCACTTCATAATGTTGGGATGTTCCCATAAGCCCACTACAAGTTTATTCTTTTCGTTGTTGGTTTTCCAACAACTCCGTTCTATCCTTATTTTTAAGGATGCTATATCAAATTCATTTGAGGTAGAAGATGTTATTGTCTTCTCCGTTCTTTTCGTTCCATTTGTTATTTTGTTCCAGAGGCATTGTGTTGTTTCTCTCGTCAAGTATCCTCCCATCTTGTTAAGTTATTGTTCTATTCATTCCATGTTCAACCGGAGTGCTGTCAAAATTATGTCATTCTTGTTCCTTGGCTATCTCGTTATACCGGTGTGGCTCCATATTCTTTTGGTCCGTTGAGCTCTCGTTTCATGTCTTTCAACCTACAAGGTTCTCATAATGTCGCTTGTTCCTCTTGTCTAATGGAGTGTTTTCTATCTCGTTCATCTACATTGTATTCTCTCTTTTAGTTCGTTCAATCTCTCAAGGTTTGTGGTTTCACTCATTTGTCAAGAAGCAACTTAGCTTTACCTCTTCTCTTCCTCTTCCGCTTTTCTCCGGTGCCGTCCTTAGATCTCGGGAAGAGATCTTCTTTTAATGGTGGAGTGTTGTAACGCCTCGAGACCGACGCTTCAGATGCCCTCCAGTTATTTCGTTGTTGCTGTGTGTTTTATTTGTTTGTTGCATTCATCATTGCATCATCCGCATGTTTTCATAAAACCCGTAGTCTTTGCACTTGTCGCTTCTTCCTCGTCTTCATTGACCTTGCCAGGACCCTTTGTCCTTGTCGACCTCTCTCAGGCCCCCTCTCGAGCGCATCCAAAACTATCCCTAACTCAAACCGCTCAGTCGTCACCATTGGATCTGAATCATCCCCTAACATCTATAAAACATCTCCGTTTTCTTATTTGGACTCCCTAGCCTATCTATTCTCGCCCATCGGTTTTCGATCGTAAGGTCCAAACTCTCCCCCTTCCCTATATATAGTCCACCCACATGCCTATTTGGACAAACCCTGGACCAACTCCCTAAAATTCCTCCACCCCGCCGCCAGACCGGATCCACCTCGGGATCATCCCGCCGCCAGCTTGCACCCACCATGCATCCAATCCTGCAGCCTCCACCATCCTTGGCCATCAGATCATTGATCCAACGGCCTCCCTTGCGCCCCAGTTTCTCCAGCGCCTCGTGCCCCGCAGCTGGCCCCGATCCAGATCGAGGCGAGCTCGTCCCCGAGCCACAGGGAGCCGCCGTTCCCATCTGCCGCCGGCGACCAAACCAGGCCAGTGTAGCCACTCTGCTGACCGTCTCTCTTTTCCTCTCAGTCTCTAATCTCTCTGCTCCCTCTCTGCCGCCATGGACTGGGCTTCGACGCCATCGCTGCCATGTCTGCCTCCCTTCGCCTCGTCAAGTCCCCGAACCGCCAGGTCCGCAGGAGCCAAGCTCGCCGACGGCTTCCTCCAGGTTCGGCCGGACTCCTCCAGCCACGACCCTTCTCAACCGGATCCCGTGCTGTTGGTGTCCCTACGCCTCAAGTCCCTGCCGCCGGGGCACTGCCCTCGTCGTCGCGTCGTTCCTCTGCTTCCAGCATCGACCGCAGCGCCAAGTCCCGCTCGATTCATCCTGCCCCGTTGACCGAGCCCCTGCCTCCCCTGCTTCGCGTCGAACCGCTCCAGCCCGCTCGCGTTGACCGCTCCATGTCCCGTCGCCTTCACCGAGGGAACGCCAGATCTAGCCATCCCCGACATCTTCCTCCCCCGCCTTAGATCCGGCCGTTCCCACGCCAAGTTCGCCGTCGCCACTCCCCTCCACCGGCCAAATCCGCCGCCACGCCGTCCCGGAGTCCCGCAGCCGACCGCCAGCTCCTTCTTCCTCTGCTTCTGCTTCGAGCAGGAGGAGGACAACCCTTCCTCGAGCGCACGCATGTGCCCGAGCAAGGACCGCATCTCCATTGACCGCGTCCCTGTTCGTCTGGAGCCAGCGCCAAATCGCACCAAGCCCAGCCGCGCCAGGCCCAGCGGCCTCCTCCTCCACCGACCGGGCCAAGAGCCCATGGTGAGCCTCCCAACCGCTGCCCTATTCCAGATTCAGCCCAGCAGTGCTCCAGATTCGGCCCGCATCTTTTTTTTCGTTCTGCACGTTTTAGCTAATTATTCCAGAGAGTGCAGTTTTACAGAAAACCCCCTAGTGTTCATGCATCTAATAACTAATAAACCATGCATCATATGTAAATAATTTATATATGTAAAATGCTCAGAATTTCATCTAGTTTCATAATCTGCTACTTTCATCCCATGTTAAAATGTTTAAATGCTGTTTGTTTCATTTTTATCAAATGCCATGCTAAAATGCTTTATTTCATACCTAAATAACTGTAGCTCCTTTTTAATAAACTTTCTATGCAAATGGTGTAGAAAAATGCATAGGATAACTTGGTACACTTTATTTTGCTGTTTAACAACATTAAAATTGTGTTTAGGGCAGAAGAATACCAATTCCAAAATATGCATATGAGGATTCTCCTAAATTGTTATTCGTTGTTCCGGCCTCATTTAAACTTGCCTAAATAGTTAGTTTACTTATGCTTCGCCTCTTGCCATGTCAATCAACATTTAATATTGTTGGGTACATAACCGAGAGAGAATTAAATAATTGATGTGGTGTTTCGTCAATATGCAACTCGTTGCATATTGAGCTCCACTTAATTTGTAGTATTGTTTGTGCACCTTGCCATGCCATGCCTCATTAAACCGGACATGCATCATACTTGATTGTGCATTATGCCATGTTGATGTGATGGTTGTTTACCATGTTGTTTGCTTCTTTCCGGTTTGCTTCTCTCGTTAGCTTCGGTTTCGTTCCGGAGTTGTGAGGATTCGTTCGACTACGTCCGTTTGTCTTCTTCATGGACTAGTTCTTCTTCCTTGCGGGATCTCAGGCAAGATGACCATACCCACGAAATCACTTCTAACTTTGCTTGCTAGTTGCTCGCTGTTTTGCTATGCCACGATACCTACCACTTGCTATATCATGCCTCCCATATTGCCATGTCAAGCCTCTAACCCACCTTTCCTAGCAAACCGTTGTGTGGCTATGTTACCGCTTTTGCTCAGCCCCTCTTATAGCGTTGCTAGTTGCAGGTGAAGATGAAGTTGGTTCCATGTTGGAACATGGATATTTTGGGGATATCATAATATCTCTTATTTAATTAATGAATCTACATACTTGGTAAAGGGTGGAAGGCTCGGCCTTATGCCTGTGTGTTTTGTTCCACTTTTGCCGCCCTAGTTTCCATCATACCGGTGTTATGTTCCTTGATTTTGCGTTCCATACGCGGTTGGGTGATTTATGGGACTCCCTTGATAGTTCACCTTGAATAAAACTCCTCCAGCAAGGCCCAACCTTGGTTTTACCATTTGCCACCTAAGCCTTTTTCCCTTGGGTTTCGTGGACTCAAGGGTCATCTTTATTTTAACCCCCGGGCCAGTGCTCCTCCGAGTGCTGGTCCAAATTAGAGCCACATGCGGTGCCGCCCCTAGGCAACTTGGGGTATCTTCGGTTGCCGTACGTAGTGTTCATCCTGTGTGCCCTGAGAACGAGATATGTGCAGCTCCTATCAAGATTTGTCGGCACATCGGGTGGCTTTGCTGGTCTTGTTTTACCATTGTCGAAACGTCTTGTAACCGAGATTCCGAGTCTGATCGGGTCTTCCCGGGAGAAGGAATATCCTTCGTTGATCATGAGAGCTTATGATGGGCTAAGTTGGGACACCCCTGTAGGGTATTATCTTTCAAAAGCCGTGCCCGCAGTTATGAGGCAGATGGGAATTTGTTAGTATCCGGTTGTAGAGAACTTCACACTTGACTTAATTAAAATACGTCAACCGCGTGTGTAGCCGTGATGGTCTCTTTTCGGCGGAGTCCGGGAAGTGAACACGGTTTGGGTTATGTATGAACGTAAGTAGTTTCAGGATCACTTCTTGATCACTTCTAGCTTCGCGACCGTGCGTTGATTCTCTTCTCGCTCTCATTTGCGTATGTTAGCCACCATATCTTCTTAGTGCTTTCTGCAGCCCGACCTCATTACCCCATCCTTCCTATAAGCTTAAATAGTCTTGATCTCGCGGGTGTGAGATTGCTGAGTCCTCGTGACTCACAGATTCTACCAAAACAGTTGCAGGTGCCGATGATGACAGTGCAGGTGACGCAACCGAGCTCAAGTGGGAGTTCGACGAGGAACGTGGTCGTTACTATGTTTCTTTCCCTGATGATCAGTAGTGGAGCCCAGTTGGGACGATCGAGGATCTAGCATTTGGGGTTGTCTTCTTTATTTTGGTTCCGTAGTCGGACCTTGATTGTACTCTGAATGATGCATGTCTAATTTATGTATTGTGTGAAGTGGCGATTGTAAGCCAACTCTTTATCCCATTCTTGTTCATTACATGGGATTGTATGAAGATGACCCTTCTGAAGGAAATATGCCCTAGAGGCAATAATAAAGTTACTATTCATTTCCTTATATCATGATAAATGTTTATTATTCATGCTAGAATTGTATTAACCGGAAACATAATACATGTGTGAATACATAGACAAACAGAGTGTCACTAGTATGCCTCTACTTGACTAGCTCGTTAATCAAAGATGGTTATGTTTCCTGACCATGAACAATGAGTTGTTATTTGATTAACGAGGTCACATCATTAGTTGAATGATCTGATTGACATGACCCATTCCATTAGCTTAGCACCTGATCGTTTAGTATGTTGCTATTGCTTTCTTCATGACTTATACATGTTCCTATGACTATGAGATTATGCAACTCCCGTTTGCCGGAGGAACACTTTGGGTGCTACCAAACGTCACAACGTAACTGGGTGATTATAAAGGAGCATTACAGGTGTCTCCAAAGGTAGATGTTGGGTTGGCGTATTTCGAGATTAGGATTTGTCACTCCGATTGTCGGAGAGGTATCTCTGGGCCCTCTCGGTAATGCACATCACATAAGCCTTGCAAGCACTGCAACTAATATGTTAGTTGTGAGATGATGTATTACGGAACGAGTAAAGAGACTTGCCGGTAACGAGATTGAACTAGGTATTGGATACCGACGATCGAATCTCGGGCAAGTAACATACCGATGACAAAGGGAACAACGTATGTTGTTATGCGGTCTGACCGATAAAGATCTTCGTAGAATATGTAGGAGCCAATATGGGCATCCAGGTCCCGCTATTGGTTATTGACCGGAGACGTGTCTTAGTCATGTCTACATTGTTCTCGAACCCGTAGGGTCCGCACGCTTAAGGTTACGATGACAGTTATATTATGAGTTTATGCATTTTGATGTACCGAAGGTTGTTCGGAGTCCCGGATGTGATCACGGACATGACGAGGAGTCTCGAAATGGTCGAGACGTAAAGATTGATATATTGGAAGCCTATATTTGGATATCGGAAGTGTTCCGGGTGAAATCGGGATTTTACCGGAATACCGAGAGGGTTACCGGAACCCCCCGGGAGCTATTTGGGCCATAGTGGGCCTTAGTGGAAAAGAGAAGGGGCTGCCCTAGATGGGCTGCGCGCCACCCCCTTCCCCTAGTCCTATTAGGACTAGGAGAGGTGGCCGGCCCCCTCCTCCTCTTTTCCCCTCCGAGGAATCCTAGTTGGACTAGGATTGGAGGGGGAATCCTACTCCCAGAGGGAGTAGGCCTCTCCTGCGCCTCCCCCCCTTGGCCGGCCAGCCTCCCCTCCTCTCCTCCTTTATATACGGAGGCAGGGGCACCTCTAAACACACAAGTTGACACAAGTTGATCCACGTGATCGATTCCTTAGCCGTGTGCGGTGCCCCCTGCCACCATATTCCTCGATAATACTGTAGCGGAGTTTAGGCGAAGCCCTGCTGCTGTAGTTCATCAAGATCGTCACCACGCCGTCGTGCTGACGAAACTCTTCCCCGACACTTTGCTGGATCGGAGTCCGGGGATCGTCATCGAGCTGAACGTGTGCTCGAACTCGGAGGTGCCGTAGTTTCGGTGCTTGATCGGTTGGATCGTGAAGACGTACGACTACTTCCTCTACGTCGTGTCATCGCTTCCGCAGTTGGTCTGCGTTGGGTACGTAGACAACACTCTCCTCTCGTTGCTATGCATCACATGATCCTGTGTGCGCGTAGGAAATTTTTGAAATTACTACGAAACCCAACACCTTCTTGCGACTAAACCACCATGCAGTTATGCCTCTAAGTCATGCCTCGACACATGGGAGATATAGCCGCATCGTTGGTGTTACATCGAAGGTGGCTTCAAGACGATGACCCATGGAGAAAGCGCAAGGATCTGTTCGATGGTGAAACCGAACCCCGAAGACGCCCGCGTACGAGGAGCGGCGAGGAAATAGATGAGCTGTTGAAAAATTGGAAAGATTGCCCACTGCCGGGAAAGAAGCAAAAGGTGCCAGAGACGGGAAAGAAGCGAAAGGCGCCAGAGCCGCTGCTGAAGGTATGGAAAACAAGGTCTGTTTTCTGGGACTTGTTGTACTGGAAGATCCACCGTGTGCCTCACAGCCTTGATGTCATGCATATCACGAAGAACGTGTGCGAGAGTCTGCTTGGTACCCTGCTCAACATGCCAGAGAGGACCAAAGATGGGCCGAAAGCAAGGGCAGACTTGAAATAAATGGGCATTAGGGAGGAGCTTCACGCTAATGATCATGATGATGAGGCGAAGCAGGACACAGAAAGTCGTCGCAAGGGCAAAAAGGCCAAGAAGACCGGAAATGACTACCCTCCCGCATGCTTCACTCTAAGTCAGGAGGAGATCGAGCAGTTTTTCACCTGCCTCGTAGGAGTAAAACTTCCTTACGGTTACGCGGGGAAGATAAGCAGATACCTAGACCCAGCGAAGCAGAAGTTCAGCAGGATGAAGTCTCACGACTGTCACGTGCTGATGACGCAGATACTTCCAGTTGCAATCCATGGGATCATGGACGCGCATGTCCGTGAAACGCTATTTGGCTTATGCAACTTTTTTGACGTCATCTCTCGCAAGTCATTTGGCGTGAGGCAACTCAGAAGGCTACAGGAAGAGATCGTGGTGATACTATCCGAGCTTGAGATGTACTTCCCGCCTACATTCTTCGACGTTATGGTGCATCTGCTTGTCCATATCATGGAGGATATCATCCAACTCGGGCTGACGTTCCTGCACAGCATGATGCCATTCGAAAGGATGAATGGTGTCATCAAAGGATACGTTCGCAACATGTCACGTCTAGAGGGAAGCATAGCCAGGGGCTTTCTGACCGAAGAGTGCATCTAAAAATAATATAAAAAAAACATACTATTGGCGCACCGCTCGGGTAGTGCTCCATTGCTATCTAAAAAAAGATTTATAATAGCGCACCGCTAGGGGGCGCGCCACTGCTATAAAAAAACATACTAATGGCGCACCGCCCGGTGGTGCGCCATTAGTAATCTTCCCCCCTAGCTCTAACTCGCCCGACCCCTTCGTCCCTCCCTCTCGCCAGATCCACTTCCCCCCCTGCGCGCTGCCCCGACCCACGACGCCGCCACCCCTACATGTGCCGCCGCCCTAGCGCCCCCTCGCCCTCCACCACTGCAGCTCCGCCATCGCCAACGCCTCCGCGATCGTGCCGTCGCCGACAGCCTCCCCGCGTCGGCCCCTGCCCTGTGCCGCCTCTACCTCAGTCCGGGCACGGGGTGCAGGACGACGACTGCCGCCGACCCGCGAAGCACGTGGCCGCCGGCCTCCCCACGACTAACCGAGGCGCCCAGGAGGACCGCCGCCGTCTTCCTCTTCAACTACGAGGACCCGGACGAGCTCGAACGCCCTCGAGCCACCCCTTCGATGCCGCCGCCGACCCCTACCCTGACCCCAACCCCGACCCCGACCCCTCCGGCGACCGCCCGCGTCCGCCCAGGTACCTCTCCTCCTTCCTCCTTCCTCCCTCTCCACCCTTCCTCCCCATTCCATCCCTCCCTCCCCTCGACCGTGGTACAGGTCATCAGTGTACTGCGTCGACGTATAGCTGAATGTTTTAGGTTAAGTCAGTTTCCCCTCTCTACAACTTTGTCTGCCTCCAGAAAATTGAAAACCGAACACAAAATTCAGTGATAGTTTCAGACCATCCGGAGTCACAAATCATAAAATAGACTTTGTTGGAATTGTTGATTCCATGAGAACTGAATTTATGTTAATTAGTCAGAAGTCATAGCATTATGCAAAGAAACTTTGCTGAAATTGGAGCAGCTCTCTTATGAAGTTCTGATGAAGGGCAGCAAAAACTCTGCATTCAGCTAAAACTCAGTCATAAGAAAACAAAGTTATCCAGAAAGTGTTCACTGTTTAACATGTAGCTACGACAGCTCATTTGACCATGGCTTACACAAACTTTGTTCAATCAGTGTAAACCTTGAGCTTTTTCCATTTAAATTTTGATGGAAATAAGCTTGACATTACGAATGTTAAAATTTCAACATTTTGGAGTACAATTGTTACAGTACAGTCAGAATTGTGTATGATTGTGCCTAAAGTAGATAATCTAAAGATACAGACATAATAATTAGGGGAGCATGTGTGAATCTCTGACAACAATACAAACTAAGATTCAATTAAGACTAATTAACTGCATTTGATGTCACTATATTCTCTGAATAACTTCAGTTATGATCTGTACTGGAAAAATTCAGTTAACACTCATTTTTCAGTTAACTCCTTACAGTTCAGATCATATTTTGATTGTCAATAATAGTGGACTTTTAAGGCTTTCTTAGAGGCAATACTAGTGAATTTTAGGCTTTTTTACAGGCAATAATAGTGGAATTTTAGGCTTTTTTGGAGGAGTGTGTTTCATGCTGGCCTACAGTGATGATTTAGTCAGAGGATTGTGCCTTAGGATTGTGCCAAAGTTATCCATTGTATCTATTTTCTTGTCCTTCAAATAGGGGCAAGACTGTTACAGAAAAATTACTTGCAAGCATATTGTGCTTTACTTGCAAGCATATTGTTCCTTGGTTACAGAAAAATTACTTGCAAGCATATTGTAACTATTTTCACTCTGTCCTGAAGGCTTTTGACTACAGAATCTGTGGTGACCCACACTCTGTTGGTTCACACTCATTGAGTTTGCTTGTGCAGGTATTATATGTTCACATGGTACATTTATGTTTTTTAGCAGTTAATTGATGGTTGGATACATGATAAATTTCATGTACAGGGTGCTAGAGCTACACATAAGTTGCTAAAATCATCCCCTTGTTCTTACTGGTTATAGAAATTCATTGCTTGTCCTATGTTTTTTGTCAGGGTATTGTTCAGGAAGCTTGCTTGAGTTTGTGTCCTTTAATTTGTCAATCTGCAGTTCTAGCCACATTTAGGATAAGTTGTTGTATATATTGTCATAAAGTTCAGCAAGAACAGGGCATCAATAGTGCTACTCTAGTATCTAGTTCGGGAGGGACAAATGGACCATCACTGTAGCTGTACTGTACAACAAACTATTAGTCTTAGGATTAACACTCCTCATATGAGATGAGAGGATTTTTTTTTAAATGGATTCTTGCAGTTTTGAAAATTCAGTTTATTCGGTTACTGAAAATTCAGTTAATTCAGTTAGGCACACAAATTTCAGAACTTTTGTGTGCCCTAGTACTTGGTGTTTGTAGAAAACCAGGAGTGTCAATGTGACTAGAATTCACTTGTTCTTATATGGGTGAAACTTCACTTGTTTTTAGGCTAGTGCAAGGTGTTGCTTTATTATATCATCATTTGTAACTATGTCACAAATAAATTGTTCCTTCTTCTGTATTTGACAAGTAATGACTGTTGATAAGCTGAGGCATGGATTAAGCTGTTTCTTTGCTGTAACATACTGTATATCACTCCAAATGAAATACAGTACATATTGATGTGCTTTGTAAAACTTGTTCATGTACTGAACTACTAATGCCTTGTGATGCTCTGAATTACTTGTGATGCCTCTGAATTACTTGTGATCACATTGAGAAAGACTTGTAAAGACGATGATCATCTTTTACAGAAAACAATTTCTGTAAACACGTCAGTAACTTTGCTAGTTTGCTGGGTTTTGTCTCCGACCATCGTGTCGTGATGATTTTGCAGGTACCCCGAGAGGCCCTTGAGTTTGCTGGAATGTCGATTAACTTCCGTTCCGGCAAATTCGGGTACTCCATATGTCCTATTTTCAGCAAAGGTCATGCTGAAATTTTCCGTGAATTTTAGCATGACTTTGCCAAAAATAAGACATATGGGGTACTTGTGACTAATGCATGGGCCGGGGTCTTAGTACTTAATTAAGTAGGATCAACTGCCCCTTTATTCTTGCTGCATTAAACCATATGTTTTAGGGTGCCTCGGTGTCGATAAGAACCTAAATGATGAAAGCTTAGGCTTTTAGGGTGCCTCGGCGTCGACAAACCCTAAATGATAAAAGCTTAGCTTTTAGGATGCCTCGGTGTCGACAAACCCTAAATGATGAGACCATGATCTTGTTCCTTGACAATAACCAATTTTTGGCCAAACTTTTTTCCTATTTAGAGCGAAACATGGCCCACAACAATGAGGCCGGCGGTTCGGGCAGCAAGCAATTCTGGGAGATGTCCCAGGAGATGGAGGAACAACCTCACCGCTATGAGGACACCGCGGAAGACACCGATCCTTACTACACAACCCCTAGTGCCGTCGGGGATGACACCACTAATGGTGCCGCCGAGGATGCCACCACTTACGGTGCCGCCGAGGATGCCACCACTGATGATGGCAGCGCATGCACAGATGCCAGCCAACCGATGAGGCAACGGAAGGACCGGCGCCCGAACGTGCTCCGCACTGTCAACGAGGAATTTACTGAAGTGAACTCCGACGGGCATCCAATGGCGCCCAAAGAAATAGTCAAGGGGTACTCGGTTCAGCTCGGGTGCATTCTCTGGAGCACCGTCTCGATCAACACCGGGAACCTAAGGCATAAGGACCGAGGGAATTTGCGCAACCTCCTCTTCACGAAGCTGCACGAACAATACAAGTTCCCCGCTGAATTTGAAAACACACGCCTCTCAGGGAATAAAGTGAACAGTGCCGCCCTCACGAGGATGAGCACGGCCCTGTCTACTTGGAGAAGCGCGATGAAGAGAATGATTGACAAAGGTGATAGTTATGAGAAGATCAAGGCAAAAAATCCTTCGATCAGCGAAGATGACTACAAGGAGTTCAAGATCAAGTGCGAGAGCAGCGCAACCTCCGAATCAAGTCAGTGGGGGAAAGAAATGCGGGAGTTGAACTTAGGGGAACACAAACTCGGTCCCGACGGTTCCAGAGTGGCAGAGCCTATATGGGACAAGGAGGACGCGGAGCGTGCCGAGCAAGGTCTACCGCCCCGCTTCGAGAAATACCGTGACAAGCAGACCAGGAACTATGTCAGGGGCCGGTACAAGGAGGACCCAGTAACAAAGGAGCTTACCACGGATCCGAAGACCCGGGACGTTGAGGTTGTTCTGGTAAGGAATACACCCTCGTGTAATTAGCTCCATATGGTTGCATTCTAATTAATGAAGCGAAATTTCTAAATGGTTCACATTCCTTCCACAGGAGACTGAAAGCAGTAGCGCGGGGTCGGCTCAGAGCTCCCCTTAGGACAACACTCTAAATAGGGCGTTGAACATAATGAAAGACAAGGATAAGCTCAGTAAGCCGTCATCAGCTGGTCGTGTGGCCGGCAAAGGCTTGTCCACAAAATGGTCGTCATACTATAACGCTGGTGGGTGAAAGGAGAGAAAGACTAGCTTGGAAAGCCAGTCGCGCAGGGTTCAAGAACTCAAGGCACAAGTAACGCGGATTCTAGAGATTGTCCAAGAGCAAGTGCAACAACAACTGGGATCGACGCTCACCGGCATTATGCCTACCTTGATTCATGGGCTGACGTCGTGGATTGCGGGCGGCCAATAAGGGCCGCGCCCTATTCCCAGCTTCATGGCCAGCAACTCGCACAACGCGCAGGCGGTGCCATTGGTGTCTCCGGCGGAGGCGGTATTGGTGTCTACGACGCCGGCATGGGCATTGGATCTTAATGCACACGGGTGTAGGCCGGCCGGCACCTCGGTAGCAAGCGGCCCCTCCGTCAATTGCACGCCCGCTGTTGGCGGTGCCTCGACATTAGCCAAGCTTGACGCCATCATCACGGTAACTAATTAAGCCTCTCGGCCGAGGACTTCATCTCCTTGCCTTTGACTGGGCATCCCTGACGCCCTACATGTTTTCGCAGGGCGTTGCCGATGTTCCGTGCACTCTCCTGCACTTCGTGAACGATGAGTTGGTCGATGTCGCCAAGGGAAGAATCATTCAACCGGGCAACCCCGTGTTCCACGGTAATCCGATGCCACCCACCGTGTATAGGGTTCAACTGGTTCTGGTGCTGCCAGGCTGCGACGAGTTGTTACCTCCGATTCGACTCGCCGGGGCCGGCGAAGATGATGTGATGACCCTCAGCGCCTGCCTAAGCTGGCCCCTGCTTTGGCCGAAGAGCCAGATTCGTTTGGGGGCAGGAGACACCACCCCAAAGACAACACCGCCAGTCGTGCCGGCGCTAAGACATGGCAAGAACGGCGCAACGCTACCGGACATGCCGGACATCCCTATGGCACAGGATCCGAACATGCATCTGGCACAGGATCCGGACGACGACGACAACGACGATGGTAGATTTGCCAACGTCGATAAGTACTTTGTCGAACATGGCTACGATGACGAATTCTTGGGGCCTCCTTCTCAAGAACCCAACCCTACAAAAGACGATCGTGATCTAGCTGGTACCTCGGAGAAACCCAATTGCAACAGGCATCGTGTGGCGTTCAGTTCTCAGGAGACGCCTCCAACTGCCGACTTCACCGAGCCTCAGATAGCCGAGGTGTGAAATATTATCATCCCCAACACACTCAAGAAGGCGGTCCGTGAGCATAACTCGGTTCCATTACGGCAGAAGAAGAAGGGACGAAAAAGAAAGAGTAACAAGCGTGCGAGCCAGCCCGCACCGAGTACGATCCATGCTCAGGACGGGCCACCTTCACCTAAGGATATCTCCAAGAGGGTGCATGTGGCGGGTAGGCCGATGCTATCGACTAATATGCTCAATGCTGCAAGTGCTATGCGGAGTCTGCATGACAGTGTTTTTTCGTTGGAGAAGCGGCGTCTCAGTGAGAATGATGTGGCATACCCGGTTTTCGTGGCCAAGGTGCCAGAGGGCAAGCGATTTGTGGATAACTCCATCGGGGGTACAATCGTCCTGCGGTTTGATGACATCTTCGCTATGTTTAACCTTCATCCGCTGCACTACACCTTCGTTCGGCTATTTTCGCTGAGTATGGAGATGCAGATCATTAGAGACAAGACCCCAGACATCGTGATAGTCGACCCCTTCTACATGCGTGCCAAGATCTTGGGCAGCGCTGGGGACCGGCAAGTCACGCATTCTTACCTCGAAGGCATCATTCTGGCAAACCCAGATAAGGATAACTTCCTTATGCCTTACTTTCCCGAGTAAGTCGTCCCCACAACCTCCCCGTAACATATGATTTCTTAGATTTCGACCGTTTTTTTTAACATTCCGTGTTTTGTGAAGTGACACACATTGCACACTCATTCTTTAAGCCTGAAATATTCCATGGCCACGTATTTCGACTTGGACCGTCAGTCGAAGAAAGACTACACAAATATCAAGAAAGTTCTTGATGATGTTTTCCCCGGCTACGCCAAATCTGGAGGCACCTTCACCAGGCCAGTTCATAAGTATGGCAAGCACGTGTTCCCCACAATACGATGTT
This sequence comes from Triticum dicoccoides, assembly GCF_002162155.2. NCBI lineage: Eukaryota > Viridiplantae > Streptophyta > Magnoliopsida > Poales > Poaceae > Triticum > Triticum dicoccoides. The sequence goes on from NC_041389.1 coordinate 112,104,665, forward strand.
CTACTGCGTCAAGCAGCCGCCTGGTGGTAAGAAGGATGCCTACTATGCCCTCCATCACATGCGGGCGATCGTACGGGACCATAATCACCTTCTGCTACCAAATAATCTCAAAGATTGGGCCGTGATCTTGTCGGCAATCCAGGACGTGGACATCAGACAAGAATTCTTTCGCATCCAGTCGGAGTTTGCGGAAATCATCCATCAAGATGTCCTTCGTACCTCGGGGTAGTTCAACATCAGAAATCAACCGTCCAACAGTGAGATAGACACAACGCTACAAATGCAGGCTGACAACACCCGCGATTTCATGACCATCACGACAGACGGCGGCTTAATCCACGCTCTGGTCCCTTGAGTTGAGTCGAAAGTAGTGATTCTATGTGTAGTTCTGAAACATCGATTGGCTCATGTTGTAATTAAACTTTAATGAACTTGTATGTCTCTTTGGTTTGGACAGTCGTTCAACTTAGATGTAATCGATGCTATTAATGTCTTGCTTTTCTCTTCCGATCCTTTTGTTGCATACATATATATTTCTTATGTATTGTCTGTGAATTGCTACTAACGTTTTGTTTGGCTAGTGCATAGAGATGCTGTCGTATGTCGTGTATAAGGGTAAGTTCCCGGAGTCTACGACGACTGGGAGGAGTGTCGAAGACAGGTTCACCGTTTCAGTGGTAACAGTTACAAAGGGTACACCACTAGGGCGGAGGCGGAATCTAGATAGGCGCGCTATCTAGCGGGAGAGAGGAGGGAGCGTTGGAGGAACCGGATGAAGACCAGTTTCATCGTGATGATGCTCATCGTGATGACCGCAGCTCTCTTCTATGTGATGGTAGTTTAGATGATTGATATCGACTTGTAATGTGAAGACAAACTCGCTACTCGCGGTCTCAAGACTTGTAGTGTTCGATCTTTGTTCGGCCTTTTGAATTCGGAGACTAATATGATGAACTGTATTCGGAGACTAATCTTCTATTGTATTCGATGAATCTGCTGTTACTGTGTGGTGTTGTCTAAATTCTGTCCAATAATATATTTTGTAACCTGTGAAAATATCAGAAAAGAAAAAATCCCTAATATTCATACTAGTGGCGCACCACTCAAGACACTAATGGCGCACTGTAAAAATGACACTAATGGCGCATCACCCACTAGTGCGCCATTAGTATGCCAAAGCACATGGGTACATATGGCCCCCTGGGAGGCATACTAATGGCGCACGGTGGGCTATACTAATGGCGCACTGCGTGGTGTGCCATTAGTACACCAGATACTAATGGCGCACCAGGGGTGCGCCATTAGTATTTAATTCTAATGGCGTGGTGCTAGTGGCGCACCAGTAGTGCGCCATTAGTAGGAAAAATTGGTGCGCCACTAGCATGCCTTTTCCTAGTAGTGAATACATGGTCTTAACTTACCACCTATTGAAGAAACACATGGTCTTGATAACCCGGCACAGGTAGTAAAGGTAAATTCTCTCTATAGATTTGATGAAGGTGATATTCCTCGTTATAAGTCTGCTAGCCAATGCTTAGATGAGTTTGATAATTTTATTGTTAAACAAGAAAACCTTAATGCTTATGTTGGTAGAGAATTAAAACATAATGCTTATATGATTGAACACTTGAGTGATTATATGTCTAGAGTTAAAGGTGAACTTAAACATATTAGTAAACATGCTTCTATGGTCACCACTCAAGTAGAACAAGTACTTAAAGCTCAGAATAATTTGCTCAATGAATTGAATAGTAAGAATAATGATTTTGCTATTAGAGTGGCTACTAGAACTGGTAAAATGACTCAGGAACCTTTGTATCCTGAAGGCCACCCTAAGAGAAATGAGCAAGGTTCTCAGAGAACTAATGTTGATGCACCTAGTCCTTCTAAGAAAAAGAAAAAGAAAAATGATAGGACTTTGCATGATTCTAGTGAACCTGTTGTTAACACACTTGAGAATCCCTATGATATTTCTATTTTGGATGCTGAAACACAATCTGGTAATGCACTTGAACCTAGTGATAATGTTAATGATGATGTTCGTGTTGATGCTCAACCTAGCAATAACAATGATGTAGAGATTGAACCTGATGTCGATCTTGATAACCCACAATCAAAGAATCAACGTTATGATAAGAAAGACTTTGTTGCTAGGAAGCACGGTAAGGAAAGAGAACCATGGTTTCAGAAACCCATGCCTTTTCCTCCTAAACCATCCAAGAAAAAGGATGATGAGGATTTTGAGCGCTTTGCTGAAATGATTAGACCTATATTTTTGCGTATGCGATTAACTAATATGATTAAAATGAATCCTTATGCTAAGTATATGAAAGAAATTGTTACAAATAAAAGAACAATACCGGAAGCTGAAATTTCCACCATGCTTGCTAATTATATTTTTAAGGGTGGAATACCCTAGAAACTTGGAGATCCAGGAGTACCAACTATACCATGCTCCATTAAAAGAAACTATGTTAAAACTGCTTTATGTGATCTTGGAGCCGGTGTTAGTGTTATGCCTCTCTCCTTATATCGTAGACTCGATTTGAATAAGTTGACACCTACTGAAATATCTTTGCAAATGGCCGATAAATCAACTGTTATACCTATCGGTATTTGTGAGGATGTGCCTGTTGTGGTTGCAAACGTTACTATTCTAACGGACTTTGTTATTCTTGATATTCCCGAGGACGATAGTATGTCTATTATTCTTGGAAGACCCTTTCTGAATACTGCAGGGACTATTCTAGATTGCAACAAAGGCAATGTCACTTTTCATGTTATGGTAATGAGCATACGGTACACTGTCCGAGGAAACAACCTCAAGTCCAAAGTATCAATTCTATTGGAAAGATTCCAACTATCACTATTGGAGGTTTTGAATTTCCTCTTCCTACTGTCAAGAAGAAATATGCTATACTTATTGTTGGGGATGTGCATATCCCCATTGAGGTAACCTAGTGCTATTCGAATTCTCCGGTTTCATGCAAATCGGAATGAGTTTGTTAACCAAGACCTGATCAACCTTGTTAGTGGATTCCTTTTGATGAGCATGAGATGGATGAAGTTAGAAAGCACAACTTTCTGTACCCTACTTTTACTTTCTGTTATTTAGTTGAAATAAAGAAAAAATATTATTTTTCTGTCTGTTTTCTGAATTATTCGTGCAATAAAAAATACCCTGAAAATAAAAGTTCTCCAAATGCCCCGAAAATGAAATATGATTTTTTCTAGAATATTTGAGAATATCTGGCACTGAGAATACATCAGGGGGAGAAGGCACCTGGCCACGAGGGTCCAGGGCGCGACCACCATCCCTGGGGCGCGCCCCCTGCCTCGTGGGCCCATGTGGGTCCCCTCCACTTTTTCCAGCCACCACACACTCCTTCTTCCTCCCAAAAGAATCACCAACCAGCTCAAGCACGAGTCTAGCTAATTTTGCTGCGATTTTTGATCTCCTTGCTCAAAGCTCCATTCACAAAACTGCTTTGGGGGATTGTTCCTTGGTATGTGACTCCTCCAATGGTCCAATTAGTTTTTGTTCTAGTGCTTTATTCATTGCATATTTTTGCTGCTTAGGTGACCCTGTTCTTGAGCTTGCATGTCAAATCTATTTGGTCCTACTCCCTCCGTCCACGAATAAGTGTACTTCTAGTTTTTATCCTAAGTCAAAGTTTTAAAACTTTGACCAACTATATACAAAAAAATAGTAACATATATAATATCAAATTGATATATTATGAAAATACATTTCAAAACGAATCTAGTGATACTAATTTAGTGTCATAAATGCTGCTACTTTTTCCTATAAAGTTGGTCAAAATTTTAAAACTTTGACTTAAGACAAAATCTAGAAGTACACTTATTCGCGGACGGAGGGAGTAAGTAGTTCTAATGCATTATATAGTCTAGGCACTTGTAGGAGTAGTTGCTATCAATTTTGTTGAGCTTGGTTCACTTTTATTTGAAGTTACTAAAAATTTCAGAAATTTTTTAGAGGAAGAAATATGTTTAGGAAAATGTATCAAGGTGGTTCTTCAAGGAAGCAAGGACCTAGGCTAGCAATGCGCGATGCGGACGATGAACTACCGAGGGAAGCTCAAGTGTGGCCTTGTGAATGGCCTTCATAGGACTTTATGGATCGAGCAGGAATTAAGGAAGAATTTAACACATATGTGCGTAACACTGATCTTGTGAGCTTCGAGGCAGATAAGTGCCGTCAGTATCACTATCTCACTGATTCTTTTGTGAGGAGGTTTGAATTTTCATCATCACGCAATTCTCAAACTGTTCTGTTTGATCTTTATGAAAATTCTTATACCATGGACTTAGAGGATTTTAATACTACTTGCAAACTGCACAATGGGGTAGTCCTAGTGAACCGTGCAAGTCTGAGTTTAGAGATTTTCTTGCTAGTATAACTGTGGGGGAATCTAGAGATATAACACGAGCTACCATAGGGAGCATTCATTTTCCTGCTATACGTTATTTTGCTCTCTTCATAGGTAGGTGCATAAATGGTAAGGATGAAGCATGTCACATGTGTGTCCCTGACCTCAGTGTTCTCAGGAGTACTGTATTAGGAGATAAACATTATAATTTGGAAGCCATTGTTGCACGTAGGTTGCATAATAATAGAATTAATGGAGATTTCTTTGGTGGAATTTATGCAACCCGTTTAGCTAATTTTCTTGGTATATCCATACATGAGAATGATATTGAGCTGCCTCCTGCTTATTTACATTATGATGCTATGGTTCGTCATCAGTTTGTTGAGAGAGACGAACCACCCTTCCAGTACTGACTAATCTTTAACAGACGCCGCGCTGTCCATATTACTCTCCCTGCCCCTACCTTCTTTGACTTTCAGGCAAAGGGGAGGCCTGTTATAACCAGGGAGGAGGCAAACGAGTACGAGAGGAGGACGAGAGCAGCTCGCCTCCAAGCTGCAGCCCAAGATGCAATAGCCGATGCATCTCAGTACAACCCCAACTACAACTTTGGATATCTGCCAGGCCAACCGTGGCAATAGACCAACTTAGGACAAAAGCCTAAGCTTGGGGGAGTACGTATTTCCCACCGAGATTACATTCATGTTCACACACTCATTCTAGTTGTCGGTGCTCATACTTTTTCATTGTACTATCCATGCTAGTTTATTTTCTTTTTCCTGTTTTCTTCTTGTGTGTTAGAAAAACCTTAGGAAAAACCAAAAATTAGTTGTAGCTTTTAGCTAGTTTACTTTTCATGCTCATAGTAGTAATAACTAAAAGAAAACCCAAAAAGACTTCTCGTTCTTCTTTTGCTTGTTAGGAGCTTTCCCGTGTAAATAGTTTTATTTCTTTTCTCTAGGGGGTTGAGAGGAGAAGACCATAATTAAATTGTTGAAGTGGCTCTTATATGCATTGTTGTAGATTTAACCAAGAGCCCATATTGCCTTGTCTTCTCCTGTTTATTGAATGCTTGCAGATTCCAGCTTAGTCCAATGCATGTGCACTATTATCATTTTACATACCGTTCGGTCGTGCAAGTGAAAGGCAATAATGACGATATACGATGGACTGATTGAGATAAGAGAAGCTGGTATGAACTCGACCTCTCTTCTTTTTGTAAATATGATTAGTTCATCGTTCCTGATTCAGCCTATTATGAATAAACATGTTTGCAATGACAATTAGAGATTATAGTTGATTATGCCATGCTTAATTAGCTAGGAGTTTATAATGGTTTACCTTGCGTGCCAACATGCTATTAAAATGGTTGTGATGTGGTATAGTGGGGTGGTATCCTCCTTTGAATGATTCAAGTGGCTTGACTTAGCACATGTTCACACATGTAGTTGAAACAAAATCAACATAGCCTCAACGATATTTATGTTCATGGTGGATTATATCCTACTCATGCTTGCACTCAATGTTTATTAATTTTAATGCATGTTCATGACTGTTGTCGCTCTGTAGCTGGTCGCTTCCCAGTCTTTTGCTAGCCTTCACTTGTACTAAGCGGGAATACTGCTTGTGCATCCAATCCCTTAAACCCCAACGTTATTCCATATGAGTCCACTATACCTTCCTATATGCGGTATTTACCTGCCGTTCCAAGTAAATTTGTATGTGCCAAACTCTAAACCTTCAAATGAAATTATGTTTTGTATGCTCGAATAGCTCATGTACCAACTAGGGATGTCTATATCTTCCATGCTAGGTGGGTTATTCTCAAGAGGACTGGACTTCGCTCCTCACTCACAAGAAAATGGCTGGTCACCGGGATGCCCAGTCCCATGCTTTATGCAAACCAAATCAAAATAATTGCAAACAAAACTCCCCCAGGGCCATTGTTAGTTGGACGGTACCCGTTGTTTCGGACCAGCCATAGAGTGTGCTTGTTGGTGGTGGGGGAGTATAAACTTTACCATTCTGTTTGGGAACCGCCTATAATGTGTGTAGCATGGAAGATGTCACCATTTCTTGGTTGTCATGTTGACAATGAAAGTATGCCGCTCAAAATATTATTTATCTCTATTTCAAAATCGAGCTCTGGCACCTCTACAAATCCATGCTTCCCTTTGCGAAGGGCCTATCTATTTACTTTTATGTTGAGTCATCACCCTCTTATTAAAAAGCACCAGTTGGAGAGCACTGCTGCCATTTGCATCCATTACTATTAATTTATATTGGGTATGACTATGACTGGATCTCTTTTACCATGAATTACAATGTCTAGTCAGTCCTTGATCTTTAAAGGTGCTCTGCATTTATGTTTTGCGGTCTCAGAAAGGGCTAGCGAGATACCATCTTGTTATATCATATTATGATTATTTTGAGAAAGTGTTGTCATCCGAGATTTATTATTATTGCTCGCTAGTTGATTATGCCATTGATATGAGTAAAATGAGACCTAAGTGTTATTGTGAGTATGGTTATTCATAATCTTTGCTAAAAACTTGAATGCTGGCTTTACATATTTAAAACAACAAGAGCAAACAGAGTTTGTAAAAGTTTTTCTTTATCACTTTCAGTTTATCAACTGAATTGCTTGAGGACAAGCAAAGGTTTAAGCTTGGGGGAGTTGATACGTCTCCGTCGTATCTACTTTTCCAAACACTTTTGCCCTTGTTTTGGACTCTAAATTGCATGATTTGAATGGAACTAACCCGGACTGACGCTGTTTTCAGCAGAATTGCCATGGTGTTATTTTTGTGCAGAAACAAAAGTTCTCAGAATGACGTGAAAATCAACGAAGATTATTTTTGGAAAAACTAAAAGATAGTGGCGAAAGAATCAAGACCAGGGGGCCCACACCCTGTCCACGAGGGTGGGGGGCGCGCCCAACCCCCTGGGGCGCGCCTCCCTGCCTTGTGGGCCCCCTGGAGCTCCACCGACCTCAACTCCAACTCTATATATTCACGTTCGGGGAGAAAAAACCTAGAGAGAAGTATTCATCGCATTTTTTATGATACGGAGCCGCCGCCAAGCCCTAACCTCTCTCGGAAGGGCTGATCTGGAGTCTGTTCGGGGCTCCAGAGAGGGGAATCCGTCGTCGTCGTCATCATCAACCGGCCTCCATCACCAATTTCATGATGCTCACTGCTGTGCGTGAGTAATTCCATCGTAGGCTTGCTGGACGGTGATGAGTTGGATCAGATTTACCATGTAATCGAGTTAGTTTTGTTAGGGTTTGATCCCTAGTATCCATTATGTTCTAAGATTGATGTTGCTATGACTTTGCTATGCTTAATGCTTGTCACTAGGGCCCGAGTGCCATGATTTCAGATATGAACCTATTATGTTTTCATGAATATATGTGAGTTCTTGATCCTATCTTGCAAGTCAATAGTCACCTACTATGTGTTATGATCCAGCAACCCCGAAGTGACAATAATCGGGACCACTCTCGGTTATGACCGTAGTTTGAGGAGTTCATGTATTCACTAAGTGTTAATGCTTTGGTCCGGTACTCTACTAAAAGGAGGCCTTAATATCCCTTAGTTTCCAATAGGACCCCGCTGCCACGGGAGGGTAGGACAAAAGATGTCATGCAAGTTCTTTTCCATAAGCACGTATGACTATATTCGGAATACATGCCTACATTACATTGATGAATTGGAGCTAGTTCTGTGTCACCCTATGTTATAACTGTTGAATGATGAACCGCATCCGACAAAATTATCCATCACCAATCCAATGCCTACAAGCTTTTCACATACTGTTCTTTGCTTATTTACTTTACCGTTCCTACTGTTACAATCACTACAAAACCCAAAAATATTACCTTTGCCACTGTTACCGTTACTATCATATTACTTTGCTACTAAATACTTCGCTGCAGATATTAAGTTATCCCGGTGTGGTTGAATTGACAACTCAACTGCTGATACTTGATAATATTCTTTGGCTCGCGTTGTGTCGAATCAATAAATTTGGGTTGAATACTCTACCCTCGAAAACGGTTGCGATCCCTTATACTTGTGGGTTATCATGCCTACATGAGATTGAAGAAGTTAGCAATTGCGGACCCGCCGACAAAGCGACGCGGCTACGATGATTACTATCTCATCGCGGTGTTCGACATAAGGATTGCCATCAATGCAAGAGGCAGTAACGGCAGAGGCTGGCGCATGTTGGCGGCGGCAGATTTGTACCCCTACACGTTCGAAGACGTCGTGCGCCATCTAGGCCGCATCTTTGCGGTGACAAGCCAGGGGACTTGTTTCATCTGGTTGCCATCCTACGGTATGGGGGATTATAAACGGAATGCACAAACCATCATTTGCATCCCTAACGGTACTCCATTATTTTGCAGGGACCAGTCATCCCGCGATCAAAATAAGATCGCCGATCCTGGATGTGCATTTGCATCCGTGATTTGGTCTAACCTGGAACCTTGTAGCTGACTTTGGCATATTGGGATCAACTATCTTAGCAGTCGTTACCCATGGTACCACTGATGTGCAACATGGTCACACAATCTACCACGATCAGACCGTCACCATCTACTCAGGTATTCCATTTTTTAACCCTCTCACCTTCTCTTTCATTGTTCTACTAGTACTCTACTTACGTACTAGTTGGAGTACTTTTTACCTTGGAGGACGCATATAGCTAGCTAGGCCCTTGAAGACTTGAACCCACTAGCTGCCACCATTTTTATTTTTCCATGTCTTACTATCTCACCCAAGTAGCGAAGAGTGGCTATATATAATAAGCCGGTTATTTTACTTCCTCTATACTAGAGTAGTACTATTTGCTGTACAGTATTACTGACCACCATATTTGAGCACAACATTATTATGCATGGACCTTGACTATGTACGTCACCATGTGTCCAGATCTGAGATGCCGCGTGTACCAGATGAACGGCGCCGAGTTCGACCCTCGTGATGCTACGTGGGTGCCGAGGAACACTCTTGGAGAGTACTCGCTTTTCATTGGGGACAACTACCCCATTGTGAAGCGGATGCCACCTTCCGTGCATGACATGAAAGGCCTGCCATTCATGAAGAATGGTTGTTTCTTCAGTGCGCACCACCGGATGAACGACATGCTCGGACACGATATCCCTGATTTATGCCGCTTTAGCTTGCATGAGTCTCCATCGTGTGGAACCAGACTAGAACCTGCGACAATGATTCCCGTTGCCCACCGCTATGGATCATGCCATCCATGAAGAACACCTGGGACTGGAACCTTGAGGAGGACATGTAGCCCATCAATAACGTGTAAGTGGAGTACGGTAAATTGTGAACGGTAGCGCTATGAATATATGTAGACTAGTCGTGCACAAATTTATCACATGAATTGGAAATGAACTTGTGTGGCATACTGGCATTTGTCCTTTAGAATTTATTACTAGTAAATGTGTTATGTGTACGTGCAACTTGTGTGGTTATTGCACGGGCTCCAACACGCTCTTTGAGAAACAAAGGTGGCACAGCATTTGATATACGTGACGTGGCGGCATCATATAGTAGCATCATTTGCTATAGTTGTAGTACGCTCCTACTAGGACAACAACTCCTATAAAACCTTACGCTTGGCTCTTTGCCTCTTCGGGAGGTTCAACAGTTCGTACTCGTGTGAACCTTGCACTTGGCTCTTCGCCTCTTCGGAAGGTCCAACAATGATGATACTATAGTACACATTATGCTTCTGGCAATCTGACACCGATTGAGCTGCTGCACGTCCACCGCGAGGGCAAGGGCGGGGGAGAGGGAGAGGGAGAGGGCGCTATAGTCAAAACCCTCTCCTCGTCCTGCGAACCACCGCGCACATGGGCGAGGGAGAGGCGTAGGAAGCAAGCTTCACCTCGTTCGGCGAGTTGATGGGACACATCAGAGCAGTACTAGTACTAGTCCATACTGCATCCTTTCCGGTTAATATGGCTTAATTTGAAATGATAAAAATACACTGGCAGTCAACGTATGTAACAATACGCTCTTTACGGTCACTATATATAGTTTTGCGGTGATTATATGATCACTAGCTCATCGTAGAGCACCGTATTGCACCCTATTGACTGGCTACATAGTCGACGTGGCACATTGTTGACTGGTTAAATTGTCACCTGGTTTCTGGGTCCCACCTGTTAGTTGGCAGAGCAAAGAAATCAGCTAAAAAACAAAGAGTGTAGTACATCTACACTTCCAATGCATTTAGCCTTTAATCTAAATCGATATTGATTGACTAATGCACCAACTTGTGCTCTAGGTATAGGCTACATGTCTATCATTAATTACAGCATGCAACGGCGTTCACTTAATCTTATTCTCTCAATGGTCGCATGCACACATAAGTCTACTACTTTTGGGCGTTAATTATGCCCTGGTCAATGTGTAAATCTCTAAATGTACAGTCTTTCACGGACGTAGGGAGTAGGTTGAGCACTTGAGCATGAGCGTGTGTGTTGCGTCGTGTGCTGTGTGCCGCATGGGTGCGTGAGTGTTGCGTGCGTCCATATGTACGTGTGAGTGTTGCATGTTGCATGCATGCATGCATCCATGGGGCTTACTCCCTCCCATTGACATGTTCATATTTCAAGCTTCCTCTGTTCCCTCCATATGGTGATACTCCCTCTGTTCCCAAATACGGAGTAAAATCCTCCCTCTGTTCCCAAATACGGAGTAAAATCCTCCCTCTGTTCCCAAATACAGAGTATTTGTCTTTCTAGAGATTTCAACAAGTGACTACGTACGGGGCAAAATGAGTGAAGTGAGCGTAGAGGCATAGGGATAATGTAGAAAGGAAGTCTTCGCGATCCATTATTCCCCATCTCGGTCAGAGAGAACTATTCAACTAGTCTTCACAGTGAAGTGACAATACACGCCGCAGAAGATGGGACACTTAATTAATAAGCTGAACCAGTGGGTTGGTGTTACTAACTCAGCCTTACCCAGTACTGCCATCATGTTTGCCAGTAGAGCACGCTTCTGTCCTCCATTAACTGACATATGGGCCCTCTTGTGGTAGACACATATGTCATCGGTGTAACTATTTACACTCCGAAGGACGGTATATCCTAGTAGTAGTAGTAGAATTGAGATTTAATGCACTTTCTTCCCCGTCTTCCACTCTTCTTCCTGCTCTCTTCTTCTTCCTCCTAAATTCCCCATCGTCAGTTGGACACCATTTCCCCCCGCTCTCTGCTCGCCCGCCCGTGCTATCTTCCTTGGTAGCTCGCGCGTACCATATCCCCCCGCTCACTGCTCGGCCACACGAGGAGAAGCTTCTTCGCTCGCCCGCCCGAATCCACTTCCCCGCTGGCTCGCAGGCACCAAAAACCCCAATGGTAGAATTGACTGACACGCAGAGCCGTGATTGGAATTCCCTCCCTGATGTTCTCTTGGAGCGGATCTGTATTCGTATGGACCTACTCAGCACCGTCCGTCCGGCCGCATGCTCGGTGTCTTTGTACGGTCTACTCGTCTGCAACCGGTCGGCTCTTTTCAAGACACCCTGCTTGCTGATGCCCTATCCTTGCAGGTGGCCCACACACCAACTTGACGATCCTACGGAGGTTGTCGCGGTGCCCCTCGACATGCTACCGCTACCCGTCCACCTGTCCTTCATTCGCGCCCACTACAGGGCGGGCATGAAGGCCAACTGGATCGTCCTCATCCACCAATCCGGTAGTCCATGGCATCTCGTGGATATCTACACCCTGCGAGAGATCACCCTTCCATCTTTGGATACCGCTGCCATCGAGCCTCGCGGCCCGCCGGACACTCCTGTCTACTATGCACGAGACGCGTCGAGCTTTTGGCTCGACCTCTGTTTGCTGAAGGTTGTAATCTGCGAAGTGCCCACACCATCAGAAGACTACAGGGATTACAAGCTCATTGTCGTGTTCAACATGGGATTAGTCTATCTGGAATCTGATCTCCATACATTGTTATGGCTCATCGTCGATCCTCTTTACCCAACACTTCTGTCTGATGCCATAGTGCACGATGGCATCGTTTATGCGGTCGACGCACAGATTGGCTGCCTATACTGGTGGAATCTATCGTCGTGTAATTGTTCTATCTCATCTCATCTTTACCTTAAGAATACGACTGCCTGTTCATTGTTACAAATTTAGAATATATAGTATGTCTATAACCACATCATTGCTATATGTTCCTCTCATTTCCTAGATTTTTATGACCACACATGTTATTGTTAGAGTTGATATGAGAACAATTGGTATCTAATGATTGTTAGAATAGATATTATGAGTATAACCTCATGATAACTATATGTTACTCTCATTTCCAAGATTTTTATAACAACGCATGTTATTGCTTAGAGTTGATATGATAACTGTAGTAAGTGCTATGGTAGAATACGAGTAGGCCCTGTCATATCTGTTTTCCTCTCATTGTTACATGATGTTTGAACCATGATATATTGCTAGAATATGAAAGCCACTGGCTTATTTTTTTAACTTGGGGTATGATAATGACCACGACATTCCAATTCTCTCTCTATGATATGTGTCACTGTTATAATAATCTCAATTCCACACATACTCTGAACATGATTGTTTATTTTTGTCCTTTTGGTCTCCAATTTGAATTGTTGCAGCAGACGCAAATGCGCTGGCCTTCATGATTCCAGGACCTGGAATCATACCAGCTGATGGGTGGTGGTTTATCGCTCGTTCAGCTGACGGTGGTCATTTGATACTCATTTGCACGTACCAAATTGACCAAACCATTTCATCAAACCACATGCAGTACAATGCCTGGGGCGTTCGTGACATTGATGGCTATTGCTGCTTCGTGTTCGAGAGAGATCCCAGCTCCTTTGGGCCAGGCGCATTCAACTGGAGGCGGGTTTACAACCTCGGCAACAACTCCATGTTCCTCGGGCTCAATTATCCGATCATCCAACCAATCATCGATCATATCACCGGCGATGATTACCGTGCTATGCAACATCCATTCGCCAGGGGGGACTGTGTTTACACATCATACCATGGGTTTTATGAATCACCATATCCAGAGATTCGTTCACATAGCTTGTTGCCAGATAATCTTCAGTGTGTGAAAGGCATCAAGCTTCCATGCGATGGATGGCTTTTGCAAACCCGACATGCGCCGATGTGGTTCATGCCAACAGCAAATATGCACAACTTGATTAGTACTGATATGTAGACTGAGCCATGTATTCTGCTGCTGTAGCACGACCCTCTTTTGTTGAATATTATGTACTGTTGTTAGTTTGAAGCACTCCTCTGGTTTGAAGGATAGATACCTTTCTGGGATCAAGTGCATCCTAACTCACCTGCGCAAGATGTACTGATAATGATGATGGAGATGTTGTGCAGTATATATATATATATATAGTGTTACTATTCATCACCCAGGGTTCAGAATACATTATTCTTCACCCGAGATAATCTTATGATCATTTCATAAATAAATTACGTTTCAAATACAAATAGTTACAGTCATATTGATTCACTGCGTAAAATTTGACATAAAAAAAGGTCAGAAGACCAGAAAAATTACATTTTGTGTACATTTTACACTATATTTTTACTTTTGTAATTTACGTAACATAAAATATATTTTACGATGATTATGTATTTTCTTACATTCTCTTTTTATGTATGAAATAAGAAAAAATTTACGGGACATAAAATTACGGTGAATTGATGTAAAAATTGAGGGGGTGAAGAATAACTATTCCTCACCAAGGATGACGAATAGCGCGACCCTTATTCTGCACACCCGAACCTTATTCTGCTAACACCCCGACCCACCTGTAGCTACAAACTAACCACGACCGAACTGCAGACACCCACAAAAAAAACAAAACCCACCCCGCCTTATCCTCTTCTCCATCCCTCTCTCTCCCCGTGCTCCACACGCGCACCACCAACTACCACTGCGTCGCCACCTCCCCCGCGCCACCGCACCACCTTCCCCCGCGCCGCCGCACCACCTTCCTCCCCAGCGCCGCCGCACCACCTTCCTATCCCGCGCCGCCTA